>NW_004443945.1:20695531-20769243 GCF_000243295.1 Trichechus manatus latirostris | reverse complement strand
TCCAAAAAACACAAAATAATAAATGCTGGAGAGGTTGTGGAGAGACTGGAACACTTATACACTGTTGGTGGGAATGTAAAATGGTACAACCATTTTGGAAATTGATTTGACACTTCCTTAAAAAGCTAGAAATAGAAGTACCATATGATCCAGCTATCCGCTCCTTGGAATATATCTTAGAAAAATAAGAGCCATCACACAAATAGACATATGCACACCCATGTTCACTGCAGCACTGTTTACAATAGCAAAAAGATGGAAACAACCTAGGTGCCCATCAACGGAAGAATGGATAAGCAAATTATGGTATATGCACACAATGGAATACTACTCAATGATAAAGAACAACGATGAAGATGTGAAACATCTTATAACATGGAGAAAGCTGGAGGTCATTATGCTGAGTGAATTTAGTCTGTCACGGAAGGACAAATATTGTATAAGACCACTATCATAAGAACTCAAGAAAAGGTTTAAACACAGGAGAAAATATTCTTTGATGGTTACGAAGGTGGGGAGGGAGGGTGAGGGTTATTTACTAATTAGATAGTAGATAAGAATTCTCTTAGGTGAAGGGAAGCACAACGCACACTACAGGGGAAGTCAGCACAACTGGACTAAACCAAAGCTAAGAAGTTTCCTGAAAACAATCAAACACTTGGAGGGACAGAGTAGCCGGGGTAGGGGTCTGGGAAACTTGCTTTCAGGGGACATCTAGGTCAATTGGCATAACAAAGCTTATTAAGAAAATGTTCTACATCCTACTTTGGTGAGTGGTGTCTGGGGTCTTAAAAGCTTGCAAGCGGCCATCTAAGATGCATCAACTGGTCCCAGCCACCTGAAGTAAAGGAGAATGAAGAACACCAAAGACACAAGGAAAGTATTAGCCCAAGAGACAGAAAGGGCCACATAAACTGGAGACTTCATCAGCCTGAGACCATAAAAACTAGATGGTGACTGGCTACCACCAATGACCGCCTTGACAGGGAACACAACGAGAGTCCCAGATGGAACAGGAGAAAGGTGGGGTGCAGAACTCAAATCCCAGTAAGAAGACCAGACTTAATGGTCTGACTGAGACTGGAGGAACCCTGGAAAGCATGGCCCCTGGATTCTCTATCAGCCCAGAACTAAAACAATTTCTGAGGCCAACTCTTCAGACAAGAATTGGACTGGACTGTGGGGCATAAAGTGATACTCGTGAGGAGTGTGCCTCTTAGCTCAAGTAGATACAAGAGACTAAACAGGCAGCTTCTGTCTGGAGGTGCAATGGGAAGGCAGAGAGGGTTAGGAGCTGGTTGAATGGACATGGTGAATCAGGGGTGGAAAGGAGGAGTGTGCTGTCGCTGTATGGGAAGAGCAATGAGAGTCACATAACAACGTATGTATAAATTTTTGAATGGGAAAAAAAATTAAAAATTAAAAAAAAAAAAACAGATCCAATCAATATCTTTCTGCTAGGGTACATCAAAGGAGCCCAGGTGGTGCAATGTTTAAACATTTGTGTGCTAACCAAAAAGTTGGCCGTTCGAACCTACTCAGTGGTTCCATGGGAGAAAGACCTGCCTATCTGTTCCCATAAAGATTACAGCCTAGAAAACCCTACGGGATGATTCCACTCTGTCACATGGGGTTGCTATGAGTCAGAATCAATTCAACGGCACCCAACAACAACAGGGTATACCAAAGAAACATCAAAATCACTCAAATAATTAAAACAGTACTTCTCAATTTTGGCTGCACATTGGAATTATCTGACAAGTTTTTAAAAATATATTGATGCCTAGGTCACACACTAGAGATTCTGACGTAAATGGTCTTAAAGGCAACCTGGGCATAGGGGATTTTAAAATCTTCCCAGGTAATTCTAACATGCACCCAAAGTCAAGCACCACAGCCTCAAGAAAGCATCATCCATATTAAGAAGAGGAAGAACTACATAAATTAGGACACACAATTTATCCCCTTGTTTCTAGCTCTCTATGCCACTAGTATTTGGCTGCACTAAGAGTTAGGAACTCGGAGGTAGGGAACTCCAAGGGAAAGCATGATAAACAAGGAGCAAACAATAAACCAAAGCCGCAGACAGAACACCTCCTCTCGGAGAGGCAAGCACCTTCTTCACTTCCTTGGGACCATTCTGGCAGGAACCAAAGGTTCTGGGCTATGAGACTTGGGGACTAAGCTCTGGAAAAAGCAGTCCCTGGATCCAGCAAAGTCTAAAATCTTTAAAGGGAAAAAACTCTGTTCATCTGCTCATTCACTCTGCTAACCAGGAGCCCCAAGTAGCAGACAGAACGGGTTCCTGGAGCGAGACTCAGTGGGTGCAATTAAAGCAATAAATGGGAAATTCTATAAACTGATGACCAGCATGTTTGTGTATATTGTCCCCTGGAACAGGGAGACCTTTGAATGTCTCCTCTGCTCAGAGTGTCTGTTTTCCACATGTCCCAACAGTGAGTAAAGGGAAAAAGAAAAAATTAAATTTTAAGAACTATAGGCCATAAAGCCCCACTGGTCAAACATCCCCTTTTCCTGGTGCCAGACACTTACCTTTCATGCAGTCACAGCGGTAGGAATGAAAAGCACTGACCTATAAAGATCACTTTATGATTAACAGTCCCAAAGGCAACCTCGTTGGAATAATTTTGCCATCATCTGGGAACCATCTTTTCTAGCCCAGCACCAAGTTAATTTAATAAAATAAATGACCACTTCAGTGTATCTGTTCCAAATAAGATGAGGAGTAATTTTAAAGAAAAGGTAGCTGTTTAACAGAGTGGTAAACATATACTGAGCTGACACCTGTTTTATACAAAAATTCTGGGCTTTATATAAACATGTCATTAAGTTGCAAACATTTGTTAGGAACTGAGTTTTTGCCCTATAAACAATCCTAGCTTGTGAAGGCCTTTGAGAATTTTCTTGATTTGAAAATTCAGTTAATGATCGGTAAAGGGCAAAATAAAAATGCTGAAATCCACTACAAATAATAATTCCCATGTTCAATACAGGGAAATAACTATTTACTGGTAATCATTAAGCTTTGTGTTTTTCTAGACTCTTTCTCCAAGGAGGTCGCATGATTCTACAGCAATGTAGAAAAATGCCTTCAAATACATAAACCAGTTGCTGTGGAGTTGATTCAGGCTCATGGCAATGCCGTGTGTCAGCACAGAACTGTGCTCCATAGGATTTTCAATGGCTGATTTTTTGGAAGTAGATCACCAGGTCTTTCTTCTGAGGTGTCTCTGGATGGACTCAGACCTCCAACCTTTCTGTTAGCAGCTGAGTACATTAATTATTTGCACCACCCAGGGACACTTTCGAATACCTAGTCTTGAATAAACAATGGGGAGAGATTTTCCTGTATGTGCTTACATGCATCTCCTCCCATCTTTTAGCTTATCCTTCTCTTATGCTATTTTTCTGACATCTGTTAGATCCAGTTTCATCTAAATATGACAAAGATAATGTTTCTTTGCCTTCTTTCCCTAAATCAATTCTTTCTTTCATGTAACAAATATGTGTTGACGCTCATTACTGTTGGTTAAGATTCCAGAATAATCTTTGATTGAGTTCATATATCTGCTTTGAAACTGGAAACAATCCAAAGATTTCACTGTTAGGCCTGATTCTGATCCCCTTAGGGCCCTGCGAGCCAATTAAATGCTCCATTCTCCAGCTCCAGAATGGACTTTCTTGCGCTTTGTAAGGTTTGTGAAGGAGGTGATGGAGAAAAGTCAGGCTGCTGACCCTATGCAGCTACGGTATCCGTGGGGACTTACTCTGGGGTGTATAGCTTGGGAACTAGCAATCTCCGAAGTCTGCTTGCTGACTTCATTGTGGGAGGCGTAGTGGGTGATCCTCACCACTGCAAGCAATCTCTTTGAGTAGAAGGAGGTGCAGCTAGTACCCTGAACCCCAAAGTAAAAAGAGACAGAATTAAGCTGATGAAATATTAACTTCATCCATCATATGTGTATCTTGGGAGAAGAAATTAGCTCCTCCTTTAAAATGTGAGGTAAATCTATTCCAGGCCTCTCTGTGATGAGCCTACTTAGAAATAAGTCACTTGCCTCAGAAACACAAGCCAGGATTGATCTGAGACCTAGCCCTGCCCCTGACAGCTGACTGATCACCCACGGGCAGCCCTCTTAACCTCCATGAGTCTGTTTCCTCATTCATAACATGGGAAGAAAAATCTTGGTCAATCTACCAAACATGTGCTTTGAGATATTGGAAAAAAGAAACAGATCGAGAAACAATTCCGTTTGCCACAACCCACCACATTTCAATTGGGACGTCGATAGGTGAAATACAGTAATTTGCTTTCAATCTAATCCCTCTGAGGAAAAGTAATGCACCTTTAATGCCAAGAGAAACACCAAAGCTGGCGGTTCTACAGAAAAGGAAAAAAATGGTTTTACAATATCAAAAAAGCCTTGCAGGAAAACAGTGATGAAGGCATCAGCTTTCTTGTTTGTTGGCTTAAAATCTCTACCCAATTTACTGTAACCTCCCTCGTTAAGGAAGTTCTGCAACTGCCCAAACGTAAACTGGGTTGAGAACATTTCCCTGCCTACTTCTCCTTCTTCCCAATTTACTCAGGCATTAGCCTCACTCCCCACCCCACTCCCACTACTGAGACACCATTATCTGGAGATCATTCCCTCTGTTGTCCCCTCTCCTTCCCCTTCACTCTGTGGTTAAGGGAAGGGCAGGGCAACATCGTTCCACCTCCTTCCCAGCTCCCCTCCCTGCACAAGATGATGGACTTGCTAACCTGATTAGTCTGACCAAAGACATTCATTGGGCCATATTTACTAGTGTGCGGGGGTGGGGGGGTGTTCACTGTGCCTTAAAGGCAGGTACCGTTAGCCTTTGCTTCCTTCTCTGGCCACCAGATGTCTATCGAGCCTAGGCAGAGTCTGGCCCCTTAGGGTACCCCAGCCATTCTCACTGTCTTCTAAGCCAAGAAGCTGGGTAGATAAGGAGACCTAGGCCTGATTGGGAGCCCTGGTGGCATAGTGGTTAAGAGCTTGGCTGCTAACCAAAAGGTCGGCTTTTTTAATCCACTGGCCACTCCTTGGAAACACAATGGGGAGTTCTACTCAACTGACTCAACAGCAAAGGGTTTAGGTTTCTTTGGTTTTGGTGGCACAGAGTTAAGCACTTGGCTGCTAACCGAAAGGTTGGTGATTCAAACCCACCCAGCAGCTCCACAGGAGAAAAAACCTGACCATCTGCTCCATAAAGATCATAGCCTACAGAACCCTATGGGGCAGTTCTACACTGTCCTATAGGGCTACTATGAGTCAGAATTGACTCGACAGCACACAACAACAGACACAATTGAGACTCTGTGTCTTTGTTTCTTACCCCTTGCTGTCTAGTCTATTCCAACTCATAGCAACCTTATAAGACAGAGTAGAACTGCCCTATAGGGTTTCCAAGCTGCAACCTTTACAGAAGCAAATTGCCACACCTTTCTCCTGTGGAGCAACTGGCGGATCCAAATAGCTGACTTTTTGGTTAGCAACCAAGTGTTTAACCATTGTGCCACTAGGGCTCCTTCTTAGTTTCTTAGTGCTGCTGTAACATCTTGGTGGATCATCATGTGACGCGTATCTTCTGCTCCTTTTGTGCTTTCTTCTCTGTGCCTAATCTACTCTTTTTATATCTCAGAGGTGATTGGCTTAAAACATACTCTACACTGCCCCACAGTGTTCCAAGGCTGTAAATCTTCACGGGACCAGACCATCATACCTTTCTCTCGAGGACTGGCTGGTGGGTTCGAACTGGCGACCTTTCAGTTAGCAGCCGATGGTTTAACCACTGTGCCAACAAGGCTCCTTTTAGGAGCACAGGTAAGTGCACGCACATTAGCCAGGGGCTAAGGAATACTTCCTGGGGGACATGGGCCTGCCCAGGGTCCTGAAGGACAGGAAGCGATTAGCCTAGCCCCTGAGTCTGAGTGACCTCTGAGTCTGGCACTCAGGTAAGTGCTGCAGGTGCTCTTGGTGTTGCAGGCTTAGGAGTCATCAGTCATCAGAATGGCTTGGAATATGGGAATACTTAGTTTTCTGGCCTTGAAGAAGCCAAAGTCCAGAGCTGTTTGTTACCATGACAACAGAAGGTCATGGCTAAGCCTGGGAATAAACCAGGAATCAGAGCAAGGACAGATCAGGAAATCAGACGGAGAGATGAATAGGGGAGGGAGTGAGAGAGAGAAAGGTTAGAAGGAGACAGCGTACAGCATGAAGGTGTGATAGAAAAAAATGGAAATTACTGAAGGCCTGACATGCAGAGGCAATATAGTTTAGGGTAACAAGCATGGCCTTTTAGAATAACACAGATCTGAGTTCAAATACCTGGAAGCAAGTGGAATACAGCTGGTGCACAATAGTATTTGTTGAATTAATTAATTCCTGAAAATGTTTTCACATCTTATGCATTCTGTGGCCTGGGGACAGTAGTGCAGGTACTCTTCGGGGGGAGGGTAGGTACTACCTGGAACAGGTAGTACCACAGAACATCAGTGGGAAGTCCTGAGTTATAGAAAATAAAGAACTATATATTTCTTAGTGCATATATGTAATCATTTATAAAACTGTACAGAATGAATGGATGAATTAATGAACAGAAAAATGATTCTACATTTCATCACTTTCTGACTGAGTAACTTCCCCAGTTTCTCTTGAAAAGGTAGAGATAATAATAGTTAAGTTGAAGAGCTAATTTGTGAGGATTAAATGAAGCAAAGTATTTACAGCCTTTAGGGCAATTAGTACAAACTCAATCACCCTTAGCTTTTTGGACCACTTCTCCCTGGCCATCCTCCCAAAAAAAAAATCATTGCTGTCGAATCAATTCCAACTCATAGTGACCCTGTAGGATAGAGTAGAACTGCCCCATAGGATTTCCAAGGTGGTAAATCTTTTACAGAAGCAGACATCTTTCTCCCATGGAGCAGCTGGTGGGTTCGAACTGCCCGACCTTCTGGTTAGCAGCCAAGTGCTTAACCACTGAGCAACCATCAACAAAGCCCATCTTTTTGGCCCAGCCCATTAGGGGCCTTCTGTGGTAGACTCTAGTCTCCACAATTGCCTCAACGTCTTTGCCTGGCTGTTGCACTACAAATCTCACCCCTACCAGCCTGTTGTGTGCCCATATATTCAGTTGCCTTTTCTTTTGACTCATTCTCCCTTTGGCCCCCAGACCTTGCTCTCCTTGCCTTCACATCCAACTGGTCCTCACTTCCTCCTTCAGAACCTACACACCTCCCTAGGGGTGCAGAGGAAAGGACCACAGTGGCACATGAGGACTGTTATCTTGGATGGAGGTTGACAGTTTGGAGGAGAGGCTGGTGTCAGAAGCCTTTAATGGTGACCCCAGCATCCTTGCAGATCTGAAAGAACCTCAGTGACCTGTAAGAATGTGGTGCTTTGACCTTGGCAATTTTTTCCTAAAAAGTTCCACATCCTTCCCTAAAGAGTGGTTATAGCACACACAAAAAAAAAATCAGCAAGTCCATCATCCCATCCTTGTGGGGCATGATATTCCCCCAGTATCTGTGAGCTGTCTCCTCAAATCAGCACTCAGAATGCTCTGAGACTGAATCTCCCCACTCCTCCTGCTCTGCAGCTGTTAATGAGTAACAGAAATAAAATTAAGGCTTTTCATTTAACAATAAATCAACCAAAGCACTTGGGAAAGATGTGACATTTACAAGAACATTTACATTTTTGTGCTAAAATATTACTTTAAAACTTCACACTATATCACCAAATACAGTTCTGGGTGGAATTAAACACCACATTTCACGTAACTCTGTATCATACGTTTTGTTAAACCTTGTGCTCTTGAAATATCTGGGTTTGCACTGGAACAGAGGTAAGAAAAGTGGCTCAAAGGGAGAATGAAGAAAACCAAAGACACAAGGGAAAGATTAGTCGAAAGGACTGATGGAACACAGCTACTACAGCATCCACCAGACTGAGTACAGCACAAATAGATGGTGCCCAGCTACCACCACCAACTGCTCTGACAGGGATCACAGTGAGGGTCCTGGACTGAGCTGGAGAAAAATATAGAACAAAATTCTAACTCACACACACACACAAAGAGACCAGATTTACTGGGCTGACAGAAACTGGAGAAATCCCAAGATTCTGGCCCTCGGAGAACCTTTTAACTCAGTACTGAAGTCGCTCCTGAGGTTCACCCTTCAGCCAAAGATTAGACAGGCCCATAAAACAAACAATAATACATGTAACTCAACCACGTATATGAGACTAAATGGACATGCCAGCCCAGGGACAAAGACAAGAAGGCAGAAGAGGACAGGAAAGCTGGACGAATGGAAATGGGGAACCCAAGGTCGAGAAGGGGTTGGCAACGAAGGTCACAAAAAATGTGGGTATTAATTGTTTAATGAGAAACTAATTTGCACTGTAAACCTTCACCTAAAGCATAATAAAAAAAAAAATAGAAAGAATGAAAGTGGCTCAGGAGAGAAAATATGTGCATATATCAAATATGTCTTCAGCTCTTATATGTCTAGAAAACTCAAGCCAGTGTGAGTGGATTAGATGACCCAAGCACTTTGACTGGATGCATTACCCTAGGAGTAATAAGTGAATTCCTAAGAACTGAGAGGCATAACACTCACCGACTTGACAAGAACATGGCTGAGAATCCTGGCTCATCAGTGAACTGCTTCTCATCTTCCCTTCCTGACAGCTCATTACTTTCTTTTCTGAACATGCTCTGTGCTAGACTACCGTCTCTAGGGCTGAGGAAAAATGAACTGAACCTTATGAAATATAGATTTCAGCCACTCCTCTCAACAGATAACCAGAAGGATCATTGCTTAGGGAGCTCATGCAGAGACAAATGGTGGCCAGACTTGGTGAAGAATGGCATGGGACTCACTCCCCCAGCCATACATGTTCCCTGGATTTTCACACCTTTCACATTTCTCTCTTCCCTTTCAATTTATGACTTTAGCAAATCAACTGATGCAGGTAATTTAGAAACCCACCCTTTTTTTCTGGGAGATACTTTGAACATGTAGACATAACTAATGAATTAGTCCTACTGAATTGTGCATGAAGCACGGGGATGTCTTCTTTTTGGAATCTTACATTATGTAAGGTTAGTGAGTGTGGCAATCATTTTGTTCTTCTCAGTGGGGTTGAGTTTGTTTCTGCTGTGTTCCTCTCCTAGTTAGTTGAGGTTTGTGACACCTCCAAGGGTTGCTAAACTAGTACATCTGTGCTTCGGTGACCCCTTTGTACTGTTTGGTTTTCCTATGCTCCATTTTTACTTGACTGTATGTCATGCTCAAATCAGACAACTTTTAACAAAAATGTTGGTAATGATAACATTACGTTTCAAGTCAAGTTTTCTTTTCTGTTCCCCATTCTGGAGCCAAGTGCCTCTGAAGAATAAAGCAATAAAAGGGAGATTTTTGAAATGGTACTTAAGGCTTTGAGGGAATGTGCATTAGTCAGGATATGAATTCAGTTGTGTGCAACAGAGACCCACAACAACACTGGTTTAAGCAAGAAATATATTTCTCACATGAAAGTTGCCCTAAATAACATGGCTCAAGGTAGTTTTTTATGAAGTCCTAATTCCAGCCATTAGGAAGGAAGAAAGGGTGAAAGGAAAGTAGACACGCATTTCTTCTGAGCTTTATGACCTGGAAATGTCATGTATCACTTTTGCTTATATCCTATTGACCAGAATTTAATGACACAGCCACACCTAGCTGCAAGGGAGTCTGAGAAGCATAGTCTTTATTCTGGGATGTCTGGCCTAAAAATGTACTTGGAGGCTACCATTACATCAAGGTAGTTTCCCACCTGAAAATTGTGCAGCCAAAACAATCTGTGCCTTTGGATTATGTTCTTCCCATGAGCTAGCATTTGTGAAGAGTACCTCCTTCATTGTATAACTCCAGGAAGCACCATTTACATCAAACGTGATGCTCTGTATTTTTGGATCTGGATTTCTTGATCCAAGGAAAAGTCTTATATAGAATGGCGTTATTAAAATAATTATCCAGATAATTCAAGGCAAACATCAACCTCTTAGAAACCAGGCTTCTTATCTGTTGAGGCTTGAACCATAAATACCCTTTCTATGTGAAGAGTCTGACATCATGTTGAGAAGTGCTAAGTAAAAGTCTTTCTTTGGATAGAGAAATCTATTTCAAGTCGCTGTGTTCAGCTATCCCACCTGCCTGGTCAACGTTATGAGTTGGGAGCTTCTGAAGTCATTGTCTGGTGAGACAATGTTTAGGAACAAGAAGCAGTGATGAATTTACCAATAATCACAATCCTGATATTAGCCTTCCTGGGTCCCAGTATTGAGCAAACATGGTATCTCTGTCATTCCCTGTATTAAGGCTGTCGGCTATTACTTCTAGATACTCTCGGATGGCAACTTAGACTAAGAAACTACACCTTTAAATTTCATTCTGGATTCAGGAAAAGGCATCAAAAGGGACACATTAGGCTCCTTGACAGCTGAATTTTATGTCTCCTGGTGGAAATTATCTAACGTAGTGGTTCTTAACTCTCATCATTCATTGGAATCACCAGAGACTTTAAAAAATACCAATGTCCAGTCCCAGCCTCAGGGATTCTAATTCAGTTATCTGAGATGGGCCAAAGGATTGGAATTTTTAAACCTGCCCAAGTGATTCTAATGTGCCTTCAAGGTTGAGAGGCAATAATCTAAGGAATTCCTCCCTGTGTTTTGAAGTGAGCCCTGGTCCATTCCAATTGTTATAGGATTATGTAATCATAAGAGATTTCAAATGCATTGTGCAAGGTACATCTTTGCCCTCAATAGCTGAAGCCAATTATCACACACTCATAGCTCTGATGTTGAGCCCTGGGAACAGGTAGATATAATACAAGGAGAAAAATATGATGAAAGAAGTAGGTTTTCTTTGGTCATTTTCTTTTTGCAAAAGAAATCCACCCAAGGTAACTCACAAGGGATGTACATTTTTATAAGCCTACATAAGGACCTGAAATGGATCTAGAAAGCTGAGATGACTCTAGGGACCAACTCCTCTTTCACTTTCCTTCATGGGCCTAATTTTGAAGACTGTCTGTGCTATGACCTAAACCACTGACCTTTCCACCCTGTTCCTCACTCCTGCCCTACTGTAACCAACACTCTGGCCAAGCTGGACAACTCTTTTTTCCCAGCAACCCAATTTCTTCATGACATCTTTTTCACTTCCTCCAATAGAATGTGATCTAACTGCCCTCTTAATCAAATACGTTGTATCTCTATTATGACACTTGTTATAGTCTACCTAATTTTATACTAATTTGTAGTCTAGTCTTTTCCTCCCTAACAGTATCTTGCAAACAAGCCCTGTGTCTTTACTTCTCTTTGCACCCCTAAAGCCCCTAACATAGTGCCTTCCATGTGATTAAACCAAAACCGAACTCATTGCCATCAAGTCGATTCCAACTCATAGCAACCCTATAGGACAGAGTAGAACTGTTCCCATAGAGTTTCCAAGGAATGGCTGATGGATTCGAACTGCTGACCTTTTGGTTGGCAGCCGGGCTCTTAATCACTGTGCCACCAGGGCTCCTTCCATGTGATTAGCACTCACCAAATATTTACTGAATTGAATTGATATGTTTCCAGAAGCTTCTCCAGATGGTTCTTTCATTTAATGGGTTGGTCTCAAGAAAATGTACTTCATACCTTATCTCCTGCCTCGGAACCATGAGAACTTTAGCAACTCACTCGGACTCATTAAATGGAGGTTCTTAGATGAGCACATACCTAGAGAAAATCACTCTAGACATGCCACCTATTATTTATTTAGCAGAATGGAAGTCTAATATCTTTAATGGATCTCTACTAGCTGCAGTAAATGAGTCATTTGACATCTCAAAATAAAATAAATACCACTTTTATGAAAGAAAAAATCCCCAAATTCCTCTTTAAAGACATTGGAGTTATTGGGGGAAAAAATAAAAGAGGGAGGTTGGGTGCAGCGGTGGACACTCAAAGAAAGTTCTTCCAATGACAATAAAGCTTTTAAATGGTTGTGCAAAGGAAAGAAGGCTTTCCAGGTGCCAATGCAAAGGAAAGATTGCTTTCTAGACCTTCAGTTGAACAAAACTCTCCATCTCCAGAGAGGTATGGGCCATCGGAGTTGCAGAAAGGAGGAGGGATAGGCAAAAGGATATTATTCCTAAACACATTACTATTTTTTAAACTTTAAAAAGCCAGCCAAACACTCTGCCTCCCTGGGAAACAGGAATAATCACTGTATCCACAGAGTTTGTGAGGGTTGACTGATTGATATTAGTGTTACCATAAAATTAACATGATTTAGATTTACGTTTGTATGACTCCTTGCAGTTTATGAATTATTTCTTATGTATCGTTTTACTTAAGACTCCCAACAACCCTGTAAGTAATAGGAATTATGATGCCCATTTTACGGAGCATGAAACTGAGTTCTGGTTGCTAGCCATGACAGTGACCAGGTGTTGTTTCCAACCATACCACACATTGTTAACATCAGGATTAGATTGGGAAGATGGATCCCTATGCGAATGCCTTCTCACTCAGTACCCAAGGTAGGTGCAGTGATTAAGGGCACAGGATTTGGAGTTAGATAGAATGGACCAGGATCCCAGCTCTGCCCTTCCATAAACCTGGACAAGGTACTTATTAAACTTCACTTGATACCAAACCAAAAACCAGTTGCCATCGAGTGGATTCCAACTCATAGCGACGCTATGGGACAGAATAGAACTGCCCCATAGGGTTTCCAAGGAACGGCTGGTGGATTTGAAATGCTGACCTTTTGATTAGCAGCTGATCTCATAACCACTGCACCACCAGGGCACCTCACTTGATAGCAAGTTCCTGATTTGTGAAATGGCCACAATAACATCCACAGGGTTTTTCTGAGGATTAAATGAGTTTAACAATCGCTTAACACAGGGCTGGACATATGACCCACAATGAATGATAGTTATTAATATTAGCATAGGATTCCCATATGAGGAATAGCATATTGCACATTGCAGAGTGCTCTATAATTATGGTTTCTAGTTAAATACATGGCCTAATGGAAAAACATCCGGGGATTTTTTTTAGCTGAGAGTAAACACTAATTTCAAATGAAAAATTTGTTCTAAACCATTGTACCTCAAATGGGACTCAATATTTTTTCCAGATTATGTATTCTGTTAACAAAAGTACACACACCAATCAAAGTTGGGTTTTATTTATCTTAAAATATCTTGTGTTTTAAAATTTCCACCAATAAACCATGTCCACTAGATTACCCCATATTTCACTGCACACTTCAATAATCTTTACACATTAGTCAACCACATTGAGCTTCCCCGTATGTATTTACTATGCCTGTATTTTATTATTTCCTTAGTAAACCTTGTGTTTCAAAAGCTTTCCAGAACAACTCAATCACAAAAATATGCTTCTGGGTGACACTTAAGATATGAGGTCCTAACCCAGTGGTGAAATAATTTTAATTATAAAAACAGAACCATGAAATGGAATCCTAGTGACAGTTACATAAATCTGTAATTATCCAGTCGGCTTGTAAATCCCTTCTCATTCAATCTGCAGACAGGGATGTCATCTCATTAAATCAACAGTTCAGATGTGCACACAAATGCCTTACACCAAATACACATTTCTCTTTCCACTATCTCCCAACAGCTAAGCCTCTCCTACATGGTGGCAACATCAAATTAAACCAGAGGAGAAAAGTAAATAAGGAAATCAGGTAGCTGAAGCAAAACAAGCAACCGCAGCTGGTGCTTCAGGCCAACAGACCCCAGGTGTTGAAAAGAAATTATGTGAATGTTGTATGTGTGTGCGTGTCTGCGTGCCATTCAATAATTATTAAATTCCTCTCATTTGCTAGGTACTATGTCGGAGTCAACTAGACAGCAACTAGTTTTTATGCTGGACATATATTTAGGCATACATATACATTTATATATAACGTATATATCAAACTACACTTACAGTCATATCATTTATTGAGACTTACTGCAAACACGGCGCTGATCTTCATACATTTCTGATTTATTCCTTACAACAACCTTCTGAAGTTGCTTTTCCCCATTTTATAGAAGGGGATATTGAGGTGTAGAGAGGTGAAGCTACTTGCCTAGTCACATTAGTAGTAGGTGGTAGGGCTAGGATTTTAAATTAGACAGTCAGACTCCAGAGCCCACCCTCTTTATACTATGTAACCAATAGAAGATGAATGAATTAAATGAATGAATGGATAAAAAATGACTTAAGTTTTATATCCTATTGGATGTAGAACTTCAATTTTTTTAATCCCAAAAAGAAGCATGAACAAATGCTCTATCCTCTTAAAAAATTTGGAATTTGAGTGAAAGCATTATACAGCACTGATTAACTGGTATCAAAGTCATGTGGAAGATTGTGGTAGAACCTATACTTGAGCCCCAATATCCATTCTACTTTTTTTACTCAGTAAAAAAAATCACCCAGGCTACATTTCCAAGCTTCCCTTGCAACTATCTGTGGTTACATCTAAATTCTAGACAGAAGAGTAAAAATGGAAGTTGTGTGTGCAACCTCCAGGCAGTGTCTTTAAAGAAGGACATGAACTCTTCCCTTGATTGACTGCTTATATCTGCTGGCTGGTATGTGGATGTGATGGCTGGGGTTCTGGTTTCCGTATTGAACCATGAGGTGACTTTGGGAATGGAAGACATATCAACAAGATGAAAATATCCTAGGTCTCTGACACTGTGGGCTGCTCTAGACTACTACCTCCTGACTTGTTCAACTTGAAAGAGGAATAAAATTCAATCTCGTTTAAGGCACTATTATTTAGGTTTTTCTGTAACTCACAAGTTAACTTAAACCTAATTTATCATAGGGTTTTCACCTGCCTCTATCTATTGAGCATGACTGCTACAGATAGAGTCAATACCAACATGGTAGATTCTTTAGTCAATGGTGGCTCTTTGGTGACAAACTGCCACATCCCACCACCTCCATTGTTCTTGTTACAGCAGCACTAGGTTACTGAGACAGGGACCTATTAAACATCCAAGTGGACATTTCTATTATGTGCAGCCGGGATTAGGAACCATCTTAACTGTGTCAAGTAAATTGTAATCTGTCTGACACGGGGGCTGCAGAAAGCAAAATCTTTCCTGAATCTTGAGCTGCCATTATACCAAGACCTGATGATCCCAGTGTAGTAAACAAAATCTCTGAGACCTTAGCCCTGCCTGCCCATTCCTGCTTCTCTGGCTCACAGCTTTCCTCTCATTCTCCTTCAAGGCATCTGAGCTGATGACTCCCCATACACCCTCCCACTGCTGCAGAATCGGAAATGGGGACTCTCCACCTAACAGCTGGGGTTGGATTCTGGATCAATGGCAGATAATTTCTTGCTTTTGGAATCCAAAGGGAGAGGCTATGAAGCAGGAGCATAACCCAGGAGTGGATTCAGGAGCTCCTGAAGTCAGGCCAAGGCAGGTGAGTCACCAATAACCATCAGAGATGAGGGACTTCTTGCAGCTAGAGCCCATGAAGAGAAGCATTGGATGCTCCCACAGCCTTCCAAGCTTCCTTGAGGGAGCCAAGCTCACTGGAAAGCAGAATGGAAAATCACACTCATAGGTTACCTAAGTTTATGGAATTGAGCAGTATGTTGTGGAAAAGTCTGAGCTCACAGACCCAGAGATTGAAAACATACAACTGGGCTTTGTCAGGCTGGGAGCAAAGAAAAATCATTAAAGAAAAATTTAAATCACCACACCCTCAGCTATTCCAATAACGCTACCTCAGTTCACTAATTCGGCTCCCCTCCTTCTGAGCCCTTTTTCTCCCTTGGTTTCCTCTCCCTTCCTTCTGCCCTCTTGTTCCAGTCTAATTTTTTCAGAGAGCTATGGTGTATGGGTTTGATGAGTTTTGAAGTATTTGCTGAAGAGCCAATTGCATTCTCCCCTGTTCTCAGTGGCAGAAGGAGGGCTAAGCAGAGAGAGCTCCTTTTATCGCCCTCCAGGAGCAGCCTCTAAGCATGCCTGTTGGCATTGAGAAGCTAATAAACAGCATCCTTATACCTCACGGGAGTTCTGAACCAATTCAGAGTAGACACAGGAATCTGGAAAATAAAGATTTAATATTGCCTTCAATACAGATAAAAAGATAATGGAGGCATGGTTTAGGTCTGGTTGCTCACCAATGACAGGTACAGCTGGAAAACTGAAGGTTCCTCCTTGGAGACCCAGCATGCAGAGCATTCCTCATGGTCAGAAACAAATGGGGTATCATCTCTCCTACAGGCAAGCAGAGCTAAGGTGGAGCTGAGCAGCTCCAGCCCAGCTCCTTGTTCCAAACTCATCAGTCAGGTAAGACATTCTTCCTCCTCTGGGCAAGAATAACACAGGAAAAGAGGAAGGCCAGGATGTTCCTCTAAGCAAGGACCCTTAACACAGAAGAACCATCAAGAGTGTTTGTATTAGTTTCTTGTGGCTGCTATAACAAATTACCACCCGCTTGATGGATTAAAACAACAGAAATTTATTCTTTCACATTTCTGGTGGCCAGAAGTTAAAAATCAGTATCAGTGGGCTGACATCAAGACGCCAAAAGGTCACAGCCCCTCCAGAGGCTCTAGTGGCAAATCCTTCCTTGTCTTTTCCAACATTTCTTGGCTTATGGCTACCAACATTTCTTGGCTTATGGCCACATCACTCTAATCTCTGCCTCTGTGGTCACGTTTCCTTCTCCTCTTCTGTCAAATCTCCCTCCATCTACCTTTTGTAAGTATACATGTAATTGCATTTAGGGCCCACCCAGATAATTTCCCTATCTCAAAAATCTTTAACTTAATTATATCTGCAAAGTTACTTTTTGCCCTATAAACTAACATCCACAGGTTACAGGGATTATGATGTGGCTGTCTTTTGGAGGTCCATTATCCAGACTAAGGAGCCCTGGTGACACAGTGGTTAAAGCACTTGGCTGCTAACTGAAAGGTCAGCAATTTAAACCCACCAGCCACTCCACGGGACAAAGATGTGGTAGTCTGCTCCCATAAAGATTACAGCCTTGGAAACCCTGTAGGGCAGTTCTACTCTGTCCTATATGGTCACTATGAGTCGGAATCAACTCAACGGCAATGGGTTTGGTTTTTTATTTTTATCCAGACTACCACAGTTGGGAATATGTGTTCCCGCCTCACAGCGCTCCCTGCAGAAAGAGGCTCAGAGAGGTTGACTCTTCAATGCCCTTCCCAAAAGAATGACAGTAAAGATGAATTTCAAGCATCAGTGAAGGAGTTGTTTGTGGAAGTTTCTGGACAGTCCTCCTCCTTATGTGGTAAGGCTGGCCCTCCTCTAATCTCATCTCACTCTCATCATAGCTCAAGAATGAACGAGTATCAGTGATCTCAAAAACCACTCGGGAGGCATTAGAAGGCATTTAGAACTGAGCTTGATCATTTTCTTCGCAAAACTGTCACCAGGTCTCGATGTCCTATGAGATAAAGCGCAAACAGTTTAACTTGGTATGATATAGTCTGATAATTTTCCCCCAATATCCATTCTCTCTTACCTTTGTTTTTAAATACAACTCCCAACCCCCACCTGAGTTTTACCTAGGAACAAGGCTGCACAGCTAGTGACTGAGTGTCATGGATTGAATTGTGTCCCCCAAAAATGTCTGTCAACTTGGCTAGGTCATGATACCCAGTATTGTATGATTGTCTACCATTTTGTCATCTGATGTGATTTCCCTATGTGTTGTAAATCCTATCACTATGATGTATTAAGACTGATTAGCGGCAGTTATACTGACGAGATCTACAAGATTAGATAGTGTCTTAAGCCAATCTCTTTTGAGATATAAAAGACAGAAGTGAGCAGAGAGACATGGGGACCTCATACCACCGGGAGCACAGCACTTCCTTTGCACCTGGGGTTCCTGCGCAGAGAAGCTCCTTGTCCAGGGGAAGATTGATGACAAGGACCTTCCTCCAGAGCAAACAGACAGAGAAAGACTTCCCCTGGAGCTGATGCCCTGAATTTGGACTTCTAGCCTAGTAGACTGTGAGAAAATAAATTTCTCTTTGTTAAAGCCATCCACTTGTGGTATTTCTGTTAAAACAGCACTAGATGACTAAGACACTGTGTTTCCCAGCTTCCGACGTGGCTGCGTTCTAGCGAATGGGATGTGAGGGAAAAATGTGGAAAATATCTGAGTCATCTCCTTAAAAGAAAGTTGCTTGTCCTTTACTTCTTCTTTCTCCCTTCCCATGCACCAGAACAGAGCTGTGATGGAGGTGAATCATCTTCAACTATGCAGACAATATCTCAGGGGATAGCGGAGCAACAAGATGAAAGGAAAATGAGTCTCTGGATGACATTGTGGAGCACAGCTTCCTACCACCTGGACCACCTACCAGCTTGGACGTTTACATGACTTCTAACTAACCCTTATACCTTGGTTTCTGTTAAAGCAACCAAACCAATATACTAATCCTGATAAAGATCTATGAATTTTGCTCATAGTCATCCTATCTGCTCTCTAGCCCTACATGAACCTACTAGACTCTACTGAACATGCCACATGCTTCCTTCTCTGTGCCTTTGGCCAGTTTGTACCTAGATATCCTCCTTACCTCTTCTTCGTCTGTTCAAGCTTTCCCATCCACCAAGAGCCAACTCACACTTACCCCATCTCATTCATATTCATTTAACAAATATTTATTAAGCACCTATTATGAGTCAGGCACTGAGTGGTTCCTGCCTGTAATCTAAGGGCAGCTATTGCTGAATGCTAGCTGTTACATGCAACTCCCTGTCTCTCAGATGTTAGGTCTACATTTAGATTTCCTGCTATGGACCCTACCCACCAGGTTGTATTCCTAGGTACCAGCTACACCCAAAATGAGGGCTGAAAGTGTTCTTCCTTCTTGGCCTGGGTATCTGAATTGCCTGATTGCATGCCGCATTCATTCAATCAATCAGCAAAAATATATTGAGCATAGACTATGTACCAGTCACTGAACTAGGGGTTGAGGAGAACACAGGTGAATAAATCACAATCCTTGCCTTCAAGGAGCTTGAAATCTAGCAGAAAAGGCAGCTGTATGATAAGTACTCATAATAAAATAAGTACTCATAGAATCATGTGCAAGGTATGCTGTGGAAGGGAATATCAATCATAGAGTGTGGGGATAGCAGTCCAAGAGAAGGAGGTGACCTTTGAGCTGACTTTTGGAATATGACTATTCATTTGCTTCGTGGATAAAGTGAAAAGGGAATTCCATTCAGTGGGGACTGTATGTGCAAAGCACAGTGGTGTAAAAGGCACAGTACGTTCAGGTGCTTCTAGAGTTATTGGTATTGCTGGAACAAAGTTTGGGAGTAAGAAACGGGGAGTGGAAGAAGATAGGTCTGGAGTGGTAGGAAGAGGTCTTGTATTCCATGCTAAGCAGCTTGAATTTATCCAGCAACTCTCTCAAACTGCAATCTTGGGTCCAACTGGAAGGAATAATTTTAACAAGTAAGCCATTTTAAGAATGACTGTAATAGGTAATGAGTAGAAACTTGCATTTTTCAAAGATCCTGTGGCCTTCCAGTATCTGAAAAAGTTATTCAGATAAAGTTACTCAGGCTAGGTTACTCAGATTAATTCTTCAGCTGAAAACAAAGGACAATGATGGATAAAGCTGTCAAAGTAAAAACAACATTAAAACATCGAAGATCTGAAAAGACACGAGGAACTTCCAGGCTAATTTTTGGATGAAAGCCTATAACTGAAAAGGTAAGCCAAAAATAAGGCCTACAAAATTGCTTATGATCTGAGGGCATTTGCCAATAACACAAATACCTACGCTCAGGTTGCCAGTTGCGGACCTAGAAGGACAGTACTTGAGTTCAAGCTTGGTAAGGGTAGGGAGTCTAATTAGAAATCCTTCCCACACTGAGCTGGGGCCCAAGAGAGCTATACTCTCAACAGAAACCAGATCTGATCCAGCCTGTGTCCCCCAAAGCCTCAAGAAACTTCAAAAAGGGATATTTTGGTGATAAGTTAAAGGAGAGAGGAAAAAGTAAAAGAATAGTAAAACCAGCTATTCTTAGGTATCTGTGACCAGGAGCCTGTCTTCTTACAAATTAATCTTTGTTCTATACAGTCTGAACGGTGATCCAGTGATTCTCAGATCTTGAGCCTGTTTTGAGGCATTTTGACTGATACTGAATCTCAAGAGGAAGCATACTCATTCTAGATCTCAGAGAACACTCACAAATAATTTTTCAAGAGCAATGACAAACAAGCTGTCAGAGATTACCAGGCATACAAGCAAATAAGACAACAGATACATAAACAAGAACCATCAGAAATCATAGACCACAGAAACAGACCCACACAGATTTCAGATATTGGAATTATTAGTCTCAGATTTGTAAAATATTTTTACAATCATGTTAAAAAATAAATAGTAAACTTGAAACTATATGGCGATAATAGGAAACTATACAAAATGATATAGTAGATTTGAAAAAGAATCAAATGAACTTCCAAAATTGAAAAATACAAGAACCAAAAAATACAATAAATCAATGAATGTAGTTAGCTACAGATAAGACATGGCAGAAAAGGAAGTTAGTAAACTGGAAGAAATTTTGGAAATCTTTCTGGGTCAAGGAGACTCTCATTTTCCAGGCCTTTGGGGCAATATTGTTCTATATTCTTTTAATTGCATTACGGTAAATTTCCATATGGGAAGTTGCTACTTTACAGAGCATACCTGGTTAGTCATTAGCTCTGTCTCATCAGAGGGTCTGTGATTCTTGAAATATTTAATATGGTGGTTGTTTACACGTCTATCTTTTGTCAGCAGCTAAAAGAATTCCACAATTCCCTTTCCTCTTAAATGGACATCCAGTCTCAATGTCTAACCCAGAATTCTGGAAGAGTGGAATTTGCCATCTCTAGCAAGTAGAACTATCAGTACGTGCTGGATGAATACCTAATGAGTCAATTTGATAATGTTTTCCTTTTTGATTAAGAAACAACACTCTTTAGTTGGTTCATATCACCAACATCCTGCGTCCGAGGTGTTGTACCGTAATCTTACAGAAGTCGATGACCCTCCTCCCAGCTCCATAAAGAGAAGCGGGTGGGAGATTACACGGCACCTGTAGGTCTGGGAAAATTTATCTAAAGGTGTCATTGGCAAAATTGCAGTAAAGATCTATTTGCCCTTTGTTAACTGAAAATAAACTGCTCTTCTTTGGAGAGGGCCTCAACCCTCTGAGGGCTGCCTTGGAAACTCCCTCACTAGAGGCTCCAGCAACTACTCAGGCATTTCATTTCACCCACAGCAAAATGTAACCCAGGTAGAGGAGTGCTTGCAATACAGGCATTTATTAACAGGAGACTGTGTGTGTATCTTGCCAGGTATAGGACCCACCTTCTTTCTTCTGAGGCTGTCCCACTAGAGTATCTAGGCGGAAAAGACATCTTAGCGGCATCACCACAAACCAAGAAGAGTGTGGACCACACCTGCAGGGAGGAAAAACAGGGTAAAGAACTTGTGAAGCCCCTGCTTCTGCCTCTCAGAGAAATAGAGAGACTCAAGTAAGGGTAGGGCGATAAGAAAGCTCAAAGAAAACTTACCTCAAATTCACCTTCAGCTCTGGTTGCAAAACCTTCCATTGGCAGCTAATATGCTGAAGTCATTTGCCCAAAGCAAAAGAAAACAATGATATTTCCAACTCAAAGGGAGAACAAAGGATAGGATTTTTGTGAAGGCAGAGCTCAGGCATCTTTTATAATCTTCAGTTGTCCAAACTCCAAACCTCCTGGCTATATTATTATAGCATTTCAGAACTGCAAAAAAAAAAAAAAAGAGCAATTGTTAGTCCAAAATGTTTACATTCCAGGAGAGTTTCTGGGATCTACAAACGGGAGTGAGTGGTATGTCCAGAATAGCCAATGAAAAACCAGATCCAGAGCCCAGCACCTGGGCTTTACCGCCTATAAAGAAGCCTGATGGTGTGATGGTTAAGCATTCAGCAGCTAATCGAAAGCTAACCAGTGACTCTGTGGGAGAAAGACTTGCAGATTTGCTTCCTTAAAGATTACAGCCAAGAAAACCCTATGGGGCAGTTCTACTCTGTCACATGGGGTCACTGTGAGTTGGAATTGAGTTGATGGCACCTAACAACAACTGATCACTCACTGACCCTTTCTTGCCCAACCTTCCACATCCATCAATCAACAATTTTTTCCATCCTTCCTCTTGCCAGTGCTACCACAAGAGTACAAGTCCTTATTACCTCAACCCAAGACAAAAAAGAATAGTCATGTTCTGTGTTAAGCCCTTGGCAAACACACATTTAATCCTTGCAACAATCTATAAAGTGAGTAATAATGCCCATTTTATAGATGAGAAAACGGAGGCTTAGAGATGTAGAGAGATCACACAGCCAGCAAGTGACAGAACCGGGACTCAGATCCCTCATTCATCTGACTCTAGGTCCATGTTCACAACCTCATCATTTCACTGCCTCCTGAGACTATTTCAATGACCTCCTAATTGGACCCTCTGTACTTAAATCATTTCCAACCATCCCGTACTATGAAGCCAGATTAATCTTCTTAAAACTTGCATTTAATCATTTCACTCCCTTCTTCAGCCCAACCACTTATTTTGTCATTTGAGAGTATCCACAATCTCTCATTTTCAGCCTTGTCTCACAAGGCTCTTCCTTGCTGTTCTGTGGACGTCCTTCTGCATGCCTCGTTGCCCTCTCCTAAAATCCCGTCCCCCTGGCTTCTTCTTCTACCTCAAAACTCCAGTATTGGTTCCTTTACTTCTTCAACACGAATTGAATAAACTATTAACTCCTCCATAATATTTATTGTCAAGAGGCAGCATAGCTCAGCAGACAACGCACAAACGCTGGAACAAGCTGCCTGATTTGAATCCTGACTCACCACTTATTAGCTACGTGACCTTGGGCAAGTTACTTAACCTGTCTGCCCCTTCATTTTCCCAAAACATAAAATGGGGATAATTATGGCTCCTCTTTCAAAAGGCTGTAGAGAGGATTACATTAGTTAATACATATAAAATCCTTGGAACATGCATGGAGCAGAGTAATAACTCGAGAAATATGAGCTAGTCATAGCAATAGCAGTGTCCCAAGCTCTAGGCTAGTTGCTGGGATACAGAGATGAGTAAACGCAGTCAGTCCCTTTCCTCACAATCCAATGAGCAAGGCAGGCATGTCAGCTAATAATCACACCCCAATGCACCACGTGCTATAGTAGAGGCAGGTAGACTGGACTAGGGAACAGGGTAAGATGTTGACTGTCTGAGGTAGGGCAATGCCGCTTCATCTCAGAATTAAAGAAGCATCAGTTCTTCTTAGCAGCGCCTGAGTGAACATGACATTATCATCCAGGGCTGGAGCACAGCTGCCTGTGGGCTGGAAATGAAGTTGGAAAGGTAAGCAGGGGTTGATCTGATGAAGGACATTGTACCATCCTGAGAAGTTTGTCCTGGACATTGTAAGCAGAGGAATGCCCACCCCAAACCATAATGATCTCAGCATCTGTGGCTTTGTCTAATGCACCCATTGTGTATTTTACTAATACCACACTTATTTGCTGTCTTTTATTATTTCTGTGTAGCAAGCAGCCCATGCAAGCATTTCTGAGCCGCTCCACCATGCCGACCCACCCACAGAAAGCCCCTCTCGAAGAACTCTTATCCTAGGTTGCCATGTTTTACACGCCGTAACTCGGCTACCTTGGCAACAGCCGACTAGACCAGGGCTTAGCATTGACCAAGGGCAGCAATCTCTTGGTTGGCCAGTGCCCTATGTTGTTGGTGTGTGCTGCTGAGTTGATTCCGACTCATGTGCCTTCTAGGACAAAGTAGAGCTGCCCCATATGGTTTCCTAAGATGTAGTCTTTATGGAAACAGATTGCTAGGTCTTTTTTCCTGCAGAGCTGGTTTGAACCCCTAACCTTTTGGTTAGAAGCCGAGTGCTTTAACCATTGCACCACCAGAGCTCCTAGTGCCCTATGAGGTGGCCTAAAACAAAAGCTCTGCCCAATGATGCCCTTCTATCCTGGATGCTGACTGCCTAAAGAGTCACAGTCTCTCTCTTAGGCAGTCTGAATAGAAGACAGACGCAGATGAAAACAGACAGGCAACGGAAGCAGAGAAACTCACACTGAAGAAACCAATAAGCAGAAGCCATGAATAAACCAAGCACATGAGGGAGAGAGCAGAGTGAGTCAGTAGCGTCAGAACAGTGAACACTTACACAGAAATAGATGGGATGCTTTGACATGGCACAGTCGCAGACGCAGCCAGTAATGAGATAAGCCATGTTATATCCTGAACCAAGATCTAATTTCCAAATATCATTCCTGTTTCTGTGAGTTCAGGCAGTGTGGTGATAAGACAATTTTCTGGTTTTCTCAATTCCCTAAGCATCCTCAAAATACACTCCAAAACAATCTGAGCAAGTCTGTTTTTCTTGCAACCTGAATGAGTCTAACTAATGTAATAGGGACATGCCTTTTCTGTCCAACAAGATGGTATGTTTCACGAGCACTTTCTGATGGAATGGAGTCCCTGGATGGTGCAAATGCTTAATGTGCTTGGCTAATAACCAAAAGGCTTGAGGTTGAAGTCCATCCAGAGGCTCCTCAGAAGAAAGACCTGGTGATCTACCTCTGAAAAATCAGCCACTGAAAACCCTATGGAACACAGTTCTACTATGACTCACATGGGGTCGCCATGAGTCAGAGTCGGCTTGACAGCAACTGGTACTGGTTCTCATGAAACAGCCCCTGTACTGGCAGAAAAGTAAGAATGAACATGGCTTATTTGGAGGGATTTCAAGGATTTTCATGTGAAGGAAGGTAGGCAACCTATAGGGGGAGTAGTGAGAGACAGGAGGCAGAAGGAGAAGCAGGGAGGAACTAGATCATAAGGGGTCAACCATAATAAGGAATCTGGGCATTATCCTGAGATTGGGGGTGGGGATGGGGGGCTCTGTTTAAGGAATAAGGAGCCTTGGTGACACAGTGGTTAAGCGATTGGCTGCTAACTGAAAGGTCAGCAGTTCGAACCCACCAGCTGCACCTCAGGAGAGAGATGTGGCCGTCTGCCTCTGTAAAGATTTACAGCCTTGGAAACCCTATGGGCCGGTTCTACTCTGTCCTATAGGGTTGCTATGAGTTGGAATCGACTCCTTGGTGATGGGAGGAGGGGGTTAAGGGATTAGAGAAAGAAAGCGATGTGATCAGGTTTGGGTTTGCAGGATAAAATGTTACAACTTCATCCAGTACACAATGCTGTCTCTCTAAACGGAGATAAAGCCAAAGCAAGGTGTCTCAATGATGGAGGTAGATATAAAACATTTGGGAACACAAAGTAACCCTCTTCATTGAAAACCACTGACCTCTACATGACCTGTAAGGAAATCCAGCCAAAAATGCAAAACAAAGAAATTTAGACAAACTGCATATTACAGTGCCTAGACAAAGGACGCTCCCCAAAAGAACAGCTTCTGCAGCAATTATTTCCCTCAGATTGAACACACACACACGCGCGCGCACACACACACACACACACACGCACACAGAGAGAAGACCCAGAGCTTTTCTAAAAGTATATGTGAAATAGGACTCTAATTTCTCTAGGGAAAAACAATCTTTAAGGAGAGATTTGATGGAATAGTCCCTTGGAGAGTATCTTTCTTACTCGACCGTGGCCTGAGTTTCACAAAAATGCCTGCTTCTACCACCCACAGCCCTGCATTGGGGCATGTCCAGAAAGACACTGGCTGCCCAGAGTACTAGAGTACTCCCTGTACCCAGAGTACCTGTCTTAGTCATCTAGTGCTGCTTTAACAGAAGTACCACAAGTGGATGGTTTTAACAAAGAGAAATTTATTTCCTCACAGTAAAGTAGACTAGAAGTCCAAATTCAGGGCAACAGCTCCAGGGGAAGGCTTTCTCTCTCTGTCAGCTCCAGAGGAAGGTCCTTCTTATCAATCTTCCCCTGGACTAGGAGCTTCTCTGCACAGGAACCTCAGGTCCAAAAGACCGCAGGTATGTCAGAGTAGAACCGTGCTCCATAGGGTTTTCAATGGCTGATTATTTCGGAAGTAGATCACGAAGTCTTTCTTCCGAAGTGCCTCCGGCTGGGCTCAAACCTCCTAGCAGCTGAGCATGTTAATTGTTTGTGCCACCCAGGGTCTCCAGCTAGGTTGTCCCAATTAATATATCTTTTTAGTGAGCACAGACAGAAAGCCTCCTTAGCATGCTAAGATTTCATCCCAGCACCTGCCAGCTGCTTTGTTGTATCAGATTAAGCTGTCCCACTAGTAGGATACTGCGCATTGGTGGGATGCCGAACCTTCCCTCTGCCCTGGTATTTCAGATCTTACTTCTTGGATCAGGTAGCAGCACCCCTGTCAGTGATAAGCTTACACATGGAGATAATCACTGTTATCTTAAAGATGGTGCTTCCCTCAGGATTACATTTGTTCTGAGATTCCATAAGGCTCTGTAATTCTGTTTACTATTGTCTGGTGCTCAGAATGATGCCTTCCACTATGTGGTTGGTAATATGATACCACATTTAATTTTTCCAGGTTTTCTGATACCACTCAGTGGGAGAAATAATTGTTAGTGTTCGATTGCAGAATGTTTCTCACTTAATTGTCTCAAAACAGCAGGATAGGTATTTGATTTCTTTGATTGATCTGTTTTGTGTATGTATTTTCCAAACATCTTGAATAATTTAGGAGCAATCCTTGGTTTGTGGATGATTTGGTGTCTAGCAATTGTGCGTCCTTCTGAAGTGGCATATTTCACCCAAGTGTCTGAAAGTAGGAAAGAACTGCATCATAACAAGGCTCCTTATTACAAGAATTTGGGCATACCATGTGGCCAATCAGGTTCCTGGAAACCTGCGCTTACCTTCAGGCAAAGTTGTGTTCTAAAACGCAGGTGTTGGTTCTATCTCCCTACATCAGCATTGGTGGATTGAGAAGTTTTCTGTTTGCTCTAAGCTCTTTCCCTTGTGTTAATTGAAAGCAATAATGGAAGGGAAAATCATGCCTGCTGGAGCTCCTGAAGTAAGTTTGGAAACAGTCACAGGGAGGAGGTAGGGTCATGTTTGTTCACCTGTTTTTGTCCCTTTTTCTTGCACCTATGATCCAGCTCTGTGGGAAGGTAAGTCAGTTCTGGAATGGAACGGGGCTGTGGCAGGGGAGTATGCAGCAGGCAAACAGATGCTCTGGTATCAACAGGGTCATGTAATGAGCTGTCCCAGTGGGGTGGTAATCCACCCTCAAGCAGGCAAAGGGATTCATCTTTACAAGACTGTGCACTTTCCTCTCTGACTTCTTAAGGCAGGGCTCCCCAGCCAAGAGGTTGGGATTTTGCCTGGTGGCGCAGGGGTTAAGCACTGGGCTGCTAACTGAAAGGTTAGTGGTTCGAACCACTCAGCAGCTCTAAGGGAGAAAGACACAGCAATCTGTTCCCGTAAAGATTACAGCTGAGAAAACCGTATGGGGCAGTTATACTCTGTAACACACGAGGTTGCTGTGAGTCAAAATCGACTCAACAGCACACTACAGATCTGGCAGCCACTACGCTGTTCTTCATCTCATAGAGACTGCCCTCTCTCTCGTGCTCCTCTCTTGGGATTATCCCTGAGAAGGGAGACAGGACGAGGAACAGATCCCGCTTTCTCTTCCTCTTGAAGGTCCCTGGGTGGTACAAAGGATTTGCACTAGGCTATAACTAAAAGGTTGGCAGTTCAAACCTACCTAGTGGTGCCATGGAAGAAAGGCCTGGTGATCTCTTCCTCTCAGGGAACTTAATTGGCTGTCCTTATTGGAGGCTCAGGTGATCTCAAGGCTTTCAGCAGGACATGAATTTATCTTGTCAGTGTCCTCCAGCCAAAGACCACCAAGAACACACCTGCAGTTGAACAAAGTGGGTTTATTGCTTATTGCAACGAGGGAGAACACACACCACGGAGAACTGTGGGGAGCTTCAGTAAAAGCATGTTAGAAAGAACCAATTACAGGATTCGGGCTTGTGTTCAGTGATTTGGGCGAAGGTTCAAGAAATCTGAGCTTTGCTCTAGACTGGATCAGGAAGTGGGTGTAACTCTATGGACAGGTGTATGAAACAATCTTACTTATAAGGTGGGAGAAATGAATCAAGGCTAGAACTGTAATTGGCACAGAAGCAGCACTCATTAGCCGGGATGAGGGTGGGGAAGTCTTTGGTCATTTTTGTGCTTTGGGCAATGTTCGTATTTTCATCTGTGTTCGGGCCTGATTATGGAGTGGTCTTGTTTTTGCTTTGATCTATCACAGTCATACAGTGGTCTTGTCAGATATTGGTGTTCCGGGAGATTGTTTATGTCCAACAAGGCCTGACTGTCAGCACAGTGCCTACTTCTACCAACACAAGGCCTAGTGATAGTACCAGGCCAGTTCCTGGCTGTCAGAGTCTACTTTTCTCATTCTGATTCTGGTACATTCTGGTACCACCAAACTGATCATTAAAAGATTGAAGTATTTCTGTACAACTTGGCAAATAGCCACTGTCATGAGTCTCCTGAGAGAGGCATGTTCATGCCCCTGCCCCTCACCCACCTCCCCAGACTGCCCCACAACCCTCCAGTTATGGCAAAGCAGGGACCTTCTGGCTTCTGCTCCAGTTAGACCGCTATATCTGTTCTGATGAGTTAGTGCCTGTGTGGGACCTGTGGTCAAAATTTCTGAATATCTGAATATTGAGAGGAGATCAGAAGACAGAGAAATGAGAGGCATAAGAGACAGTGAAGGAAAAATAGGGAGAAAAAGGCTGAAAAAGATATCTAGAAAATGAAGCAGAAATGAGACCCAGAAAGTGAACTAAAACAAAGACTAAAAACAGAAAAGAAAGAGCTGAGCAGGAAGGATGAATAAAAGAAGAAGGGACTTGAGAACAAGAGGAAAATTCAGGCCAAGGCACCTGCCTTAAGGGCTTTATGTAATGTTGTGATTCAGTTATATTGAATATGTCTCAAAATGAGTTTGCCACCAGCCGGGGCTTAGAAAACAATCATTTGTTCAACAGAACGCTGAGTTGGAGTTGGATCAAATTTGACAGGGTTTAACCTGTAAAGAAAAGAAGGAAATGGAGCTCTACATTCTGCTGGCCACTCGTGGCCAAGCGTTCTGGAAGCTGATTATAATTCACAGCTTGGCGCCCTTACTGCTTTCCTGTTTGCATCCCATGATGCTCCTTTGAATCACAACTTGCACAGGTTCCTGTGCAGGTATGAAAAATCTCACTATCTCTGAGTTAGGATGAAAAACAGCATGTGTTTCCCTGCCAAGTCTCCAGGAGAAGACAATGGGAACAGATGGTGGAAGAAGCTGCACAGAGAACCTTGATTAACCCCACCATGATGTGAAGGGGCGGGGGGAATCACTTGTGATAGCCTTTTCTTTGCTGCTTGTGAAGGACTTAGACAAATAGCCAGTGGGAACACAGGAGTGGGGTGGGGGGTGCCAGAGATGCCTTTCCTTTGAAGTCTAGGTTCTTTGAATTGGCAGCATAACCACTGCTCCTGCGTGCACACCGGAATATTTGAAGGCATCAATTAAGAGAAAATAGAAGGTAAGAATGAAGCAGGGAAACAGCATGTTGGCAAATGTAGGCTGGGCCCTGGAAGCCCAAATGGACCCCGATGATCACTCAATCCTGGGTCCTCATTGCAGCTCTGTGTCCTGCTTCTCTGAATCGTATGTGTGTCCTGGTACTTTGGGTACACAGAATACCCTGGGACTTTGGGTACAGAGAGTACCCTGGTACTCTGAGTACAGACAGTACTCCAGTACTGTCATGGATTGATTTTGTGTCCCCCAAAAATATGTGTCAACTTGGTTAGGCCATGATTCTCAGTATTGTGTGGTTGTCCTCCATTTTGTGATTGTAATTTTATGTTAAAGAGGATTAGGGTGGGATCATAACACCCTTTCTAAGGTCACATCCCTGATTCAATGTAAAAGGAGTTTCCCTGGGGTGTGGCCTGTACCACCTTTTATCTTATAAGAGATAAAAGGAAAGGGAAGCAAGCAGAGAGTGGGGACCTTATACCACCAAGAAAGCAGCGCCAGGAGCAGAGCACATCCTCTGGACCTGAGGTTCCTGTGCAGAGAAGCTCTTAGACCAAGGAAAGATTGATGACAAGGAACTTCCTCCAGAGCCGACATACAGAGAAAGACTTCCCCTGGACCTGGCACCCTGAATTCAGACTCCTAGTCTACTAGACTGTGAGAGAATAAATTTCTCTTTGTTAAAGACATCCACTTGTGGTATTTCTGTTATAGCAACACTAGATGACTAAGACACTGGTCAGTGGGTAGCTTTTTTCCACATGATGATTTCCATCTTATGGCTCCACCATCCCATCCAGAGCAGCAGCTCTCTGCCTTGGTTGTCCACTAGAATCACCTGAGGAGCCGTTAAAAATCCTGCTGCCCAGTCCACACCCCAGACCATTTTAATTAGCATCTCTGCGGTGGGGTGTAAGGTTTGGGTGGTGGGAAATTTTAAAGTTCTCGAGATAATTCCAGTGAGCTGCAAAAGCTGAAACCACAGCTCCAGAGCCCCAGAATTCTCTACTTGGAGCTGGTGGAAGAGGGAAGAGACACACCCACTCTCTAAAGCCCCAGGCCAGAAATTATATACATTATTCCTGTCTCACTCATTGAAGAGAAATTATTATACAGCCACAGTTGTATGCAAGGGGAGCTGGAAAATGTAATCCCTGCATGGGTTGCCTCCTCCCAGTAAGATTTCCACAACATGGAAGAAAGAGTACAAATTTTTGGTGGTTGGCTAACATCTTGATACAGTGGTGAGTACATGAGAGAGGCTAAACAGAAGTAGGAGTCCCTGAGAAGTAAAAACAGTTAAGTGCCCAGCTACTATCCAGAAAGTTGGTGTTTTGAACCCACCCAGGAGCACCTCAGAATAAAGGCCTAGTGATCTGCTTCTGATAGGTCACATCCTTGAAAACTCTAGGGAACACAGTTCTACTCTGAAACACACGGTGTCACCATGTGTAAGAATCTACTCAACGGCAAGCGGTTAAAAGGAAGTAGAAGCAGAAAAGGAAAAGAGAGATTAGAGTTAGAAGCAAAGAGAGAGGCAACAATGACAGTCCAAACGTTGGATATCACTTGGCTGCCTCTCTCATTTGATGCTGTCACTCAGCCTGGGAATAAAAGCCCCAACTCTCTGTCAAGGCTTGGATTCACCACTTCTCTGTCTGGCCCAGAGTTTTCGTCTGGGGTTTTGTTTTTGTCTTGTGGCTTTCCACAAGCAGGATCTCACTGATCAAATCATTGTTTCCGACACTGGTGTCACACAAAAAGCACAATCACTGGATGGCATTCTTATCTCGCCAACTCAGTTGAAGGATCCTGAAGAAGCACAATTTGTACATGACCATTCATTTCTTCACCGAATAACTAGCATTGTTCTTCGGGGGGCAGGAGGTACCTCACATACACTTGAATACCCCACATCGATAGTATGGATGCTGTCGTTGTTAGTTGCCATAGCGATCCCATGTGTGCAGAGTAGAACTGCTCCGTAGGGTTTTCAAGGCTGTGACCTTTCTGAAGCAGATTGCCAGACCTGTCTTCCGAGGGGCCTCCGGGTGGGTTCGAACTGCCAACCTTTGGCTAATAGTTGAGAACTTAACTATTTGTGCCCCCCAGGGACTCCTCGATAGTACAAATATCAAAAAGGGTAAACCGTAAAATCGAGAACTTTAGCAGCCAAGGATAATGCTTAATAGAGCCCCATTGGCCAAGAAATTTAATGGCCCTGTGTTTAAAGCCAAAGGAGAAGCCCATTTTCTGCTCGGGGCCAATCTGAAAGTTAATCTTTTACCAGTAAGCCAAGGAGAAAATCTCTCCTCAATGTCACAGTTTAGCAGAAAACACAGGGACAGAACACAGAGGAGGTGGCCAGAGTGCAGCTGCTCAGAACAGATAAGAGAGCAAACCCCAGAGCTGTGGGAAAAGAGACCCTTCTGACAACTAAGCTCAGCAAGAAGCCAGCACCTTTGCTGAGCACATTGAGGGATATCAGATTCTTTTAAATATCATTAATGTAGACTCAGATGCTTAACATGCTCAGCTGCTAATCAAAAAGGTTGGAGGTTCTAGTCCACCCAGGTGCCTCAGAAGAAAGGCCTGACAATCTGCTTCTGAAAAATCAGCCACTGAAAATCCTACAGAGCACAGTTCTGCTCTGACACACATGGAGTCACCTTGAGTCATATCAACTCAATAACAACTGTTTTTTTTTATTTCTTTTATTTAACAATTTTATTGAAAGACAATTTACATACTATAAAATTTACCCACAGTAAGTGTGCAAAATGATTTTTTACTAAATTTGTACATTTATCACCACAATCTAGTTTTGAAACATTTTCATCATCCCAAAAAGTTCCCTCATGTCTATTTGCAGTTAATACATGCCTTCTCCCCCAGCCCCAGGTAACCACTGAGCAGCATTCTTTCTCTATAGATTTCCCTTTTCTGGAAATTTTATATAAGTGGAATCATACAATATGTAGTTTTTTGTTCTAGCTTCTTTCCTGTGGCATAATGTTTTTGAGGTTCATCCGGGTCATAGCATGTATCAGTTCATCTAACGTCTTTTTTTAAATAATACTTTATTGAGTTTTTGGTGAAGGTCTACACAGCAGTTTAGGTTCCTATTCAGCAATTTGTACACAAGTTGTTCAGTGACATTGGTTACATTCTTCATAATGCATGAACATTCTCTTATATCCTTCTGTTTATCCCATTTCCGTTAATCTACTTTCCCTGCCCCCTTACATTCTCATCTTTGCTTTAAAGTAATTGTTGACCATTCGGTATCATATAGGTTATTTTTTAAATGAGCATAGTACTTACAGGTGATGTCATTTTTTGAACCATTTTGTTATTTAGCTACATGGTGACCTCAGGAGTTAGTTTTGGTTCAAGGTTTGAGGAGTATCTCAGGCAAATAGTCTCAAGGAGTCCTTCAGTGTCAACCAGTCCAGTAGGTCTGGGTTTTTTTGGTTTTTTTGTATTTTAGGATCTTGAGGTTCTGTTCCACACTTTTCTCCCATTCTATCGGCGTCCACCTATTATAACCCTGATTAGAATGGTCAGTAGTAGTAGTCAGGCACCATGTAGTTCTGGTTTCAGTGTGGATGAGGCCATGGTTCGTGTAGACTATTTGTCTCAAGTATGCTATGTAAAACTCTAGGAAGATGGTATTTTTCTCAGCCTACTGATATACCTTGTTTTAACATCAACCTAACACTATTCATTATTCGCTATAGAGTAGCATTCTGTGCAGGACACCAGAGTAGTGGAAATGTATTCACTTGTTCATCCACTAATTTATAAAGAAACAAAACTAGATTTGTAGTAGGAAAATCTGGATTCATATCACTCCACAAATATGCATTAAGCATCTACTATGTGCAAATCTGTCTTGGAAGAAGTACAGCCAGAAGTACAGCTCCTTAGAAGCATGAATGGCTAGACTTATCTTACATACTTTAGATGTGTTATCAGGAGGGACCAGTCCCTGGAGAGGGACATCATGCTTGGTAAAGTAGAAGGTCAGCAAAAAAGAGGAAGACCCTCAACCAGATGGATTAACACAGTGGGTGCAACAATGGGCTCAAGCATAACAATGACGTGTGGATGGTGCAGGACCAGGCAGTGTTTTATTCTGTTGACATGCAGTCTCTATGAGACAGAACAGACTTGAAGGCACCTAACAACAACAATGTGCGAGTCATCATACTAGATGTTGGAGATAAAGCATTAAGCAAATCAGTCAAGGTCCCTACCCTCATCTTCAGTTGGAGGGACAAATTCTAAATAAGAACATAACCCGGATAACTACAGAATGTGAAGAGCATTCTTGGTGCCTCGTTTCCACACTTGTAAGTATTGTATAATCCATTCCTCCAAGGTATGTGAGTGTGCTTTTAAAGTGTCTCTGCTTAGGTAAGGAATGACTTTCTTTATTCAGCAATGATTTGCTGAACTCTGACCCCATGCCCAGGAGTGTGCTAGGACCATGGCACTTAGTTTTTAACAAATCAACAACCTTGTTAGGAAGCAGCCTCACCTGTAAACCAAGAACCAGGACAACAGCATTTGGAGTCTAGACAGCTCGGCTGCAGGACTTCAGGTCGTTCCTTGATGGATGGATTCTAGGGCTCCAGGCTATCTTTGCTGAATGGAAAAATTCTGAAAATGAGAGCCATTTTCATTCAAAAGCTCCTCATTGTCTTTTTCCCTCTAGCATTTGCTGGAATAGAGAAGTCATAAAATGGATACAAGGCCATTATTAACGTCATTATCAACAATGCACTTATACACATCTTTATGAGTATTAGATTTTAATGTCGTCTTGCACTGAGTTCCGGGCCGGCTACACCCAGCCAATTCATGGCAACAGAACAGGTTAAGTCCATGCGTGATTTATTTTTGCTCCTATAGAAAGTTGACACTTTATTCATTAAACTACTCCCTTTAACACATTTCTAAATCATTGCTTTCGACTCTGATCCGGTGTAGTTTTCATTTCTGAGTTTCAGCTGGAATGGGTTCATAATGAATTCTTTTTTTACCCGACAAGAGAAGTTAAAACCTCCCCCCACTGAACATTTAAAAGGGAAATTCAGACCCTTTTTTGTCAGGCTGTTTATCATATCTTGCAAATACTGAAATCCATTTCCTTTGGAAAAGGTTTGTCTTCCTATGACAGGCATATGAAAAGGTTTTATTACAGTTCTCTATTCATTGGAGCTGCTCTGCCTGAAGATAAAAAGGAACTCATTTTCTGAATTTTCCTTGAATGTCAGCTTTATAGGTTCCTTCTATTATCAGAGTTCTTAACCCAAGAACAATTGGGGGAGGGGGGAGTAGTGTGGGAAGAAAGAATTCAAGCTGATACACAATATCCAGCTCCCTTATTGGCTAACATGGAAATAAAAAAAATATCCCAAAATAAAATCTGAATTTAAATTAAAGTGGTAAGTAAAGACCTAAAAACATCTCTGTAGGTAGTTAATAGAGAGAAGTTGTTGGATTTACTTAAAACATACTACACTGCATAGCTCCCCAATCTTCTAGAAAATCGTGTCTGTATCATTTCTTCAGGACCATCGGATCTGTCAACTATGGTATAGAGCAGTGCTTCTCAAACGCTATGTGCTTGTAATTCACCGGAGAAGCTGGTTAAAATGCAGATTCCTGGTCAGTGGGGCTGGTCTGGGCCTGAGAACCTGCATTTCTAACAAATTCCCCCATGGACTTCCAGAAGAACAAACAAACCAGTCTTAGAAGAAATACAACTAGAATTCTCAGAAGCAAGGATACTGAAATTTGGTCTTACTTTGAACATGTCATCAGGAAAAACTAATCCCTAGAAAAGGACACTGTGTTTGGTAAAGGGTCAAGGAAAACCTTCATTGAAATATTGACACAAGAGCCACAACAATGGTATCAAACATCAAAGAGCATGAAGATGGCGCGGGAACAGGCAATGTTTCTTTCTGTTACACATAAGGTGGCCGTGAGGTGGCAACTAACAACCACAACAAGCTCCCCCATGAGGCAGGTCAGGGACAACAGCACTGAGTAGCCAGGATATAGAACTGGAAAGGCTAAAGCAGTGCGTTACAGGGCTGGGTGGAAACGTTACCGCTGAGGGCACAGAGGCCCTCCAGACTCAACGGGTCCTTGTCTTTCTCTTGTAAGAATACATACAGGAGACAATTTTGGGGTTCAGCTCTAACAGTTTTATTTTACTTGTGACAAGTAAAAGGGGTCAGTCGGGGGCTCATGCCTCAAAAGACTGACTCGCAAGGAGAAGCAAGGCTAGGGCTTCTATGGGTTCGGTGGGTACAACAGAGCAATGAATATTCAGTGGGTTTCTTCAAAGGGCCGGGTACTCCTTGGAATGGTAGTGCATATTAATTAGGTTGCATGCGCGTCTGGAATCCAAGATGGAACCTGCTAATACTCAAGACGGAGTCCCCTCGGCAGCTCTTGGCATCACTTATTATGAGATATGGGATATGGTGCAGGCACACTGATCTTCTGTATTACTTCACCCCCTTCAGTGGGCCAAAACAGTGGTCACACTTTGTTCTTCTGCACATGTGGAGCCTGTAAGAAGGGGAAAGGGACTAGAAAAACTCTAAGGAGGAAGCAGTAATTCACAGGTTGTTCCAACCTTATTTTATGTTGACAGGCTGTGGTTCCTGTTTACCCAACTTCTAGGTGGTAGTCTTTTAACAGCTCTTTTATTCTGCCAGCACAGTTATCCCTATCTGTCTCAGAAACGTTCATTAGCTTCACTCTAATCTTTGGCCTTGATCTGTCTGAATAAATATCTTGAAATTACATGAGAGGCTGGGGTTCCAATTTCATCCTAATTTGTACCTGCTGCCAGGATTCACCATTGTCTGGACATGTCTGATGGACTCTTGGAGAGTCCATGTCTGATACTGACCCCATCCACCTCCATGAACTCATGTTTGAAGCCTATGGAGAAGGCTAAAGGTGGAAGCCAAAGGAGGAACAGCAAAAGTCTCAGAGACCCATGCAGGACCACCATGGTGCCCAGGTGGCACCTGTGGCTCAGAGTGGGGAGAAGGGGCATGCAGAGGGAGCCAGGCACCATGGACCCCTTAGGGTTTGCAATTTGGGAAGCATCAGGAGACTGTGCTCTGGGTACCACTGTCTTAGGAGTAGTGGCTGCAATGAGGTGCTGTCCTCAAACCACAAACATTAACAAAAGGGCCCAAAATGGCAACACTGCTAAGGAGCTCTGAGGCAACCCCAGAGACTTCCACCAACAACTTGGTGGAACTTTGCATAGGGCTGGAGATCATTCGTTGCACAGGTGGAGGCGTGAGCAGGGGAATTTGCTTTCTTCTGGTCATGTAAACTTAGGAGGCTTGAGGAAATTTGGATTCCTTCTGCTTGTAGTCACTGGAGGCCCCAGGGCAAGGAAGTACAATGAATCATTGCAAATCTGTCACAAAACAACTCAAATACAAATAGCAAGTCTTAAATACAAACAGTAAGCCATATTTACGTCTTTCATTCTCAGTTCTCATTTTATAACCTACTGAGATGACCAGTCCCCAGATCACAAAAAATTAAGTATTGTGTAAAGATAAAAGGAATTGGAGGGGAAAAAAAAAAAAGGAACCCTTAGTTTAATATCTATAGCACCAAATTTTTAAAGCACTGTAAGTATAAATGAAGTCCAATAAGGATAATAATAGTCTCTCTTCCTTGCTAAGCCAGAGACATTTTTAATAAACTTCTGTCCCTGAAGCTGTCCACACAGGTTCAAGGTATTAGCATCTTTGTAGTCCTCAAACTCTGCTTTTAGTGACTCGCTTGAAAAAGATGGGAAGTTATGTTGATAACAGGAGCCACGTGGAGAAGAACCTGACATCCTCTCCTTTTATTACAAATGAATGAAGGAATGAACCAACCAACCAACTAATGACATTGTCTGTCCACCCACCCTTTAGCTACAGGTAACAGCCAAAAGGCTTTCCGCTGCATAGCCCTGGAGAGCTGGGCTTGCGCAGTGAAACATTCAGAGCAGTGATAGGCGGGACCTCCGAAGGTGGTGTGCGCATCAGTTGCTGTGGGAGGTAGCTCAGCAACCACAGTACTACCCCTGGCTGGCACCAATGCGTGAGAGAAATCACACTTTTTTGCATGGCGTGGGCAGACTGGTAACCAATTATGTGAGAGCCTGGGGTAAGCCTTTGTAAAAACTGGTATGTGTTTTCAGTCGCTTTAGTGGTTAGTTGTAGCAGCTCAGGCCCAGCTGAAGCTTCATCCTCACCAGTTCCATCATACTAATTATGTATGCAATGTACTATGCAATGGTTTCCTCTTTGGTAAAATGGGGATAATAGTAGTAACAACCTCACAGTATCATTATGAAAATATGTGAATAATTCATGGGAGGGCCTTAGCACAGTGCCTGGCATATAGTATGTGCTCAGTAAATGTTTGTTGCTGTTGCTTCTGCAGTTTTTGCTCTGCCTGCTACTGCTAAGAGACAGAGTAGTGTAGTGGCTAGAAACATGGTCTAAGGAGTCACTGCCTGGGTTTGTATCCCATCTCCACTGTTGCCCATTGGCAAGTTACTTAAATGATCTGTGCCTCAGTTTCCTCACCTGTAAAGTAGGGATGATTATAACAATAACGAGATCACAGGGTTGTTAAAAGATTAAACGGTATATTCCGTGGAAAGCACTTAGCACACAGAACCCAACACACAGTTAAGTACTACTTGATAAGTGTGCGTGGTAATAATATTGCCATTATTACTTCTAACCTGACACCTTAAAGAGAGGGAGAGTAGATTTCATTCCAGCTCTGTACCATATGTTACAAACCAAAATCTTGGCACAAGCACCTTTGTACAACTCACACATTAGTACTATTTCCCTACTCACACTATTTCAAAAGATGCTATTTATTAGTGCCAACCCCAGTGGAGAAAAAAGTAAAGTCACTTTCTCAAACTGTACTTTAGTTCATTCTCTTGCCCAGACAGAGAGCTGTAGTCAAGAGTGGAGATGCAATTTTCTGAAACCTTGATGAAATCTTTATTTAAACCTTACAAACACTGCAAACCATTTTTGAGGATTTGGATTTTTCCCCACCCGCCAGCTCCTCACAGCTTGTCTAAGGAATAAAGACATACACTTAAATAAATGAAAAGAATTTTGATAAAAAGATCCTGCGTCCTTTGCTTTTGGGTATAAACAAAAATTATTTTCCAGACTCTTCTAACAGACTAAAAACAAGTCTTCTTTGAGATTCCCTTAAGTTTGGTGCTGCATTCTCCCTGAAGGCTTTGCAAGGGCAAATGGTGGCAGGGAGGAGAGGAGGTGTCTTTAAGGTGATTTAATCCTCCCAGAAAGGTGAACCCAATGGACATAGCCCATCAGTATGGAATTTCAAGTCTGGTCTAAGAAGCTTATCCCATTACGTGTTTTCAGCAGTTAGAAAAACTACCACCATCCAGATGACTTTGACTCATGGCAACCTCATGTGTGTCAGAGTAGAATTATGCTCTTAGGGTTTTTGATAACTGATTTTTTGGAAGTAGATTACCAGGCCTTTCTCCAAGGAACCCCTGGGTAGATTCAAGCCTCCAACCTTTCAGTTAGCATCCAAGAACAGTAAGAATTTGTACCACCCAGGGAGTCCTAGAAAAGCTAGTAGTATCGTAAAAGACCAAACATATAGCTGGCAGTCAATTCTGGCTCTAGGTAATGTTTTTCTCTTAGACCCTTTAATCTTCTTTTTGTCAGTTCCCCGCCAGCTCCATTCAAGGGCCTCATTCCTTCCTGCCCCCACCACCCTAGTCCCCAGCATATACCTACATTACATATTCGTGATAACCTTGAATGCCCAGGACCCATAGTAGAGAACATCTCTCCTCCTACACCTGTTCGTTTGTTCTCCCTCCATCAAAATTTACCCATTCCATAGTAAAATCTTTCGAGTGGCCATTCAAGGTACAACAATTGGTCTCCATTCACTGGGAGCACCAGAGGAATAAGGAGGGTCAGGAATCAGTAGAGGAAATGGAATAGATATCTAATCACCTCCAGGAACAACTATCTTCTTTGCCAAGAGACCAAAAGAGCTGGATGGTGCCTGGTCACCAATACTGAATGTTTAGATCAAGGATTCTATAGAATAATCCTGATCAAAAGGGGGAAAATATAGAACAGAATTTCAAATTCTTAAGGAATCCAGACTTTCTGGAGTCACTGAGGTTGGACGACCCCCCTTCAAAACTATTACCCTGAGGAAGTCTTTAAACCTTGAACTAAAACTATTTCCTGAATTCATCTTTGAACCAAATAATAGTTTAGCCTAATTAGAAAAGAATGTCTACGTTAAGCAGTATACTCTTTTAAAGAATTATCTATATGTGATCAAATTGACAACAGCAACTCAAAAGGACAGATGAGAAGCTTAGGGAGGCAGTGAGTTTGTATTAATGATGGTGAAATAGTCTGGAAAAAGTTGTCAAGAAAGGTGGCACAACGTGAAGAATGTATGTAACCAATGTCACTGAATTGTACTTGTAGAAATTGTTGAAGTGGTGTATGTTTTCATGTGTATATTTCACCAAAAGAAGATTTAATTAATTAATTTAAAAAAAAACTTGCCTGTCCAAACTTCCCAACTCCTACCTCATCGGGCCCCTGCTCTCTTCTAATGAAAAGAAATCAGAACCTATCTTACATAAGGCAAAGAGGTGATTGCTTACGTGATATAATCTGAAGCACACCATATAGAATGTTCCCTGCCCCCACATGAAAACTTTCCCCCTTACATGTACCATATTCTCTGAAATACCATCATTGGGGTTTTTTTCCTTTGGATTCAACCTTTACTGTTTCCATGAGTCCTCTATTGAATTACAATAGCACTTTGGTTAGACTAACACATAAAGGCATTACCGGGAATAGAGAGCTCCTGGAAACTGGACCACAAGACAAGATGGGAGAGAGAAATAGGTCTAGAACATATTTTATTGAAAAAGAACAGAAAAAGTTCCTGGGTAAACAAACAAATGATGACATAAAGGCCCTAGGTTACAGAGAAAGGTCCAAGAAGGAAAGAAAATTTAGAATGGATTGAGATTAAATCTCACTCATTTCACAGTCCCGCTTAGTTTTGGACAGCAGTAGATCAGAAGTGGAATAATAATTGGATAAACCAATCCTTGGTGCAGCATGTCATCTGGTAATGTGTTACCTCCACTGTCTTGCCCTCATCAACTTCTCCTTCTTCTCCTGCTCCGCTCCGTGATCTTCTGCCTTAAACCAACCAAAACGTGCAGTTTAAGAATGACACCAAATACAGGAATCGGGTTCTGCAGCAAAATGGCAAAGGGTATATTTTTGAGGAGGAGGTGGGAAACTTTCAACAGGCCTCCCAAATCACTACATTTTTAAGACAGCTTGTTCCACTATACATAAGGCTGGGCTTCATCTGTTGATTGGTTTTACTCTGTGTGGGTCTTTTAGAGCCTAGGTTTACTAACTTTAATACCTGGGTGGTGTAAATAGTTAAGCATTGTGCTACTAACTAAAAGGTTGGCAGTTCTAACCCACCCAGAGATGCTTCAGAAGAAAAGCCTAGTGATCTGCTTCGAAAAGGTCACAGCCATGAAAACCCTGTGGAGCATTGTTCTATTCTGCAACATATGGTGTTGCTACAAATTAGAATCAACTAAATGGCAAGCGGCTTTGTTTTTGAACTCAAATATTGAGTATTGAGTACCACCATATGCCAGACATTCTTAGGCTTTGGAGAGCCAAAAATAAAGCCATATTCCTGAATTCGAGGACCTCACATGATGGTAAACCAACTCTCAAAAAAAGCATAGCCCTGACTTATAGGATTTGCCAAATTCTGTGATCTAAATATTCTTGCCATGGCCAATATCTAGCTACCAACAGTTTAAGATTGGTTCACAACACTATTAAGCATTAACAGCTGGCTCTCATGAGCTGCTACTAGCGGGCTCCAGCACAACCACTAGACATTGCAGTCTAGTGAGGGAAACAACAAGTCAACCATCAGTTGCAGCGGAGTGCTATGGAACCACAAAGATAAAAGGTAAGTTCTACTTGCAGAGGGTCTAGGGAGCCAGAAAAGAAAAACCATGAACTTCAGTCATTGAAGGACAGAGTTTAGTTTTTACAATGTCCCATTAGACTGTAACCTGACTGACTTAGTTACCTAGTGCTGCTATAATAGAAATACCACAAGTGGATGGCTTTAACAAAGGGAAATTTATTCTCTCACAGTCTAGGATGCTAGAAGTCCAAATTCAGGGTGCCAGCTCAGGGGAAGGTTATCTCTATCGGCTCTGGGGTAAGGTCTTTGTCATCAATCTTACCCTTGTTTAGGAGCTTCTCAGCACAGGGAACCCAGGTCCAAAAGACACTCTGTTCTTCTGGCTCTTCTTTCTTGGTAGTATGAGGTCCCTCTGTCTCTCTGCTTGCTTCTTTCTTTTGTATCTCAAAAGAGATTGACTCAAGATGCAAACTAATCTTGTAGATTGAATCCTGCCTCATTAACATAACTGCCTCTAATCCCACCTCATTAACATCATAGAGGTGGGATTTACAACACCTAGGAAAATCACGTCAGATGAAAAAATGGTGGACAATCACACAATACTGGGAATCATGGCCTAGCCAAATTGATATACATTTTGGGGGGACACAATTCAACCCATAATACAGACTGAGGACAGAGACTGTGCTGTCTCCTTTTTTTTACTGTATCTTTCAGCGTGTTTTTCAGTATATAACGTATGTTATTGCCATTAAACTGAGATTGTGAAGGAAAAAGAGCTAATATGAGTAACTTGTCCCTTTTTGCTGGTGGCTGTCCAAGTTGTTTTCAAATTTTATAAAAGGAAACCTTGCAATTGCTGAGTACACCCTGAAAAGCCATTTTATTATTTTACTTTAGTTTTAATTAACTGTGCATATATGGCTGCTCACTCATCAGGGTCATGTGGCCCAGCTGGAGACGGATCCTCCTGGCATCTGGGCTGAGTTAGCGTGCACCTTTGCAATTTGGATCTGTGACAAGAAGTTGTAAAGGAGAAATTCAGGAAAGATTACAAACTCAGGTGCCAAAAGCAACTGCATTGGCTCCTCTGAAGTGAGACCAAAAGGACAAACGGTAGTAGAGAAATGTTCCAAGGTAACAAATCAAATTCACTGTACAGCAGAGGTTGGCCAAGGACCCAACAGGCCCACTGAGGGGCTGGACAAGGGCTGAAGTGGCTGCAGGTTTTAAGACCCAGCAATTTTCAAAATAAGAATTCAGAGTGACATGCCTCTGAATCCAGTAGATGAGAATGCCTAGTGACCCAGAAAATACCACTCCATAAGATGCAAGTCAACCCTGACAATCACTTTTGTTTGTGCTACTGCTGTCTCATTTTTTTAATGCAAACTCAAAAGAACTTAGTGGAAAACAGGTTCATAACTCTGGTAGACCACATAGCTTGCCACCTTCAGGAAACAAGGCTTTCTTTCTGGAAAGGGTATGGTTCCATAAACTTACTTACTTAAAATTGCATGCTGAAGCTGTATCTACCAATGCCAAAAACAACGCACCTGTTCGATTATTTTAGTTGGGGGAAAAAAAATCCATCAATCCATTACTGATATTGTATAGGCAAAACAGACAGTTAATAGACTAAATTTTCAACTGTTGCTAAGGCACGTGGAATAAAGATACTACTCTAGAACACATGTAAGAAATGTGAAACAAGGAAAATACTTGGAAGTAACTAGCAAAACCCTCTAGTCATCCTAAGACATAGATTATAAAAGGCAAACTATTGTTAAATTTTCTTTGATTCTTTTACTGAAATGAATAATTCTTCACTAGTGGCTACCAACCTCGGCTCTTCCCCTTTCAATAAAAATCTTTGTATGAGCTCTTAAATTCAAATTTTGTACAACATAAATACATCATAGATTGCTCCAGGGTACCTGCAGACATTTTCTTGGTAGGAGAAGCAGAGTGGTAACTAATATCTCATTTACTATTCCCCCAGTTTGCGCATAAAAAGTCACTAGTCTGGAGACCCGCTAACACCAAAAATTTTCCTAAAAATCATCATCATTTATCCCATTAACTCCTAAATATTAATATTATTATTGAATCATATTATTTTTTTGCATTCCAAATACTTTAAAAAGTATTTGAGGTGGTTTATACAACAGACAAATACACTTCTCAGTCATACTTAAATAAGGATAAAATATCACAAGCCATGTAGTTGAGAGGACAAAGATTATTATACCAGAAACCCAGGCTAAGAAGAGTTACTATAATTGAGTCCTAAATTCTGCTTTGGATTTTCTACTGGCAAATAGGAAATTTGGTGAATTATATGTTAAAATAGAAACAAAGTTTTTCCTGGGCACTAAAATTTAAGAGAAAATTATTGCATGAATTCTTATATAAAGATCATCAAACAACAATAATAGACAAGTTTTAAGACAATTAAAGATGTCAATATGTTCTTCCTGTGAGAATTTCTTATATTAAACCTCAAGGGTATAATAGTAAAACATAATTCTATAAAGGCATTTCTTCAGAAAAGCAAACTAATGTAGTCCAGGTAATTTTCTGGAGTTGTAACTTGATATAAAGATACAACCTGGAAAATCTAGATTAGATAATTAGAAATTCTGTTAGATTTCCTTTCTCAAATTTAAAAGATCATGACTGTGCTTTTGGCAACCAGTTGCAAACTGAGCTCTCTTGAGTGTTTCTATAGTCCTTTTGATGCCTGAAATCAGCTCCACAAGTTTTAGGTAACAGACGTTCAGGGAGGAAGATGAAATCAAAGAGCAATACAATAGATTTCAGTCATGGTACTTGCCCTGCTCATAGCCCCTTGTAGACATCCTTGCTGTACCACGTGTACCTGGTCAAAGCTGATTGGTCAGGGAAGTCACCTGACTTAAAGGCCAGTAAGCCATAGGCTGACTAGAACACTATGACATGGCCTGGCTTGAAAACATAAACTTGTCCATTCAGATTCTCGCTTTGTCATTTAAGCCAAAAAATGCAGAGATTGGAGCAGTTAACTGTGGGAACAGCAGCTGCAAGATTATGAAGTAGATAGAAGCCAGGGTTCATGTTATTGCCAAACCATAGAAGGTGGGCTCTGTCCTGTGTGCTCAGGCCTGCCAATAATCTGAACACCGGCCTTTGAGAAAGAGAAAGTAACTTTATTGCAATGCACAGAGCAAGGAGCTGGGAGAAAGTTCCTCAGCTCTGACTCCCCGAGCTATGGGGAAGTAGGGCTTATAGGTGATTTGGGCAGCAAGTATTGGGAAAGGAAAATTCTAGAAAGAAGACGTTGCAGGAATTATGGCGACCAGGAAACAGGAGGTGACATGGTTCTTTTCGGACCTCTTGCTTCGGAATGGGATCCGGGTGATGATTTTCCTTCTGATTCGTTCCACCTGTTGCTGTGTCCTCTGCTGAGGTCAACTAACGGTCACAGCTGGCCCTTCTGTGCATGTGGGGCGGGCCGAATCTGGCTTGGGCTGGTTTAAGGCCCTCTTTTCTGATTAATGGAAATTTACTAGCTTTCATAGGGTCAGGTTACAATGTTGCTCTACTTGCAACCAAAGTTTAAAAAGAGAGAAAGCTAAGAGAAGCAGAGCTATGAGGCAAAGTACATGGAGATAAAAATGAAAAAGGTGAGCTTTAGAGAGAAAGAATCAAAGAGCGGGTCGCAGAGGGGGCTGAGCCACTCCAATATTGAAGTTCTAGAATTCACATCCTTCAGCGTATCTCTGCTCTGTAAGCCCTGCCCTTTCCACAGTCAACCTGACTCCCTTCCTGTCTGGTCCTTCAGTTTTTCCTGCCTTCTGTGTGCATATAGGGCTGCTATGAGTTGGAATTGACTCATCAGCAATAAGTTTTGCTTTCTGTGAATATAAGCCTTAAAATAAATGCTGAATTACCTGAGGAAATTTTCTAAGTCACTCCTATTGCACCCAGAAGGGATCAATTAAAAACATTGTTTTACCTATAGACAGGGCCTTTCACCTATGCAACAGGTTGGTTCCAGGGGTACATTTAGCCAGAGGCAAAATTGTTTTTAAGAAGAATCGTCTTTAAGCCCTCGACAAATTTAAATCAACTGTAGTCCTCAAGTTTTAACCATGAAGTACAGAAGAAATATTTCTTGAGGGATGTATTTAAGAACAAGTATTACCAATTTGCTACCTGGGAGGCGGGTGGGGAGGGTATGGAAGGGGTTGGGGAATGATAGCAGAGCTTCTCTTGAATACCTGATTTTAAGCAGCATTGCCTCCTGGCCAGAGCCAGCTGGAATGCTTACTTACAGATGGGTTAGCCCTAGATAATCCAAGACATGTTGATTATAGTCCATCTGAATATTGAAAAATGTCAACTGAAACTAGCAATTTTGATTTGGAAGAAGAATTAATGGAAGAAAAAAGAGATAACAAAGTTGACTAAAGACATCTTTTCTAGGATCATACAGTCTGGATTTTATAGTTCTGGCTCCTAAATTTGCCAGCTTTGGAACCTCGAACAAGTTACTGACTTTTGATCTCCTCATCTGTAAAGTGGGGTAATTGTAGAACCTCCATCATGGAGTGGTTATGAATTTTAAATGAAATAATGTACTGAGATAACTCAGCATAGTGCCTGGCATTGAGTAGGCACTGGGTAGATGCGCGTTCTTATTACTCTCTCTCCTTCCAGAAATCTGGTTTCAGTTATTCCAGTGTTCTCAGCGACTGTCCTGAGGAGTCATCTGGAGGAAGTTTCAAAGGAACAGAATGAAAATATAAAACATGCTTAGGGAAGGTGGCTCATGTTGATATGGTGACATGAGAATATTTTGGGATTAAATGCATGGATTTGAAGAGCTAAAGTCCTAAGAGCTTGGTTGAGAATGAGAAAACCAACATTTTAGATAGTGAAAATTCAAATGTCCATTTAAAGATCTGGCATTCTGTAGGAAAAATATTTACTTAAAAATACAAACTAAATAATAACACACGTGAGGGAGATGCTTTGTAGTTCAATCATGTATATGAGACTGATGGGCACACTAGCCCAAAAGCAAAGACCAGAAGGCAGGAAGGGACAGGAACACTGTACAGATGGAAACAGGGAATCTGTGGTGAAGGAGACAGTGTTGATACATCGTGGGGTTGGCAACCAATGTCACAAAAGCAATGTGTGTATTAACTGTTTAATGAGAAACTAATTTGCTCTGTCAACTTTCACCTAAATCACAATAAAAAAAATAAAACTAAAACAACAAAATGATTTAAAAAAAAAACAAAAACCTGTCTTTTACAATTTTTTGCCCTAACTTTTATTGCTAGGGGGCTCTGGTGGCACAGTGGTTAAGAGCTATGGCTCCTAACCAAAAGATCAGCAATACGAATCCACCAGTTGTTCCTTGGAAAACCTATGGGGCAGTTCTACTCTGTCCTTAGGGCCGCTATGAGTCGGCATCGACTCAACGAGTTTAGTTTGGTTTGGTTTATTATTGCTGGAGTCACTGGGTGGTGCAAATGGTTAACAAGCTCAGCTGCTAACCAAAAGGTTGGAGGTTCAATTCCACAGAAGTGTCTTAGAAGAAAGGCCTGGTGATCTGCTTTCAAAACATCAGCCATTGGAAACCCTGTGGAGCACAGTTCCACTCTAACACACATAGGGTCACCATGAGTCGGAGTCAACTTGACAGCAACAGGTATGGTATTGCTGCTGGGTTCTTGTTAGCTTGCTTCAGTAGAATTTCTTTAACTTCCCAAGATAAAGCCCCCAATCTGAGCACCTATAGCCATACCATCAGTGTTATACCCTTATCTCTTATCCACAGACTCCCAACTGCAGATATCTGCATGTCTGTGCTTGAAGGCTTTTTCTAGAACCACTGACAGCTCCTCTGCCACATGTGGCAGGGCAGAAGTACCTAGGAAGTAATATCCTTGTGTCTTAGTTTCCTAGAGCTATTATAATAGAGGAAAACCTGGTAGCGTAATGGTTAAGAGTTACAGCTGCTAACCAAAAGATCTCAGTTCAAATCCACCAGGCTGTCCTTGGAAACCCTATGGGGCAGTTCTACTCTGTCCTGTAGGGTCACTATGAGTCAGACTCGCCTTGATGGCAACAGGTATTTTGGTTTTTTTATTGTAACGGAAATACCACAAGTGGTGGCTTTACAAAACAGAAATTTATTTTCTCACAGTTCAGGAGGGTAGAAGATCAAATCAGGGTCTCGGCCATGTTGATTCCTTTCTTGTGTAGCCTGACTTTCTTTGGTTCTTGGTGATCTTCATATGGCATCTGTTTCCCCCAGGATGTTCTGGCTTCTGTGTCTAATCGGCTCTTTATATAACTCAGAAGTGATTAGGTTTAGGAGACACACCCTACACTGGTATGGCCTCATTAGCATAACAAACAAACCCGTGTTTCCAAGCATGATTACATCCACAGGAATAGGGGTTCTGATTCCAACACATATTTTTGGGGGACACAATTCAGTCTATAACACCTTTGAAGCAGGCTTCAACCAAAAACTCTTGGTAGTCAATGTATAAATATTCCAGCTCCCTCACTCTTCAGATAGATAACTCAAGGGCAAGTGTTTTGACCCACCTCTCAGAGTATCCCTGCAGAACGGAGCCCCAGACACAGTGGTTGCTGGGTTAATAACACATCCTTATTAACTGCTTTGTTTCCCAGTATGACTATTCCACTTCCCCTTACTGATCCATGCATCTCTCAAATAAACTACGAGACCCTGCATCCTCATCTCAAGGTCTGTCTCTGGGGGGAAGTCAAATGAAGACAGCATCTGCACAGAAATCCTTTCCTCATTAAGCAATCTAAAGTGGCCAAGAGAGCAATTCGAGCTCCCAACCAGCCTTCTGCATTGATTTGTCTTTCTTCTTCTTCTCTGTAGATTTGCCAAACTGCAGAGAAGATGCCTGTCAAGGCGCCTAAGCCTAAGAACTGGGAAGCCTCCAGTGGGTCTGTGATGAAAAACACCAATGGAACTCTGCGAGAGGCAGCCTCACTGTTTCATGGGTACTATCCTGGGAGACAGAGGCAGACCTCAGTGGTTGCTTTTCATCCTCACTGTCCAGTACAAAGTGGCTGGCCTGCTTTTTCCAGGGTATCAGTTTTCCCATGGTGAGAACTGCCAGGCAGTTAGGTTCTTGCTCTCTCCAAATTTCAGCAGGAGCAGAGAAGTTTTATTTTTAACTGTGCAGGAAGGTGTTGCCATGGTAACATAACGAAACTAGAAGAGCAATTTGATTGACTGATGATGTTGTGGTGAAGGAGGATTGATGTGAATGATGGTGGGAAAAAAATCACAAGTTTCTCACCCCAGGCTGAGTTTATAGGTCTTGGTTATTAGACATTAATCGTATGTGATACCTGTTCATCCTTATGCAAAAGGAAGCATGTACATTTTCCTTCCCTGATGCCCAAAGCAAGATGATAAAGAAACTTATGAACTGACTATCAGGGAAGTGAGCTGGCCTCATGAATCTGAGAGCCATGTGATAAACGTAGCTTAAGAGCAGTATTTGCTAGGCAGGTTAGGCATAGCAGAGCATTCAGATGCCCCACCATTGGGCAATTCATGGGGCACATCTGGTCACCTCCTAGCCTAGGTACTTTTCACTTTCAACCATTCTCTCTTTTTGATTAAGTTCCCTCTTAATAATGGAGATATATTTGAAATACCACCTATGTATTTTCCCTCTTAGAAAATCCAACTTCTTTCTCTACAGCCCAGACACTATTTTTAGCCCCAGGGAAGGTAAAGTTGAACACCAGTAAAGAAGGAGGAGAATATGACACAGGGGCAGTTCCCAACAGATGGGAAAAGGATGTTGGCAGCCCTTCCAGCAGTGCAGGGAGGAAGTTCTAGAGCAGTAGTTCTCAAAGTGGAGTCCCTGAGGGACGCAGACAGTTAGGTGCACCACCACTAGCCAAACGGTTGGCAGTTCGAACCCCACCCACAGGCACCTCCGAAGACAGGCCTGGCAATCTGCTTCCAAAAGGTCACAGCCTTGAGAACCCTACGGAGTAAGTTCTAGTCTGCACACATGGGGTTGTCATGAGTCAGTAGCGACTTGACGGCAACTGAACAACAATAACAAGTTCTCAAAGTGTGGCCCATGTTCTCCCGACCCTCAAGATCCTTTCAAGGGGTCCATGATATCAAAACTATTTTCATGATCTCACTAAAACATTATTTGCCTTTTTACTCTCATTCTCTCAAGAAGGTACAGTGGAGTTCTCTAGAGGCTACCCAACACGTGATATCACAACAGTTTGAATGCTGAAACATCTTCTATTAAGCCAGACATTTAAGAGATTTGAAAAAGTGTAAAACAATGCTACTCTTCTTAACTAGTTTTTTTGCTTGTTTTGGAAAATAGGGTTATTTTCTTTTTAAAAAATGTTAACACATAATTTTTTTTTTAATGAATTGATACTTTTTAAAATTTTTCTGTTTCAGTCTCCTATATAGAAATATCAGTAGATATAACTACATAAATAAAAGCTCTTTGGGGTCTTCCATAATTTTTAAGAGTTTCAAGGGGCCCTGAGGACAAACACTTTGAAGACCACTGTGAGGAATTTGGAACAGATGAGACTAATGTAAATATATTACCAGGCTCCCTGAGAAAGGACTCAGAACCCTATTCCCTGCCTCAGCCCAAGATGGGTTGAGAGGAATTAAAGGATACCTAGCTTGCCTAGGTGAAGCCTGGGAGGGTTGTGAGCATTGTGAGAAGTCCCACATTCATTCTGGCAGTAGAGCAGCACTAGGGGGATGGTGTCCGGAGGATAGAAGGGCCTGAGTTAGCATTTTCACTTCTGGTTATCCATGGTAGCTGGTGTGAAGGGATTCATAAGCTGCTGGGATGGGATGTGGGGGGTATGTGGGAGGAAGTAAAAATAGAAAGAGACCTGTAGGCAGGACAGGAAAAATGCTGACTGTGGTGCTCATCCCCCAGAGGTTTGTCCAGGGACCATCCAAGGGCTTCCACAGTGAAAAGACCAGCTGGTACAAGCCACCCTTCAAACAACGCCAGCCCAGGATGCCCCATGACTCACCACAGGCTTCTCAGGAGAAGGCCACAAGGATCACAAGAGCCAGAAACCCAGGCTCCTGCTGCCATGAGGCTTTTGCCTCACCCACGCACCATCTTGAGGAGAAAGGGGAAGGGAGACACTTTGAGAAGCTAAAAGGAGCCCTCTGGGAAGCTTGCACTTTAAGTTAACTAAATATTTGCTCACAGAGTACTACTGAGTTACTAGCTTTAGGCAACTTTAAGGTATTTTTTCACATCAGTTGAAATTGTTGCTTCAGAACGATACATCAACTATTTTTTGTACATCTGAGTCATATTAAATATTCTTCTTTATCTCTGTTCCTGTCCTTTAGAAATCTTTCCTTCTTTTTCCTCCATTATAATTCTCATTTTCTCTTTCTCCATTTCCTTCCCTCCGCTCATCCCTCTGCCTTCCTTCTCCCTCTTTTATTATTCATTTCCCTTGTCGTCTGCCTTGGGCCAGTTGGTGGTAGCCTAAGCCAAATGGCCCAACAGTACTGAAAATCGTTCTCAAGAATTAGTACTTACTATAGGGTCACTATGAGTCAGAATCCACTCAATGGTAATGGGTTTGTTTTTGGTTTATGGGCTTACTTGAGTACACCAGGAATTTTACACAGAATATTTCATTTAATCCTCACAACAACCCTATAAGGTGGATTTTATACTTGGCATTTTACTGTAGCTGAGAGTAATTAGAAATTTGCCTAAGGTCATACAACTGGTTATATGTCAGAGCTGGGATTTAAACCCACATTTATCAGACTCCAAGCCCATGCCGCTTCTACTATATCCAGCAGCCTCCCTCAGGTACGGTATTTTACGAGTTTTAGCCCAAGAGCTATGTGCGTCCAAGTCTTCCCTGCCCTCTCTTACTTTTCCCTCATGACGTGTGTTTCTCCAGTGTTCACACTCTCCATGAATCAATAATTGTAGATAAATCAGGCAATGGGGAGCAACCACACACAAAATTGTACCTAGATTATTTTGTAAGAATAAGCTGTGGAAGCTCTAGCAGTGGGACACCACTTTATATGTTTCTTTTAATGAACATTCCTTGAGAGCTGGCGATGTGCTGGGCGTCATGCTAAAGCCAAAAAATTGCCAAAACTCCCAGAACTTTATTAGATACAATTTTTAAACTATCATTAATTGAGCACTCACTATGTGCCAGGCACACAACTAGTTGTTAGGTGCCGTCGAGTCAGTTCCAACTCATAGCGACCCTATGTACAGCCAGTTACTTTCCATATATTATCTTGTTCAATTCTTGCAACAATTCTGCAAGGCAGCTTTTGCTAACCCCCTCTTACAGATGAGAAAAATGAAGCTCCAAGGCTTCAAATACTTTCTTAAGTGATCATAGGTAGTAAATTCAAACTCAGGTCTGTCTGCTTCCAAAGCTTAAGTTCTTTTCGCTCCTTGCAGTGATTATGCTTCACTGATAGGGTACAATCCTGCTGCTAGCATGTGACTTGAAGTTATTAGATTTTTTTTTTTTTTTTTGGTATAAACCTTTTCAGATTCAATATGTCACCTCAGGCACAAAACTGCCACACAGAAAGGATGTATTGGCGCAGGGATGTGTTTTTTAAATCAGAAGCAAATCAATTTATCTGTTTTTATATTGCATGGATGTTTCTCCTCCTTTTAAATTTCTCCTGAATGATGGAGGCATTGAAAATGGCATCTTACAAGGTAATTTTCTCAGTTACCGTCTACTAGCTTTTGCTGCTTTTTCTTTCTTTTTTTTTTTTGAGAAAATAGTGAAATAGCTGAGATATTAAACTGTAAATTGTACTAAGATGCAATTCAGAACTGAAGTAAAGCTCATGCTTTTTGAATGGGAATACTGAAATGCAATTCATTGCCCAGATGGTAGGATAGGGTGTGATCTTTTCCACTTCTCCCCAGTGCCTGGGGAACAAGTAACCTCAAGATCACCAAGGAATCCCCAGAGGAAAGGAGATAGATGCAAGAAGCTCATAATCAGAAACTTTTCAAAGACGTGCAGCCAGCCTGTATGCACTAAGGCATGAGTGCTAAACATTTTAAGTGAATAAACATGATGAGAGCAGTGAGTTTGGTATACTATCATCTCTACTTAAAAAAATAGACAGAGAAGATACCAATACCAGTTGCCATCAAGTTGATTCCAACTCATGGCAACTCCAAGTACTTCAGAGTAGAACTGTGCTCCATAGGGTTTTCAAGGCTTGACCTTTCAGAAGAGGATTGCCAGGCCTTTCTTTTGAAGCACTTCTGGGTAAGTTTGAACCACCAACCTTTTGGCTAGTAGTTGAGCACTTAACCGTTTGTACCACCCAGGGAATATATATGTGTGTGTATGTATGTATACACACACACATCTGTGTATATTGAGTAAGCAAATAAGTAAGACTCATAGGTTACAGCTGGTTCTTCCCCTGCCTCTAAATGAGATCTTGAGCAGGCCTATATCTGATCTGCAAACTCTTAGATAATAAAAAGACCTCCAGTTATTCTAGTCACAAAAAGTAATCTCATTTTAGTAGATAAAATGTCTGTCTCCGTGTAGTAGACAAAGCTCCAAATTTCATTTGAAGTTAAAATTCCTTCCCTCTGCCAGTCCAGGCTTGAAGGGAGTAGTGAGGAGAGAAGACCTGGTTGCCTTATTCTATTTACCCGTCTAACATCCCCACCCCTCATTCTGCATGCACTAGATGGCCTCTGCCCCTCCAGAGCTGAAGGGTAGAAGGAGGACAGTAAAGGGCAGGGATAGGTCTTTTTGGAGAGGTACTGTTGTGTATTGGCCTTGGCGCTCTTTGGCCTCTTTTACTTAAAATGTATTAATGGGTTCATCGAAGACCTCCCTGGTAATCTCTCATCCTCAATTCCCTTAACTCATCTGATATTGCTCCAGCTGGCCACTTACTACCACCCCTCAGCCACCTGTTTCTGGCAGGCACTCCAGAGAATCTGTCTTTTAGGATCCTAACACCCCTCCAGGTTATCCTCATGAGCAGTCTCTAAAACTGCTCCGGGCCATGGTCCACAGTGGGTCTATTGGAAATACACATTCTTTGCCCCACAAAATGAGAGTGCAGGCTACTCCTCAGGCAGCCACTTTTCTTTGCTCTGTCATGCGAGTATCTGGCCTCTATGATCTTCTGGCCTTTAGCTTTTTCTAGAGGAGGATCTGGCACCAGCCTCTGAGCTCCACAGTCTCCAGAGATAGTATGCCCTCATTTCTTCTCTTCCACAAAGGCAATATCGTCAGCTCCTTTAACAATCCTTAATGTGATGTGCTCTCAAAACTGTATCAGTTAGCTACTGCTGTGTAACAAACCCAATCGAAACTTCGTGATTTAAAAAATAACCATTTATTTTTTCCTTATTTTTTTTAATTGTGGTAAATATATAAGTAAGGAGCCCTAGTGGCACAGTGGTTAAGTGCTTGGCTGTTGACCAAGAGGTTGGCGATTTGAACCCACCAGCGGCTCCATGGGAGAAAGATGTGGCAGTCTGCTTCTGTAAAGATTTACAGCCATGGAAACCCCATGGGGGCAGTTCTACTCTGTCCTGTGAGTCAGAATTGACTCATCAGCAACGTGTACAATATGTAAGTAACAAAACATTTGCCATTTTAACAATTCTCACATGTACAGTTCAGTGATATTAATTATGTTCAACCATCACCATTAACCAAAAAATAACCATTTATTATAACTCACAAGTCTACAGGTCAGGTGGGTGTTTCTGCTAATCTAGACCAGGTTTAGCTGATCTCAGCTGGGCTTATATATGCTTTTGCAAACAAGTAGCAGTCACCAGCTGCAGGCTAGCTGGTCCAAGATGCGCTCCTCACATGCGTGGCAGTTGGCTGACTCTTGATTGGGGTAATGGGCATGACTAGGCCATGTGTCTCTCATCTTCCTGTAGGCTGGCTAACCTGGGCTTATTCACATGGTGGAGGCACAATTCTAAGAGAAAGTGTGGAAAAGAGCAGGGCCTCATGACTGGTATACCGTTATTTCCACTACATTCCATATAGACCAAAGCATTCCAAGGCTCAATTCGAGGGATGGAAATAGACTTTACCTCTTGATGGGAAGAGCTGCATGGTCAAATTGCCAAATGTATGGAAACCGGGAGGTGGGTAAAAAATGGGGGACATTTTTACAGTCAGTCTACCACATAGGCAATTCCCTATCCTGGTCTTTATAATAAGCTCTAGCTCATATGGACCCCATTTAACTCTATTTCCATAGTCTAGTCTAATGTTAGCTTGTAAAGAAAGCCACAAAGAAAAGTTTTAACTTCAAAGAATGTAATCAGTGTCACTGAATTGTACATGTAGAAATGGTTGAATTGGTGTATGTTTTGCTATGTATATTCTCAACAATAAACTAACTTTAAAAAAAAGTTTTAACTAACACTGATTTTACTGTTGACTAGTTCTTTCTTTTTCTTTTTTTTTTTCATGTTCCTATTAAGCCACCTGAACACGTATAGCAGGACTTTTGACTCCAAGTTCAGAACCTTACATATATCCTTGTTAAATTCCATCTTGTTAGTTTAGGCCCATTTCTTCCAACCCTGGAATCCTTCAGATTTCTTAGTTGAGAAGACTGAGAGTGTAGTCCAGGCTGTTTCCTGTTAGAATGTCTGGGTCCAATCAAAACTGAAAGTTCTTGGTCAAGCCAAGAGCTCACTCCACACATATGAGGCCCCTCTGATATGATCCAGCTCAAAGAGGAAGTATTATCAGGAGCTATGGTCTCTGCAGTTTGTGGTGTGGAGAACTATCGTTTCTATTAGAAATCCTCCTTATCCAGAACAAGCCCATAAGATCAAACACAGAAGCATAGTGCCAAGGCAATCCAGCAGCCCCTGACAGACATAAGCCTAAGACAATTTAGAAAACAATGCAGGAGGAAAGAAAGGAAATCAAAACGCAGTACAGTGAAGGAATAAGTCAAAAGGAAGAATGCAGAAAAAAAGAGAAATTAACCAGTGGCAAAATTTACTTTTGTGGGGGAATAAATAAAAAACATTTTGGGATCTGACACTGGGGAAAGGAACTGGGACAAATCGCTGATGCATTTCCTGCTCATTCTTTAGAATGTCAAAGCTATTGCCTATTTGGCACATCACTGAAAGGAAATTGTTTCAAAAGGCTCCCTTCATTCCAGTCTCAGCAGGTAGAGATTTAAAGGGTAAGGCTGTCTGATCAACTGAGTAGATGGGCAGTATTTTGAGGCTTCTGGGGAACCATTTCTACTCCTCTTCAGAGGGACCAGTTAGCATTTTATCACCACAAGAATTCATCCTAAGGACCAGTGGTCCATACCACAATTAACTGAAATGGCTCTTCAATTGAGAGTATTTATAGAAACCAAATTTGTCGACCTGGATCTTAGGGATGTCTCTGGTGGAGGAACATCAAACATAGCTTGACACCACATTAGCTCTTTTGGAAGTCACATCTGCCACTGACTCCAAATGAGCTTATCTTCTGAAGCCCTTAAGATGTTTCTCCATGTGTAAGCCACAGATCTCTTATATTTTATATGTACTGATTTTCTTTAAGATTTTCTTCAAGAGGTTTTCTGAACAGAGAAAAGTGTATGCCCATACATAGACTGAACAATGAGGAAGCAAAGAAAGGATGAAAACTTGAAGAGCTTTGCACTAGTGTCACACATGCAGGAGAAAATTGGATGATTTGAAGAGCTGGAGGTGAATCATGATTTCCCCACCTTCACTAATTAAGAATAGAATAAGAAGAAATCGGTTTTAACTGGATTGTGAAGGACTTGTTTTTTTAGCCAATAGCATAGTGAACCCACTGCACTGAACACTTTGAGGGGAATAAGAGAAGTCACATTCTCCTTTAGTGGCCCTCAATGGTCCTATGACCCACTTAGGCAGACATGAGGGAGGTTTACAAGTTGATGAGCAAAGGAAAAAAATCTCCAATGGTCAAGCTTTCACATAAAAAGCCTTAAACAGTAATGTATACATGTACACTGTTCATGTGTTCTGCTTATACCTAGGATGTAAAAAGCTGAAAATAGCATTACTTTCATTCCAACAACAAGAAAAAGCTGGATAAACTAAAAAATAATTTTTGAATCCATCAGAAAGCTGTGGTCCCAGAGCAGCCAAGTAGTGTGAGATATAAGAAAAGACAAGCCCTTCCAAAGAGACAACATGTGAACACCTGTGGCAAAGTATGGGAGAAAGAGATGCCAGGCTCCATACAAATGGGTAAGAATTCAGCTAAAATCTGTAATAAGTTGCTAGAGGCCAAAAGTAGGTTACAATGGATGTATAGACCCTCTGGGAGCTGCAGCCAAAAAGGGAGGCCACCTTAGTGAACAGGCTCTTTATGGCAGGCTCTTCTCCACAGATCTCCACTAGTTAGTCAAGAAATATTGGGGGAAGGTCAGGATCAGAGAAAATATCTCTTTGTGGTGTGGGACTGGTGGAGGAGAATAGCTACTAATGTGGGAAAGGCACGAAGTCCCACCTGAACCCTAATCCCCTATGGAATAAAAGCCTTAAGCCACTAAAGGAAGGAAATTAAACCTTTATTCCCCCAGGACACAAATAAAGACCCAGTGAAGCTAGAGGAAAGGAAACAACAACAACCAAAAAAAAAAGAAACCTATACCGAGAGAAGGGGCAGGAGAACATCTGTGTCCAAAACATTATAGGAGTCTTACCTCTGGAGGAGTTAAAAGGAAACTCTCTTCTGCACAAGACCCACCAGAGATACAATACAAACTTTGACTGCCACATGGAAGAAGAGCAAAGTCACTGGGAAAGCTCCACCATAGAGAACTAGCGGGAAAGCTTGCCGGGAAAGACTAGACCAAGGACACAGAGAACCCTTCCCCACCTGCCACCACCACCAGCCTATATGTTTGGGAGGAGCATAAGGAGACACACCTTCTGAGCCAGTGGCACACAAGGAAGGCCAAAAGGAGAGAGTGGAAAAGGAACGTTGAAAAAGAACTTTAGCAAACTACCCAACCCTAAACACAAAGGAACACTAGAAGTCCATTGAGGGTAGCCACAACAACAAAACCAAAACTGAACTCAAATCCTGACTAAATAACTTAATTCTCCACACTAAAAACCTAGCCAGGAAGAGGTATGCCTACTTCCAGGCAATAAATATTCTTTGTCTCAGTCTCTACTGTCCTACATATAATGTCTATCTCTCAAACAAAAATCACAAGACATACAAAAGAGCAAGGAAAAAACAACCCCCTGCCAAGAAAAGAAATCTACAGACAGGTATCTGTCATGAACATAAATGCAAAAATCCGTAATAATTTTTTATTGCAGCACTATTCACAAAAAGTGGAAACAACCTAAATGCCCATCAGTGGATGAATGGATAAACAAAATGTGGTACACGCATACAATGGAATATTAGAAAGAGAAATAAAGTCCCGATACACACTATAACATGGATAGAGCTTGAAGACATTATGCTGAGTGAAATTAGTCAATTACAAAAGGACAAATACTGTATGACCTCACTTATATAAAAAGACAAGAAAAGGCAAATATATAGAGACCAAAGTTTATTAGTGGTTACCAGGGGTGGGAAGGAGGAGGAAAGGGGGAATTATTGCTTATGGAGTACTGACTTTCAGTTCACAGTGATGAAAAAATCACAGTGATTAAGGGTAGGGTTGCACAGCTGATTAATGTAATTTCCGTCAATAAGTTGTACACCTGTAAAAAGTTGAATTGGCAGAAATAGTGTCATAGATACGTTTACAAGAACAACAAAAAAATAGTAACTGCTGGGGCTGCTTATGTACAACCAAATATCTCATGCAAATTTGGTTCCTTGGTTTGGAAGTTTAGGGTTATGGTTTTATGGGGCATCCCAGTTAATTGACCTAATAACATGTTAATGAATCTCTTTAGTTTCTGGTTCATCTTCATTATATTTCTCTTGAAAAATGAGCAGATAAATGTGGGTTTTGTTTTTCCTGTTCTACCTCCTAGTTCATTGCATAATGCCTGGGGTCTTAAAAGCTTGCAAGTGGTCATCCAAGGTACAACAATTGGTCTCTGTTTGCCTTGAGCAACAGAGGAAGAAGGAGAGTCAGGAATGGGAGGAGGATATGGAATGTGTGGCTAATTACTTCCATGTACAACTGCCTCCTTTGCCATGAGACCAGAAGAATTGGATAGTGCCCAGCTACCACTGCTGAATATTTTGATCAAAGATTCTATAGAAGAATTCTTATCAAAAAGGGGAAAATAAAGAACAGAATCTCAAATTCTCATAGAATCCTGACTTTCTGGAGCCACAGAGGCTGAATGAACCCTGTAAACTATTTCCCTGAGATAATCTTTAAACCTTAAACCAAAAACATCCTCTAAAGTCTTCTTAAAACCAAATAATAGTTTAGCCTAACTAACATAGAATGTCTGTCTTGAACACTGTGCTCTTTTATGATCTATCTATATAGGATCAAATTGACAACAGCAACTGAGAAGATTAGATAGAAAACTTAGGGGGCAGTGAGTTTATGTTAATAGGGGACGAACAACTCAGAAAAGGAGGGTGAGAATGGGTGCACAGCTTGAAGAATGTAATCAATGTCACTGAATTGTAAATGTAGAAATTTTTGAATTAGTATTTGTTCTGCTGTGTATACTCTCAACAACAAAAATAAAATACATTATTTTTTAAAAAAGACACTGTTAGAAAAATAAAAGATAGGCCACAGACCAGTAATAAATATTTGCAGAACATCTATATGATAAAAGATCACATAAAGAATATTAACAACTCATTAATAAGAAAAGAGTATTCATGTAAAAAGAAGGTGATATGAAAAGAAAAACATACACTTATCTTCTCATTTTTGCAAACGAAATATAGTGAGGATGAACCAGAAACTAAAGAGATTCATTAACTATGGCAGTGGGTAGGAAAGGGATGGGAAAAAGTAAGGAAAGGGGACAGGACAGCAGGAAAAAGGAACAAGAGACACTTCTCTGAGCATAAGTTTTTACATGGCTCTGACTCTTAAAAGCATAGTAAAGTTTCACATACCCCCCGCCAAAAAAACTAATCATCAAAATTAACCAAGATGTGGGGAACCCCAAAATACAATACAAACATTAAAAAATGGACCTCACTGTGTTACAAATAAGTAATATAACCACACTGAAAGGGGTGGAGAAGAAAAGAACTAACCTAAGTAACTTTGGAAAACACTATCTGGACTGAACACCATCAAGCTAAAGACAAAAAGAATGGTACCATGAAATAACGCATGTTAAGTTTTAGCCCAGAGCCTGGCACAAAAGAAGTACTTAATAAATGATAGTCATTGCTCTTATTAAGATTAATCACAGTGTGGCCAAGTAGTTACTGTAATATAGTTGTCAATCCTTGAGAAAAATGCAAATTTCCGCCAGTAGAACACTAGGTAAATAAAATGTGATTTATCTATGCAATGAAATATGTAGTCGTTAAAACGATGCTGCAGGAAACTAAGGAATGGAAAATATGTTCATGAAATAATGTTAAAGTAAGTTAGAAAACAATATGCTCGACATAGTCCTGGGTTGTAACTAATACTCTATGTGTAAACACACATTGTGTTTAAAGAGAGAGAAAAAGATCAACAATAAAGTTATTCAGTCATTCTTTCAATAAATACTTACACTCTTATTCTGTGCCAGTTCTAGGCACTGGGGATACCGCAGTGAACAAAACAGACAAAAATCACTTCCCTAATGAAGTTACATTCTAGTAAGTGGAGACAGACAATAAATGAGATTAAAAAGTAAAATATATAGTAAAGCTGATGGAAATAAGTGCTATGGGTAAAACTTAAGCAGGGGATAAGAAGATAGGGAGTGTGAGTTGCATGGGGGGGGCAGGTGTTTGTTGTTTCAATTACAGTGGTCAGGGAGGTCCTCGCTGATAACCTGGCAGCTGATCTATGATGCCAAGGAGGTGAGGGAGCAAGTTATGAAGACATCTGAGAGAAGATCAGTCCAGACTGAGGGAATAAGTGCTAAGGCTCTGAGCTGGGAGCAGGCTTGGCATGTTCAAGGATGAGCAACCAAGCCATCATGGACAAAGTGGTGTGAGCAACGGGGATGGTGACAGGAAAAGGGGTAGGAGAGGAAATAGAGACCACCTAGGGCTTTGAGAGCCATATTAAGAACTTTGGATTTAACTCCAGATCAGAGAATAAACCACTGGATTGTCTTGAGCAGAAGAGTTGCATTATCTGGCTATATGTTAACTAACTCATGCTGGCTACTATGTTAAGAACAGATTGAAGGGGGCAAGGAAAGAAGCAAGGATGCCAGTTAGAAAAAAAAAATTGAAAATGACAACTTCAATCTTTTCTCCATTTATCATGATGTTGCTTACTGGTCCAGTTGTGGGGATTTTTGTTTTCTTTATGCTGTGGTGTAATCCCTACTGAAGGCTGTGGTCTTTGATCTTCATCAGTAAGTGCTTTAAGTCTTCTTCACTTTCAGCAAGCAAGGTTGTGTCATCAGCATAACGCAGGTTGTTAATGAGTCTTCCTCCAATCCTGATGCCCCGTTCTTCTTCATATAGTCCAGCTTCTCAGATTATTTGCTTAGCATACAGATTGAATAAGTATGGTGAAAGGATACAACCCCAACACACACCTTTCCTGACTTTAAACCACACAGTATCCCCTTGTTTTATTCAAACGACTGCCTCTTGATCTATGTAGAAATTCTTTATGAGCACAATTAAGTGTTCTGGAGTTCCCATTCTTTACAATGTTATCCATAATTTGTTATGATAACACACAGTCGAATACCTTTGCATAGTCAATAAAACACAGGTAACCATCTTGCTAGTATTCTCTGCTTTCAGCCAGGATCCATCTGACATCAGCTATGATATCCCTCTTTCCACATCCTCTTCTGAATCCGGCTTGAATTTATGGCAGTTCCCTGTCAACATACTGCTGCAACCACTTTTGAGTAATCTTCAGCAAAATTTTAATTATGTGTGATGTTAATGATATTGATGGTAATTTCTGCATTCGTTTGGATCACCTTTCTTTGGAATAGGCACAAATATGGGTCTCTTCTAGTCAATTGGCCAGGCAGCTGTCTTCCAAATTTCTTGGCATAGATAAGTGAGCACTTCCAGCACTGCATCCATGTGTTGAAACATCTCAATTGGTATTCCGTCAATTCCTGGAGCCTTGTTTTTTGCCAATGTCTTCAGTGCAGCTTGGACTTCTTCCTTCAGTACCATCGGTTCTTGAGCATGTGCTACCTCCTGAAATGGTTGAACGTCAACCAATTCTTTTTGGTACAGTATCTCTGTATATTTCTTCCATCTTCTTTTGATGCTTCCTGCATCGTTCCGTATTTTCCCCATAGAATCCTTCACTATTGCAACTCGAGGTTTGAATTTTTTCTTCAGTTCTTTCAGCTTAAGAAATGCTGAGCATGTTCTTCCTTTTTGTTTTTCTAACTCCAGGTCTTTGCACATGTCATTATAATACTTTGTCTTCTCGAGCTGCCCTTTGAAATCTGTTCAGCTCTTTTACATCATCGTTTCTTCCATTCGCTTTAGCTACTCTACGTACAAGAGCAAATTTCTGAGTCTTTTCTGACATCCATTTTGGTCTTTTCTTTTTTTCCTGTCTTTTTGATGACACTGGCTTTCTTCTTGTATGATGTCCTTGATGTCATTCCACAACCGTCTGATCTTCGGTCATTAGTGTTCAATGCATCAGATCTATTCTTGAGATGGTCTCTAAATTCAGGCAGGATCTATTCAAGGTCATACTTTGGCTCTTGCAGACTTATTCTAATTTTCTTCAGCTTCAGTTTGAACTTGCATATGAGCAACTGATGGTCCATTCTGCAGTCAGTCCTTGGCCTTGTTCTGACTGATGATATTGAGCTTCTCCATCATCTCTTTCCACAGATGTAGTCAATTTGATTCCTGTGTATTCCATCACATGAGGTCCATGTGTATAGTTGCCGTTTATGTTGTTGAAAAAAGGTGTTTGCTGTGAAGAAGTCATTGGTCTTACAAAATTTTACCTTGCTATCTCCATCATCATTTTTATCACCAAGGCCATATTTTCCAACTACCAATCCTTCTTTGTTTCCAACTTTCACATTCCAATCACCAGTAATTATCAATGCATCCTGATTGCATGTTCAATCAATGCGTGCAAAAGTTGGTAAAAATCTTCGATTTCTTCATCTTTGGCTTTAGTGGTTGGTGTGTACATTTGAATAACAGTCATATTAACTGGTCTTTCTTGTAGGTTTATGGATATTATCCCATCACTGACAGCATTATACTTCAGGATAGATCTTGAAATGTTCTTTTTCACAATGAATGCAACGCCATTCCTCTTCAATTTGTCATTCTCGGCATAGTAGACCATATGATTTTCCGATTCAAAATACCAGTCCATTTCAGCTCACTAATGCCTAGGATATTGATGTTTCTGCATTCCATTTCATTTTTGACAATTTCCAAATTTCCTAGATTCATACTTCATACATTTCACATTCCTGTTATTAATGGATGTTTGCAGCTGTTTCTTCTCATTTTGAGTCTTGCCACATCAGCAAATGAAGGTCTTGAAAGTTCGACTCCATCCACATCATTAAGGTCAACTCTACTTTGAGGAAGCAGCTCTTCCCCAGTCATGTTTTGAGTGCCTTCCAACCTGAGGGGCTCATCTTCCTGCACTATATCAATATTTTGCTGCTATTCATAAGGTTTTCACTGCTTAATTTTTTTCAGAAGTAGACTGCCAGTTTCTTCTTCCTAGTTTATCTTGGTCTGGATGCTCAGCTGAAACGTGTTCACCACAGGTGACCCTGCTGGTATTTGAATACTGGTGGCACAGCTCCAGCATCACAGCAACATGCAAGGCCTCACAGTACAAACTGAGATGCATGGGGGAATTAGGTGGGTAGATGAAGTTAAAGGTTGTTTCCATTTGTTTATTAAAAATAAGAGTAGAAGGCTAAAGTATTCCTACACATAGAAATATAGGAGAGCATCCTATCATTCTTGTAGGAAAAGACTTTCACACATTTGTAAAGCTACATTCTAGAAACATTAACAACTAGCCTAGAACCTAGTCTTTCCATGCTGTTAGGAAAATATTTAACCCTTAGGAATGATAGTGTTCTAGGGACTTTCTGTTTGCATTAACCCATGGAAGTCAAGGTACTATGAAGTTGAGCACAGAAAACTGTGAGAAAGCAGTTGTTTTAATTAAATCAACCTTAGGAAGGAGCTGTGGCAAGTCTCCCAGGGATCGATTTCCAGACGCTGAAAGGAATTAATTTGGGAGAAACCAGAAAAGCCAGTCTGAATTCTTTTTAAAGCATTCTAAGGTAGGTTATTACTAATACCAGAAGAAGCTGTTCACCAAGCCCTGGCCTCTGTTAAAACCAGACAGAATGTTTCCTTCCCTGCTAATGGCAAGAAGGTACACTGTGTTGCCTGTCCCTTGTGAATTCCTTCCCACTAACAGAACTCTGCAACACTCCCATAAAATCCATCCCTGTATAACCAGCAGACTATTCAGCTCTCCAAACTGCAAGAAAGACTTCTAAATGGGTCTTTTAGAATAAAATTTGTTTCCTGAAGAAGAAATTGGAACGGCCCTTTAGAGCACTGAAAGCCTGTATTTATCCAGGGAACAGGAACTTCTTTTGGAGTTACTTTCCCCTTGAAATGTTCAATCTTGCTGTTGCATTTAAAAGAAGGGAAAAAAAGACTCTCAGGCAGCGCAGCTTTACCAGGCTTCCCAAACATTTAGCAATGACAGCAATGAGGCCCTGACTGGAATGGCCATCAATGGTCTCAAGGCTGTGCACCATGTTTAAAAAGACTTGACGACTCCAATTCCTTTCCGACCCAAACCCCATTATCCCAGAATCCTTGTCAGGTCTGTTTGTGCCTTATGTCTAATTTTAAAGGAAAGTGTTCTGGGTCAAGAGATTATTTACAATATTTCTTCTTTTGTCTAAAATTTGCAGGCTGACATAATTAGACACAGGGAAGAATCATTGGGTACAGGACAGGCACCCATCTGTCTAATGAGACTTGGATAGTCAACCTTACAGGCCTGTCAATTTTAACCCCAAACTGGGTGGCCCAAGGTTATTTCCATAGTATGTTTCTACTCTTTCATTCAGTCAAATTTCAAAGTATCAGAGCAAGGAGGCCCTGTGCTTGCTTAGGAGAAAAAGGGATACAGATCTTATCATGATGGCATTTTCCTGCTCTAACATAAGAAATTTTTGTTGGCTCAGTATTGATGCATTTTCCCTAAATATTTCCCCTTTGGAGCTCAGTACACTATTTACTCCACCCCTGATATTTGTACTTCAAATACTTGCAGACAGTTTATATACTCTCTCCTGATCCTTGTTTGGGTGTATTATAAACATAACTAATCATTTCATTTCTTACTCTCCCTGACCCCCTATCCTGCCCATGTATATACATAATAAATTATTTCTTAATTAAAAACCAGTTGCTATTGAGTCAATTCCAACTCATGGTGACCTCATGGGTGTCAGGGTAGAACTGTTCTTCATAGGATTTTCAATGGATGATTTTTTTAGAAGTAAGTTGCAGTCTTTTCTTCCAAGGCACTATGGGTGAACTTGAAATGTCAATCTTTTGGTTAGCAGCCAAGCATGTTAACTGTTCATACCACCCAGGGACCCTAGCACTTTATTACCAAAACCAAATCCGTTGGCCGTCGAGTTGATTTCAACTCATAGTGACCCTATATGACAGAGTAGAACTGCCCCATAGGGTTTCCAAGGAGTGGCTGGTGGATTTGAACTGCTGACCTTTTGGTTAGCAGCCTAAGCTCTTAACCACTTTGCCACCAGGGCCCCGTGATTCCCCTTAAGTACCTCCAAATATCTGGTATTTCTAGCAGCATTGTCAATGTTCATCAGAGCTCCTGAGGCCTTCAAGGGCTTACAGAACTTGATTTACAAAGTATCTAGCAGAATAGAGATGGAGCCTGTTTGGGAGGGAAGACTTAAGCCCCTCCAGAACCAGGTCAGGATGATTGCTGGAGCACTGAGGAGCATTTAGTGTTATTCTACACTCTGGTAATGAAATAATAATGATAGGCAGTTTCTACTGAGTGTCTACTATGTTCCAGGTCATTTATATCCGTTATTTTACTGATGGCCTAACCATACACTTGAAAGGTATTATTATCACCACTTTCAAAGGAGGAAATTGGCTCTAAGATACCAAAGAACTTGTCCAATATTACATGGTTTTTAAATGGGAAAGGTGAGTTTCAAATCCATGTTGAGTTTAATCTCTCTGACATATTTTCTGGGATCTTCAGGTGTTCATCCTTTATAATCCCATAGTTCCCAATTGTGGCAGAATTAAGTTTCCAAAATTGACTACAACAGCATCTGCCATCCCATATGCTGTTCTCCAGTAACTCTGACACTTCTACCATCAAAAGAGGATCGATACTCCCTCCTCTTGAATCTGGACAGGCCAGTGGCTGCAGCAGAATGCATGCTATGTGACTTGCAAAGCTAGGTCTTAAAAGGTGTTATCATTTCTTCCTGATTCTCTTTGGGACTCATTGCTGGAACCCGGCCATGAAGCCCACATATCCAAAACCCTTAGACTCTGATGATACTTATAAATTTCAATCCCAGTTTCACCCTTTACAAGCTGTGTGACTTTAGGCATGTTACCTAGATAAGTACTGCTACCTCACAGATTGGTTTTAAGGATTTAATTTGATAATACAATAAAGTACAATGAAGAGCCCGTGACACAGAGTAAATGCTCATTACATGTCTGTCAGCTGGGATATTCCTCCACCATGCCTCTATCACTGCACATACTGTTGAAATTATCTGCTTACGTGTCTGTCTTTCCCAATGGGCCATAAGCTGCTTGAAGCTAGGACCTCTATCTTGTTCATCTGTGTAGCTTGGTGCCTAACCCAGGTTGCTTAGTTGAATATTTTAAACATCAAATAGTAGAAGGTATACAAAAATACTTTGTAAGTGGTAAAGTATCACTAAAGTATAGAATGTAATTGTTGTTAGCTACTGTCGAGTCTATCCCGACTCATCGTGACCCCACGTACACAGAGTAGAACTGCTCCCCATAAGGTTTTCAAGGCTGTGACCTTTCAGAAGCAGATCGCCAGGCCTGACTCCTAAGCCCTGCGGGTGGATTCGAACTACCAACCTTTGGGCTAATAGTTGAGCACTTAACCATTTGCACCACCTAGGGATTCACAGTATAATTATGTCTCATTAAATTCAGATGTGATACATATTCACAGAGCACTTAATATGCGATCAAGCATTTTCACACATATTATTGAAAGTCATCTTCCTAACCTAAACATGAAATATTCACAACTGAAGAAAGTAAGATTCAATAAAGTTGAAGGACTAGCTCAGGATCACCAGCGGAGCTCAAACTCAGCCATGCTAAGCCCACACTCACAGTAGTTCCTCCTGCACCACAGCTGATTTTTGCTGAACCATCTCGTCCTCCTCTAGTAGAGCCCAACCCTTTAAATTTCCCCTTCTTGGGCAAATTTTCATCCTTCGAAATAGCCAAAAATCATATTGTGATCACACTGATAAATAAAGAGAATATCTATTTTTTTCCTCCAAAACCAAGCATGATACCATAGCAATAAGACTGGTTTTCTTGCAAGCTTCAGAAACTCTTCCAAAACAAGAGTTAACAGAAATATTTCTAACGACTTTAGATTAAATACCCCAAGGTGAAGAGAAACACTTATTTCAATGCATTACTTTACAGTCAGTCTTCATATTTTCATTTCTAAGTGTTCCCTCTAAGTATTATTCATGGCCAAGAGGGAATACGAGGCTTTGGAAAGACACTTTACAATCTATACCAGCAGCTTCCAAAAAAGGTGGAAGGCACTGAGGAAAAGGCAAGGAAAATAATACTTTGAACTACTTGTTGACTCATTTCATATTCAATGAATGGTCCTGCTACTCCCTTAAGTGGTGAATCCATCAAGAAAAGGATATTCAAAATATATTCTAAATTGCGTTTTATGGAGAAGGGAGGAGAGGGAGACTTTAAACAATTTAAGCAAGGTTTTTTTTTCACACTGTTTCCATCTTGGAAACTATTTATATAAAAGGAAGTCTAAATATTGTTTTTCAGTGCTTTAGAGAAAAATATTGTGACTAAGTATGAGAAAGGTGGTTTTCGAGCTTCCAAAGAAGCAATCCCTTCACTCAGATAAAGTGAGTTTTAACCAGGAAATTTCTGTCCGTAAAATGTTAGCCTCTGGATGATTTTGAAAAGCTAAAAATAAATTCTTTAAATATAATTTTCTCATTATTCATTAACTCATTCAACAAATATTTACCGAGTGGATGCCGATGGCAGGTAGGGAACATGATGAGCCCTAGAAGCAAACCTCTGCCCTCAGAGAGTTTACAGTCTAAGAGGAAATACCAAATTAGCAAGTAATTGCTAAATGTGGTAAGTGCTACAAAGGAAAAGTAGAAGGGATATGAGATCATATAAGGGGAGGACACAATCTAGGGTAAGGAGGAGCTGAAAGACTTCTCTAAAAAGTGACACTTGAACTCAGATCAAGGATGGTTGGGAGCTAACAGGGAGATAGGTGAGACAGAGGGTAGGACCAGTCAAAGGCTCTGAGGCAGAAAGAAGCATAGCACAATCCAGGAACAGAAAGAAGGCGGGGTGACTGACTAGTGATCTCACTTCTCTTCAGCTTATTCTTGTATGTAAATCTTTTCTCATGTCAACAAAACTGTGATGGGAGTTACCTTGATGAGAATCCAGAGAACAAGATACGAGCCTGACATTTCTCTGACTGTTTCTGAGATCCTCATGTAAATAAGTCCCTAAGTATGGAACCCAGGGATTTTCTGGAAACATCTCAGTACCCATGACTGAAACAGGATTTAAAATAGTTTGCCCTTCACTCCTTCAGTTCCTGGGAGATTTCACACGCAGTTTAATGTCTCAGAATAAATTACTAAACCAGTCTCATTTAAAAAGAAAAAAAAAGCCAACCTTGATAGTTTTTTTTCATGGTACAAAACAAGCTAGTTCCCAGAGGGCTGTATCTGAACGAATATCCACCCTTGTATTTAAGACCAACCCACATCCTGATGCTGTGGTCACTTGCTTCTTTGAATCCAGTATCAACTCCGTAACCAATTTTGAGACCACAAATCAATATGCAACCCCTGGTTAGGCAATTCCTGTAAACCCATCAGCTGCTTATAGCATTTAAAGTTGTAACAGATCCCAAGGGTAGGGAAACCAGATAGTTTATGCTGGCCTAACAAAACAGTGCTAGAGTGTCAAAGCCAATAGTGGACCACAGAGTATCTAAGAGCTGGATCCAATTTTTGGCTATTGTCACTGGGGAGAGCAGGGTGGTGCACATGTGTGTAAGTGTTCTGTTGTTTTTCAGACCGCAGTTTACTTTGGAACAGGTTCTTCTAAGAAGAAGTTACATAGGACACTGAGAACATCATGTATTCTCAGGTCAGCTTTTCCAGGAATACTCAACACAAGTAGCTTGAAATCCACCAGTGAATACATTTGTCTTCCATTCACAAACTTTATTCAACTTCTGGGAGCTGAGGCACAACAATAGGAAAACAAAAATCCTCACAACTGGACCAATAAGCAACATCATGATAAATGGAGAAAGTATTGAAGTTGTCAACGATTTCATTTTACTTGGGTCCACAATCAATGTTCATGGAAGCAGCAGTCAAGAAATCAAACAACGTATTGCATTGGACAAATCTGCTGCAAAAGACCTCTTTCAACTGTTAAAAAGCAAAGATGTCACTTTGAGGACTAAGGTGCACCATGGTATTTTCAATCACCTCATATGCATGCGAAAGCTGGACAATAAATAAGGAAGACCAAAGAAGAATTGATGCCTTTGAATTATGGTGTGGGTGAAGAATATTGAATATACCATGGACTGCCAGAAGAACAAGCAAATCTGTCTTGGAAGAAGTACAGCCAGAATGCTCATTACAATCAAGGATGGTGAGACATCAACTCACGTACTTTACATGTTATCAGGAAGGATCAGTCCCTGAAGAAGGTCATCATGCTTGGTAGAGAGTCCTCGAAAAAGAAGAAGACTCTCAATGAGATGGATTGACACAGTGGCTGCAACAATGGGCTCAAACATAGCAATGATTGTGAGGATGACGCAGGACCAGGCAGTGTTTTGTTCTGTTGTACACAGGGTTGCTATGAGTCAGAACAGACTAGACAGCACCCAACAACAACAATAGACTTGTTGGTGCAAAGTTCAAAATTCAATTCCTCTTGACTGTGCCAGCTTGGTTGTACTTCAAAGCTCTGAGGACCAGGCAGGCTAATTCAATAAGGAGAGTCACATTGCATATTTATTTCCCCTAGAAGCTTCTTTTATCCTGATCACATCATTTGTGGAAGAGGCAAAAAGGCTGTCTCCAGCATTTGCCTTCTAAACCTGGAGGTTCTCCAGAGATGCCCCCTTTAGTTAGGAGGCGGGTGGAGAACAGCTACTAGGTAGAGGAGTTAGTGAGAGATATAGTGGTATCCTGGAAAAATATTGGAATTAGGAGATGTGGGTTTATTTGTGTCTCTGCCTACCAGGTACTGTTGGACTGTGAGCAAATGAGCAGATTTCCATGCGACTCAATTCCCTTTCTATAATTGGGAATAATAGGTATCCCGTGTACTCCACAGGGTTATTGAGAAAAAATAATTTTTACTGGTAAAGGACCACACACAGTGAAGATCTGATGTTGGTTCCTTTATCTCCAAGTATCTCTCTGAAACGAGTTCCTGTCAATCCTAGCTGCTACTATGGGTCTCTGCTCCTTAGGTTGGTTGGTCTGTGGAGACATACAGAGAGAGGATGGTCATGGGTGGCCATGCATTCCTGTGGGTCCCCACAGGCTCCTACTACTACCTCCAGCACCCCCTCTCCTCCACCATCACTCATCCTCACCCTCATCTGCCAACTTCAGCCCAGTGGTTGTCAATCCTGGTTGCACATTAGACATACCAAGAGAATTTTTTCAAATTATTGATGCCTGGGTCCCACCCCAGGAGCTTTGATTTAATTGGTCTGGGCTACCAGTAACTCTTATTTTTTAAAGTACCCAAGGTGACTCTGGTGGGCAGCCAAGATAAAGAATTCCTGTTTTGGAGGTCCATGAACTAAAATTTCAATAATAATAAATATTTATTGGATATTTACAATGCGCTAGGCAGTATGATAGGTATTTAAATGCATATCTCATTTAATCCTCACAACAGCCCTTTGATACAAGTACTTTTACTGTCCCTCTTTGCAGAGAGAAGCTGAGGCTCACAGAGCTTAAGTAACTTAGTGCAGCGCACTTCTAGTAAATGATGGGGCCAGGATTTGTGCAGCCTTAAACCCCAGAACTCAGGCTAGGAACCCTCCTTTGCCTCCTACTGGTGCCACATAATTGGTAAACGAGTTTGGAGGAACTCTGAGAAACTTCATTATAACTGGGAAAAAGAGAGAAGTTGAAAAAATTTGTCATGCCAAAATGAATCTTAAAACTCAAAAGCCTTGTGATGTAGCATTGCTAGAGTATTTTTCTGTCTCATATCTCAAATGTACAGTTGACCCTGGAATATATTAAATTTTTGTTTTAATTTAATTTTACATTGCATTCCATAAAGGAATGTTATCTGACTCTCAGATTCATAGTCCAAAGAAAAGTATAAATGATGAGGTTTAAGAGAGGGAAGGGGACCGGGAACCTCCAAATCTTTCTCAGTCTCAGACACCCTTTTCTTTCCCTCTCCCCTACCTCGCCACAAGCCACAGCAATATGTAGTATATAAGTTTACACCATCTGTAGGCTGTAGAATCTGTTTCTTGTGTTTGGTTAAAGCAAAGCTCATTGTCATTAAAACATTTAGGTTCTGTGGTTTCCTAACTGTGTTCACAGAGCCCTGGATGAGGGGAAAGTATCTTGAAGGAAAGGAAGAGACCTGAACTGGGGGGTCTTAGAGGCCCTCCATCACAACTTCACCAGAGCTGCCCAACTTTTATTTCCTTGACATATTAAACTTCCATATAAGCTTTGGTTTAAAGAAAGGGCTATTCCTCTGTTTAAAAGGAAAGGTTTGAAAACCATCGTTTTAGTTAATAAATTACAATTCAGACCCTACATGAATTACCAATTTTCAAAGAATTGGATTACAACAAAATGCACTTAATCCTAAACCTGTGTTGAGCCAATCTGGATGATTCAGAAAGTACCACAAGATCTTATTATAGAAGTAAAAAAAAGAAACAAAAAATAAAAAACTGTTGCCATTGAGTCAATTCTGACTCATAGTGATCCTATAGGGGGACAGAGTGGAAATGCCCCATAGAGTTTCCAAGGAACAGTTGGTAGATTTGAACTGCCACCTTTTTGGTTAGTAGCCTGAGCTCTTAACCACTGTGCCACCAGGGCTCCAGTATTACAGAAGTGGCGGTTAAAAAAATGTTCTGGTTAATAGAATGGTGATAACAGAATTTGCCGTTCTTGGCCCTTCCAGTGCATTATATGTGCACCAAATAAACACTCAGCTCTGCTCTTCACAGAAGCTGAGGTGCAGTGTAGTGACCAGTCTTAAAGGACTGTTGTTTGTTGTTGTTAGGTGTTGTCAAGTTGGTTCTGACTCATAGCCACCCTATGGACAACAGAATGAAACACTGCCCAGTCCTGAGCCATCCTCACAATCGTTGCTATGCTTGAGCCCATTGTTGCAGCCACTGTGTCAGTCCATCTCATTGAGTCTTCCTCTTTTTCACTGACCAAGCATGATGTCCTTCTCCAGGGACTAGTCCCTCCTGATAACATGTTCAAAGTATATGAGACTACTTTCGCCATCCTTGCTTCTAAGGAGCAATCTGGCCGTACTTCTTCCAAAATAGATGTGTTTGTTCTTTTGGCAGTCATGGTATATTCAATATTCTTCGCCAACACCATAATTCAAAGGCATCAAATCTTCAGTCTTCCTTATTCATTGTCCAGATTTTGCGTGCATATAATGCGAGTGAAAACACCATGGCTTGGGTCAGGTGCACCTTAGTCTTCAAGGTAACATCTTTGCTTTTTAACACTTTAAAGAGGTCTTTTGCAGCAGATTTGCCCAGTGCAATACGTTGTTTGATTTTCTGACTGCTGCTTCCATGAGTGTTGATTGTGGATCCAAGTAAAATGAAATCCTTGACAACTTTGATCTTTTCTCCATTTATCATGATGTTGCTTATTGGTCCAATTGTGAGGATTTTTGTGTTTTTTATGTTGATGTGTAATCCATACTGAAGGCTGTGGTCTTTGATCTTCATCAGTAAGCCCTCTTCACTTTCAGCAAGCAAGGTTGTGTCATCAGCATAACACAGGTTGTTAATGAGTATTCCTCCAATCCTGATGCCCTGTTCTTCCTCATATAGTCCAACTTCTCAGATTGTTTGCTTAGCATACAGATTGAATAAGTATGGTGAAAGGATACAACCCTGACACACACGTTTCCTGGCTTTAAACCACGCAGTATCCCCTTGTTCTGTTTGAATGACTACCTCTTGATCTATGTACAAGTTCCTTATGAGCACAATTAAGTGTTCTGGAATTCCCATTCTTTGCAATGTTATCCATAATTTGTTATGATCCACACAGTCGAATGCCTTTGCATAGTCAATAAAAC
>NW_004443945.1:20670429-20695431 GCF_000243295.1 Trichechus manatus latirostris | reverse complement strand
CTCTGCTTTCATCCAGGATCCATCTGACATCATCAGCAATGATATCCCTGGTTCCACGTCCTCTTCTGAATCTGGTTTGAATTTCTGACAGTTCCCTGTCAATGTACTGCTGCATCTGCTTTTGAATGATCTTCAGCAAATTTTACTTGCCTGTGGTATTAATGATATTGTTCATTAATTTCTGCATTTGGTTGGATCACCTTTCTTTGGAATAGGCATAAATATGGATTTCCTCCAGTCAGTTGGCCAGCTAGCTGTCTTCCAAATTTCTAGGCATAGACGAGTGAGCACTTCTAGTGCTGTATCTGTTTGTTGAAACATCTCAGTTGGTATTCCGTCAGTTCCTAGAGCCTTGTTTTTCACCAGCACCTTCAGTGCAGCTTACACTTCTTCCTTCCATACCATCAGTTCCTGATCATATTCTACTTCCTGAAATGGTTGAACGTTGACCATTTCTTAAAGGACTAGGAGAACAATAATTTCTCCACAGTGTTCAGAAGCCTTTCCCACCCTTGCTATTCTCTTTAAAAACAATAGCAGCAGCAGACAATGATATTCAGATGGCATTCACTGAAGTATACCATACCAGTTGCTGTCAAGTTGATTCTGACTCATGGCGACCCCATGTGTATCAGAGTAGAACTGCACAGTATCCCCTTGTTCTGTTCAAAGGACTGCTTCTTGATCTATGTACAGGTTCCTCATGAATACAATTAAGTGTTCTGGAATTTCCATTCTTCACTATTTTATCCATAATTTGTTATGATCCACACAGTTGAATGACTTTGTGATATATTCTATTACATAGACATGCTGTACTTTGCTTAATAATTCTCCTGTTGCTGGCCTTTAAGGTTGTTTCCATTTTTGAGTTATGATAAATAACATTGTGGTAAACTTCACTGAGCTTAAGTCTTGGCCTGCACATCAAATTATTTCCTATAGATAAGTAGCAATAGTATGGTTTTTCACACCATATTTTAATGAGGTACCTCTTCCCAGTCTGCCCTTTCCTTTAGCTATTCCAGATTCTTTTCTTCTTTGTGACCTTTCTTTCCTTGGTGCCTTTAGCAATTTCTGGAGATGCCTCTGGGCTTCTGTCCTATTTTATTTTCAAAGATTCTTATGGGGATTCTATTTTCATTCAGCCGTTTCAGGTGTCCAGACCATTAGATTTGAGCTCTTAATCAGGAGCAGGACTCGCTCGGTGCTGATGCAATCTCTTATCGTCTTACATCCTATTATGCTTTACAAGCCATTCCCCAGGATCTTTCAGTACTTAACTTGAATCTTACATTCTCTTCTTTTTCTAATACCCCGGCGTTTTCAAAGCATATATTAAAACAGGTAGAGAACAGGTTTTAGAACACAAACCTACACTTTCTGAACGCTCTCTCTTTCCACGGGAAATCCCTTATGCTTAGAGAGGAAGTCTGGCTTTGTGTAATTCTTGTAGATGGGAGCTTCACTGGGGAATGTGGCAGAGTTGTTGAAATTTGCACTCATTAGCATCCAAGTTGTAGTTAAACGCCTTTCTGTATTCAGTACTTGAACAAAATAAGCCCACAGATCTATACAAGCCATCTCCCTATGGCTAAATTAAATGAAGCCAAATTTTAAAGTCTTTTGGAAACACAAGAAAGCTTTAAACATACCCCAGCATTTTCTTTTCTTAATGATTTTACACTTTACTTTGGCATTTTCAGGATCTAAAAAAAAAATCTGCTTTTGTTTGTTTGTTTGATTCAAACATCTCTAGTTTTAGGTCAACATCCACAAGAAAGCCCCCAGGAAGCATAGCAGCTTCAACACTGCTTGGCTGCCACCATGTCCACCACAGCATCCCCATCTGATTCTACCTTCCTGCAAAGCAGGTTGTGGTTGTTAGGTGCCACAGAGTCAATTTTTAACTCATAGTGACCCCATGTGACAGAGTAGAACTGCCTCATAGAATTTTTCTTGGCTGTAATCTTTACTGAAGTAGAATGCCAGGTCTTTCGCCCGTGGAGGCCGTGGGTGGGTTCGAACTGTCAACCTTCTGGTTAGCAGCTGAGCTCTGAACCATTGCACCACATGGGGCTTACTAATTGCCCAAGTCAGGGACAGCAGGCAGCATGGGCTCCAATGAACCCCTTTTGCCTGCTATTTAGAGGAGAAAGTTCTAGACAAAAATCAGTGTGTCTCTGCTCTGCTATGGAAACCACATAAAGTCTTCCCCATGCATAAAAATATCTGATAAGATTACACAGATCATCCCACCAGAGGAGACTGGAACTATTTGAAATGCAGCCTTTCTCTTCCTGCTACAAACTGCACAGCATCTATTTTAATGAGAAGATGAATCTGACCAGGGCTGAAATGTGGCCCAAATGCACCGTATGATCATGGCAGTTGTTAAAATATTGAAATACTTTATTACCAATTGGCAAAGAGCTGTGTTTCCTGCATGCCTCGACCTTGACATCAGAACCCTCCTAGGGACCCCCAACACCCAAGCATCCAGCAACTAAAGCATTAACACTTGGCACAGCAGGGGCCTCGGGCACCCTAATCTAGCACCACTGGGCCAGAGTCCATTCTGATTGGTGGTCTAGTTCAGAAGTAATAAATATTTTGAATATCATTCTTGAACTGGACTATTGTGCATAAATGCATCAGTTAGTCTTGAAAAAAATTATAAAACATATTTGCTATAGTTTCATTAGAATTTTATTTTATTCTCACCTTCAATTATTCAAAAAATAATTATATTAGGCACCTGTTCAGTGGTGAGCAAGGCACAGTCCTGCCTCTAGGAATCTAACAATCTAGTGAGGAAGAGACATCTAGATCAATAATGTCCATAGTGTGTAATAAAAGCTACTATTAGGCATAAGGGAGTTCTTGAGTGGTGCAAATGGTTACTGCCCTTGGCTGATATCCTAAAGGTTGGAGGTTCGAGTCCACCCAGAGATGTCTCAGAAGAAAGGCCTGGCAATCTACTTCCAAAAATTCAACCATTGAAAACTTTACAGAGTCTCATGGATTGGAACACTTAACATTGTGAAAATGTCAATACTACCCAAAGCAATCTATAAATACAATGCAATCCCAATCCAAATCCCAACAATATTCTTTAACAAAAATGGAAAAACTAATCTCCAACTTTACGTGGAAAGGAAAGATGCCCTAAATAGCTAAAGCATTATTGAAGAAGAGGAACAAAGTAGGAGGTATCACACTTCCCGATCTCAGAACTTACTGTACAGCCACGGTAATCAAAACAGCCTGGTACTGATACAACAAAAGACACATAGACCAATGGAACAGAATTGAAAACCCAGAAGTAAATTAATCCAGCTATGGACAGCTGATCTTCAACAAAGGGTCATAGTCCATTCAATTGGGAAGAGATAATCTCTTTAACAAATGGTGCTGGCAAAACTAGATATCCATTTGCAGAAAAATGAAACAGGATCCATATCTAACACCATACACAAAAACTAACTCAAAATGGATTTAAAACCTAAATGTTAAACCTAAAACTATGAAGTTCCTGGAAGACACCATAGGACCAAAGCTAGGGGTTCTGATTTATGGCACAAGTACACTATCAAACAGAACTGAAAGTACACAAACAACAGAAGACAAACTAGATAAGTGGGACCTCCTAAAAATTAAATACATACACTCATCAAAAGACTTTACCAAAAGAGTAGAAAGAGAACCTATAGACTGGGAAAAATTTTTGGGCACCGACATATCTGACAAGGGTCTAATCTCTAAAATATATAGAAAACTTCAACACCTCAACAACAAAAAGACAAACAATCCAATCAAAAAACGGGCAAAGGACATGAACAGACATTTCACCAAAGAAGACATTCAGGTGGCTAACAGACACATGAAGAGATGCTTGCTAGCATTAGCCATTAGAAAGATGCAAATCAAAGCTACAGTGAGATACCATCTCACCCCTGCAAAAATGGTAGTGATCAAAAAACAGAAAACAACAAATGCTGGCAAGGTTGTGGGGAGATTGGAGCTCTTATACAATGCTAGTGGGATTGTACAATGGTACAACCACTATGGAAAACTTTATGGCACTTCTTCAAAAACCTAGAAATAGAAATACCATGTGGTCCAGCAATCCCACTCCTAGGTATATATCCCAGAGAAATAAGAGCAGCAACAGGAATAGACATATGTACACCCATGTTCATTGCAGCACTATTCACAACAGCAAAAAGATGGAAACAACTAAGTGTCTGTCAACGGATAAATGGATAAATAAAATGTGGTACATACATACATACAATGGAATACTATGCAATGATAAAGAGCAATGATGAATCCGTGAAACATCTTATAACATGGATGAATCTGGAGGACATTATGCTGAGTGAAATAAGTCAATCACAAAAGGCCAAATATTATATGATATCACTTTTATTAAAGTCAAGAATAAATTTACACACAGAAGGCAACATTGTTTGATGGTTACCAGGGATGGGAGAGGGAGGGAAGGAGAATCACTCACTAGATAGTGGACACATGTTAGTTCTGGTGACGGGAAAGGCAATACACAATATGGGGAAGGTCAGCACAAGGTGACCAAGGTAAATGAAGACACAGAGAGGTACGCAAGAATAAAGGACAACTACAGTAAATGCTATAACAAACAATTTTGCAATAACCAAAAATTTGTGAGTGGTTACATAGGTAGATATGTATGCTATATACAGGTGAGGGAGGGCATATGAGAGTACATGTACATGCATATATAGGTATAGTTGTGGGCATTTGTATATAAATATTTGTATATGCTACATATATATTCATATATATAATAGAGCATATAGGGGACACAATTATGGAAACTTCTTAGACACATCCAAACACCTTGTGGGACTGAGTTACTGGGCTTGAAGGCTAAGGGCCATAGTCTTGGGGACATCTAGGTCAATTGGCATAACATAGTTCGTGAAAATAATGTTCTACGTCCTAGTTTGGTGCACAACATCTGGAGTCTTAAAAGCTTGCTAACAACCATCTAAGACACAACTATTGGTCTCTTCCTGGCTGGGGCAAAGGAGAGTGAAGAAAACCAAAGACTCAAGGAAGCAATTGGTCACAGGACTAATGGCCCACAAGAACCACAGCATCCTCTAGTCTGAGACCAGAAGAACTAGATGGTATCCAGCTACCAATACCTACTGCTCTGACCATGGACACGATAGAAGGTCACGGTTAGAATGGGAGGAAAATGTAGAACAAAACTCAAGTTCATTAAATAAACCAGACTTACTGAACTGATGGAGACTGGAGGAACCCCTGAGATTATCACCCTAAGATACCCTTTTAACCTAGAACTGAAGCCACTCCCAGAGGTCACCTTTCTGCCAAATAATACATTGGCCTGTAAGATAAACAATAACATCTGTGAGGAATGTGCTCCTTAGAACAATCAACTGTATGAGACCAAATGGCAACATTTGCCCAAAAGTAAAGATGAGAAGGGAAGGAGGGGCAGGGAAACTGAAAGGACAGAAGGATGGAAACAGGAAAGGCAGGGTGGAAATGGGGAGAGTGCTGATACATTGCAGTGGGGGTGGGGGGACAGCAACCAATGTCACAGAACAGTTTGTGTATGAATTGTTGAATGGGAAACTAATTTGCTGTGTAAAATTTCACCTAAAACACAATAAAATGTTAAATAAAAGTAAAAAAAATTAAAAACCCTATGGAGCACAGTTCTACTCTGATACACATGAGGCGTGAGTCAGAGTTGACTCCACAGTAATTGGTCTGTTGTTGTTTTTATGAGGCGGGTTTAGTGTGCTATGAGAGCCCAGAGGAGTGGGCTCAGACAGGGTGTACAAGAGGAGGGGATGAGGAAGCTGAAACTCCAGGGGCAAGTTTATACTTGCCAGCTTGATGGGGGTGGGGGCAGGTTTTGTGCTGGGAAGGATGATACAGGTAGAGTCAACAGCCTGTGGAAAGGCCTAGAAGCAAAAGAGAAACAGGCAATTTCAGGGAGCTTCAAATAGTTCTTTGGGGGTGGTTGGAGGGAGGTGATGAGAAAAGAAGCTATGGAGATAGGCTGAAGAAAGATTTTCTTTTTATATCTCACAATTGTATATAAGCTGCAGATGAACTGTAGTTGTCTGTTTTTATTCCTGGGGATCTCAGAGTATTTGTGATCTTGTGCTATATTCAAACTTGCCAAGTTTCTGCTGACCTTTTTACCCCCAAAGCTACTCTGGAAGTCTACCAAGATCCCCCTGCACAGTAAAGCCACCAACTGTGAATAAGAAGATGTGGAGAAGGAGTCAAAAGTCAGCTCTGAAAAAAGAAAGTCAGCTCTGGCTCCAGGAGACAGGGCCCTGCACGGTGGCTGGCACAGTAGGTGCTCAGTGGATATGCTTCTTGAATGAAAGAAAGAATGAATAAATGAAGGGGGAATGAGTTACAAGGGCAGCTTTTGAGATAGAATCCTTAGTAAGCACCTCATAAATGCTTGGCTGAGGTATCTTGACAATTCAACAGTCATTGCATCCATTTAAGAGTGATACTTTGAACATATGTATGTTAAAGGGAAAAGATTAACACCTTACTGTATTTCTCCAACTTGATTTTCATTCATTATTTTTCAAAGCCTGGGGTGTGTGATGAATTTTGGAGTTTGAGGGAGAGGGATTCACGAGAGCTTGGCCACCATTTCACCTTTTCCCTCATCCATTCCTTCTTACCTCCCAAGGCTCTTTGGTTCTCTTTCCTCCTCATTCTTAATTGGCTGATGTCCTAGAAAAACCAATTCATCCTAGTTTGCCCAGGAATTTTCTGGGCAAACTGAGTTGACTAGTCCCAGGCAAACTGGCATGGCTAGTCGCTCTTCTGCTGAAACATCTTCTAAGGGCTGGGGCCTTCTGAGGACAATGGGACTATTAGAAGCCCTTCCAAGAAGACTTCTCTACCCTGGGAGTTGTTCTAGATCATTCCTCGCCCCAAAAATACAGTAGGTGCCTGAAGTGAGCCAAGGAGCTAGGAGATGCCACTCCCAAGGAACTCAAAGTCCAGTAGGGAAGATGGAAAAGAAACCAAGCAGTTCAGAAGACAGGCTGATGGTCAGCTTTCGATGTGCTATGGAAACAGAAGCAGCAGCAGCAATCTCTTCAGTGGCAGGGAATCATTAGTGAGGGGAGAATTTCCAAAGCCTTGATCTGAATCTAAAAGGAGGAACATAAATTTGCCAAGTGAACAAGTCAGGGAAGAGCATTCTAAAATGGAACAGCATAAGCAAAGGCATGGAGGTTACTCAGTCTGGGTGAAGTAGAGGCCTAAGGAGCAGCAGGAGGGGAAGAATAGTCTCAGGGGAGACTGATTTTCAGTAAAAAAAAAAAAAAAAATAGCAGACACACTCATGTTTATAGGCAAATTACAGTTGCCAAAAAGAGACGTTTCTGACTTCAGGTTTAGATTAGCTGTTCTCTTGCTTCTATTCATTGCTGTAAATAATCAAGAACTTGAAGAACTTCCCACTGTCTCAAGGGAGAGCATGATCTGGATCCAGTCCTACTTATTCTATTCATTCTGTTAGTTCCTACTGTTACTGTGAATAAATATGAAATCTGATGTGACTAAACACCACCACAGGCTGCACAATGTAGCAAAAGGCTAATTTATCTTTGATCTACCACTTACGTGTAAACATCTGACTCAAGCATCTCGCCTCCTCTCCAGGGACTCATACAGCTAAGTTGATGAAACACCTGAATATTATGCAGCAGAACTTGGATTCATTTCTCCCGTCTTTTTTCCTAACTCTTTGCTCTAAACATCTGTTGTCCCCTGTGGAGACATGAGTTCATCAGCAGAACAACCTTGTGGTCCTATATATAACAGGATTCTTGACTACGAAACTTCAACATGTACGTAGCGTTCCTCTGTTCACTATGGCTTCCTTAACTACCTTGACAATCAAGTAGCTCACACTAGTATTTCTTTGTGTTACCACAGTCCACCAAAATAATTACCTATCATCTGCACCATATTGAACCATGCTGGGTTTGCATTGCAGGCACTGTTGGTAGCCTACCAAACACCCATTCCCTCTTCTACCTTCCTGACAGAAACACAATTTTGTTCAGGTGCCACACAGTTAAGTGCCTCAGGGAAAAGTGACTCTACCTTCAGCTAAAAGGCAATCCCACAAAGGGTAATAGTGGGGGCAGTAGTGGTTCAGTGGTCGAATTCTTGCTTTCCATGCAGGAGACCCAGATTTGATTCCCAGCCAAGGCACCTCATGTGCATCCACCACCCATCTGTCAGTAGAGGTTTGTGTGTTGCTATCATGCTGAGCAGGTTAAGAGCTTCCAGACTAAGATGGACTAGGAAGAGAGGCCTGGTGATCTACTTCCAACTAATAGGCCAATGTAAACCCAATGGATTATAATGGTCCAATCCACAATGATCATGGGGATGGCAGAAGACCAGACAGCATTTTGTTCCGTTGTACATGGGATCGTCATAGTAGGTGCTCAAAAAATAATTGTTGAATAAATTTGTTGTTGCTGCTGTTAGTTGAGGTCTAGTCAGCTCTAAGTCATGGCAACACCATGTAAAACAGAACGAAAATTGCCTGGTCCTGCACTATCTTCACGGTCATTGATATGCTCATGTCCATTGTTACAGCCACTGTGTATTTTTGGGTACCTTCTAACCTAGGGGGCTCATCTTCCAGCACTATATCAAACAATGTTAGTGTTTTCACTGGCTAGTTCTTAGAAGTAGATCATCAGGTCTTTCTTCCTAGTCTGTATCAGTGTGGAAACTCCGCTGAAACCTGTCCACCATGGGTGACCCTGCTGGTATTTGAAATACCAATGGCATAGCTTCCAGCATGATAGCAACACGCAATCCACCACAGTACAACAAACGGACAGGCAGATTAAATTAATTACTATTAAATTCTAAGATCAGGAAATACTCACATGATAATATTATTTTTAACCAAATAAGAATTTAATCTAGGGATGTACCAGAAAGTGACAGCAGAAATGTCACAGTCATTGCTACAGTTGATAAAGTTGCCTTTGGTTTTGAAGAGAATGACAATCACAACATCCCTGAAATCTTTGTCTGGGATCAAATACCAGCCACTAATATGCTCAGGAAGCAGTGACCCTGAAATGACAGAAGGTGACACAGGAAAACCAAAACTCATTACTATTCTAAATTAATGGCTTTGGCCACAAATTATTGGAATTCATTGTGTCTTCCTCACCCCTAGACAACCTGCTGGGGAGTTACAGAGACAAACAGAGGAATAAAGGGCACTGCTGAGAGGGATTCCATTCCACTCATTCATTCATTCATTTATTCCATTCATTCTTCAAACTTTCATTGAGTTAACCCTACATGCCAGACATTCTTGAGTGCCTAGGCTAAAATCCTTTCTATAAGAAATAGTTTTGCTGTTGTGTTTGTTCCAGCCATGATAGTTACTAGTATCACTGTCACCATCATCCTCATCATTATTCATGCAATGCCAGAGGCATGAAAACCTAAGAAAAGTCATCTAGGTGTACCCTGACTAACTTTTTCCACCATGTGGAGCGATGATGACATTTATCAAGTGGTATCACCTACATCTCCCAGCAAGCTTTTTATTTTAAGAATTGATCTATCTATCTTGAGGCCACGGTATTTAAGTTACCTGAGCCATTGGGGTGGGGAGTGAGGGCATTTGGGCATTTTCCACGGGACACTCCATCCCCCTACTTTGGCAATATTTTCCCAGTTATAATTTAATCCTCGGAATCCTATAAGACCCTTAGGATGGCAATGGATAAATGAATGACTGCAGTGTACTAAATCCTTATTTTCATTATAAGAGCTTGATCGTGGTGGTACCATTGTTAGCTTTTCACATCTGTTACAACATATCATGATATAACAGAAACTACTGAGGAGCTAACGAGACGCTAACTGCTGGTATGAGCATTTGAAAACAGTCAGTTGATGACACAAGAGAAATCAAATGGTTAAACTTTTACAACATTTTTCAAATACCTTCAGTAAAGCCTAATATACTGGAAAATAAATGAAGGAAAAACAAGAATTTACCTGCACTGAAATTTTGGCAAAGAAAGGACTGAAAGTTATCTTTGAACTCATCGAACAACCCTCTTCTATCTGACTCTCACCAAAAACTCCCCACAGTTCCTTGGAGCCTTGGCTTCCTTCCAAATGGCCACGGGACTCCTCTTCATTCCCCAGGTGGGTCACTGCCTGTTGTCACTATGAATTCTTAACATGATAGCCAACTTCGAGTCTTTGAATTAAAGAAAATTCCACCAAATGGCGTTATAAACATGGGCTAGCGCTTACATTTTGGGGATCTCCTCTATGAAACTGGAATAATGCTTTCCTGTCTTCTTCAAAGGAGTCCATGTGTGGTGCAAATGGTTAATAGGCTCAGCGGCTAACCGAAAGGTTGGAGGTTCAAGTCCACCCAGCAGGTCTGGCGGTCTTCTTCAGAAAAATCAGCCATTGAAAACCCTGTGGATCACAGTTCTACTCTGACACACATGGAGTCACCGTGAGTCGGAGTGGATTTGACAGCAAATGGTTACTGGTGGGCTTCTTCAAAAGCTTGTTGCAAATTAAAATGAAACCATTTTCTTCTTTCTTTCCTTCCTTTTCTTTCTCTTTCTTTTTTTCGTTCCTTTCTTCCTTCTTTCCTTTTCATAAATACTTACGAGTACTTTCTAAGTATAAATTTAATGTTGGTGCTATAGAAGATAAAAAATGACTAACACTCCCACATTCAAAAGATTTAGACCCAGTAGGAAGATTCAAGTAATGTAAAAATCATAATTAAGAGAAAAGGTGGTAACTGCCTTAAAAATCATAGACACAGTGGTACAAAAATCCAGAGAAAAGAGATCAGTTCCTGCTGGGGAGAATCAAGCAAGACATTTGAGCTTGACCTTGAAGAATGTCTAGGATTTGAATTTTCAGAGCTTAGAAAAAGAGTTCCCAGTTGAGCTGGAAGCAACAGCACAGAGACAAGAAAGCACAGCCAAAGCAATGAATAACAAATACATTTCTCAGTGTGTCAAGGCCCCTCATGTGTCATTGCTACAAATGCACTTCAGAGGCTTTAATAGAAATAAGATTGGGAGACAAAGTGCCAGGAAGCTCACTAACAGTGGTCATCCTTTGGGCTTTTATATAGTTTCCAATTTTTCTTCAATGAGCATGTATTACTTTTAATGAGGAAAAAATGATACCTTTTTTTAGTTTTCAAGGAAGAATTTTAGATCACCTCAAAATAGTTGTCATGAAAAGAGAGAAATCAAATCTTGCAAGATACAAAAATATAACTAAGTAAGATAACCTGAATCATGTCGATGATGACGTGGAGGAAGAAAATGGCCAGGAGAGGTAGTTATCAATAGCTGGTTCCTGCAGATGCTGACATTTCAGTCTCTGCTTGAAGGCGGAGCAGAACTTGGATTCTTCCTTTAGGTAAGCAATGTCTGCCCTCTGCTGGAAATTCAAAAGTTACCAAAGGCAAGAGTTTTGCTTTTCCATCTCACAAAACAAAGTGAAGAGACAGGAAATGTAAAATCATTATTCTAGTTTTAAAGCCATTAGTTTGTTATTGTGGCCAGGTTTTCTGCTCCTTTAGGCATACTCCCCCGTTGGAGAGAAAAGGCGATTTGCTTATATCCCTCTTGAGCCAGTAGCACAGTCAGTCCTGGGGCTGGGACTTCAGCGCATCTCCCAAGTCAGGGAACATTCAGCTGGCAACAGAGCAGGTTTGTTTTGGTTCGTAGGATGTCAGGGGCCAGGAGGTGGGATTGTACCTACACGGTGCTTTGGGTAAGGTAAAAGGTTTGCGCAGTGACGTAGAGAATCAGTAAATCAGAGGGGAGTCAGATTCTCCTAACTCAAGAGGTTTGATTGTTTTTTATTTTATTTTATTTTATTTTTCTGAACTAGGCCGAATTGGGTGGTTTCTCAACAACAGCACTATTGACATTTAGGACCAGATATTTGTGGGGATGGGGTTGGGGAGCTGTCCTGTGCATTGTAAGATGTTTAGCAGCATCCATGGCCTCTGTCTACTAGATGCCAGTAGTACTGCCCTCCTGCCACAGTTGTGACAACCAAAAATGTCTCTGGGACATTCCCATGTGTGGGGGACTAGGAAGGTGTCAAAATCGCAGCCTGTTGAGAACCAGTTTTAGATCCAGCTTCTTTTCTTTTTAAAACTGGAGTATATTTACAAACCATGGCTCATATTGTGTGCAAATAAACAAGAGGTAGCAAGGACAGGAGCCCCCGGGGGGTGCAAATGGTGAATTCGCTCCGCTGCTAACCAAAAGGTGGGAGGTTCAAATCCACCCAGAGGGGCCTCGGAAGAAAGGTCTGCTGATCTACTTTCAAAAAACTCAGCCATTGAAAACCCTATGGAGCACAGCTCTGCTCTGACACACATGGGGTCTCCATGAGTCAGAGTCAACCTGATGGCAACTGGAAGCTAGGACAAAAGAACTGGGAGTTAGAAGACTTCTGTCACCCTATACCAAGCCCCTTAATCTCCTGGAGCTTGGTTTTAGCAACTGCAAAAACTGATATGATGTCTATCTCCCAAGTCTGCCGTTTGTTTGGTCAACAACAACTTACTAAGCATCTTTTATGTGTTAGGCAACGTGGTAAGGGAGAAACACCGAAATGGCTATGATGAACATAAAGCACTTTACAGATGTGTTTCTATAGTAAGATGAAAAATGATTCATTGGAAGTAGCACTTTAAGAAAAAGTGAATATAGGTCCACAACCCCTTACTCACATTTCTGAAATCCAAAAAGCTTGGGAAACCAATTATTTTTCATGTGTTTGGCATCAAAATCAATTTGGTGGCAAAACCTGACCTAATCTGACGTGAATGAGGCTACTTATAGTCTTCACTGATCCCACTGAGTGTGAATATTCGTATTTTTCAGCACAAATTTTAATGTGTTTGATCAAGGGATGCTGTCCCAGACCCTGCTGGGAGCGTTACATAATGCACACTGTTTTACCTTTTTAAACCCAAAATAATCTGAATTCCAAAACACAAATGGCCCCAACAATTTTGGATAAGGGATTGGGGACCAGTATATGTAAATCAGAGCCTTGGTGGTACAGTGGTTAAGAGCTATGGTGAGCTATGGCTGCTAACCAAAAGGTCGGCAGTTGGAATCCACCAGCTGCTCCTTGGAAACTCTGTGGGGCAGTTCTGCTCTATTCTGCTGGGTGGCTCTGAGTTGGAACCAACTCGATAACAATCGGGTTTTTTTGTTTATTTTTGTTTTGGTGTATGTAAATTAAAGGAGCCCTGGGGGAGCAGTGGTTAAGCGCTAGGCTGCTAACCAAAAAGTTGGCAATTCGAACTCACCAGCTGCTCCACAGGAGAAAAAACCTGGCAATCTGTTCTCTAGGATTGCTATGAGTCAGAGTGACTCAATGGAACCAGACAACAAAAACATGTGTAATTTAACAGGGAAATGAGCAAAACAGGGGCTAACACCTTCACACTAGAAGTATTGTTAATTCTCATTTGCATCTTGTACCACAGCAGGCAAACTGTGAGCTTATAATATAAGATCGATGGGCAAAGATGGATGTGTGAGTTTGCATGCAGGGCATGTGAATGTTGTACCTTCATCAGTGTTAAGTAGCCCCTGTCCAAAGAAACCTGTCACTGTTTACATCATCACCCTGGGACCTCATAAGCCCTTTCCTGTCACAGATGCAGATCCTGGTCAGATGAGGCCCAGACTCCCTCGGTAGCCCTCTGCCACTCAAAACAGCCTCCCTCTAGAAGGCACACTTGCCTCCAGCTCCTGCTAGCAGTGACCCGCTTCAGCTTACCAGGCTCCTCTGTTCTGTTCTAGCCCTTTCTTCATGCCTGTCCAGTCCAGCAAACTTGGACTGAGTTAGGTGTCTCCTCTCCCCCATCCTCTGTCCATGCTCTCCTCTAAGTGTGCATGGGGAAGAAAAAGGGGGGGTGGTGATCTTGCTCTGTTGTTTAATGTGCAGAAGATTTTGTAGGAGACATGGATTAATCTGCTCAAAACAAATAGAAAACAGTATTTATGACAAGTATAGTTCTCACAACCACACAAGGGGTTTTCACTTAAAAAAGAATTTTAGCTTAAACCAGAGCTTGATGTCTCATTGTCACCAACCTCAATCCTAACCTTCAAAAGACTCATGGTCTCCTGGACTCCTTTTATTTATATGAAAATAAAAACTAAACCTGTCTCATGGGTCCAGTGCTACGCTAGGTGATATGCATGAATAAGACGTGGTCTCTACCTTGGAGAAGTTACAATCCAATAAGGGAGACATCCTTGGACAACAGTCTGTCTTCAACCATTTTGTGAATAGAGGCTATTTTTCATTTCTCCTGATTTTACACTAAAGCATAGGTCAGCAAACTAGGCCAGTCACTTGTTCTTATAAAGTTTTATTGGAACACAGTCCCACTCATTCACTTACATATTGTCTGTGGCTGCTTTTGCGCTACAACAGTAGAGTTAAGTCTTTGCGACAGAGACCGTATGGCTCATAAAGTCTAAAATATTTACTATCTGGTCCTTTAAGAAAAAGCTTGCTGACTTCTGGACTTAAGGATAGATGGAAGGATTGTGACAAGGAAAGCGGTGAAAGTAGGTAAAGGGAGGGAAATTACTGTCAAGACCCTGAGAAGAACAACAAAAGGACAGTGTATAAGTTAGGATTCAGTCCAGCTGCATATAACAGAAAACGCAATGTTGTGGCTTAAACAAAATAAGGGTTTCTTTTCTCCTACATAACATAAGTCAAGAGATTGGCAATCTAGAGTTGGTCATCAGGGACCCAGATTCCTTTTATCTTTCTGTTCGCTACCATCCTTAGCATTAGTTTCCTTCCTCAAGGTCATCTCATGGCCCAAGATGGCTGCTGGAACTCCAGTGATCATATCTGTATTCCAGACAGTTGAACAAAGAGAAGATCAAAAGAAACTACCTCCCAGCTGAGTCAATTCTGTTTAAGGAAATGACCTAGATGCCCTATTCTACAACATCCATTTCCAACTCATAGGTCACACCTAGTTGCAAGGAAGGCCCTCACCAGCAGAGTCTTTCCATCCTATTAGGAAATGTAATCTCCCATAGCACCATGTTCATGCACCATTCATGTGTACTCGTTAACATGCTCACAGCTAGGGTACAAGAGCCTCTATCCAGTTCCAAAATAGACATCCTGAACAATGCTTACATAAGAAATAGGAACAGCCTTTCCTCCATCTTGCTATTAATGTATTTGTTCATTTCTCGAATATTTGTTCAGCCCCTACTATGTGCCGAACACTGTGCTTATCATGAAAATTTATCTTTTTCTTTTCTTTTCTTTTTTGGGGGGTGGGGTGAGGGCATGTCAGCATTTTTTTTTTTTTTTTTTTACTGTTCTTTCAGAAAACAGTGGGATAAAAGAAACCTTTTCAGGTATCATTTAAACAATTGAATTATTCCATGATTAATACATGTGAGTTTATTTCCCCTTATATAAAATGCATATGTAACTGTTAGCAAGTAGTAGATGTCTTTGCAAAGTATGTCTTCCTAAATTGCATGGGTTAAAGTGGTTTTGTGTTATTGTTAATGTAAAGGAAATCTAAGCCTTCTGAAAGCTCTCATCCATTGTTACTCTTTATGTTTCTCTCTCCCCCACTAGACTATAAACTCCTTGGAACGTCTCTGTAGTTGCTAAATGCGCATGTTAAATAGATGTCTGATGAGCTAATGAAGGAATGATCTTCCAACCTCTGATTGAGGATTCCCTGCCTTTATAACTGTGTTCAGTGGCTCCTTCTTGTCTCTTGAGACAGATGACAGAGATGCAGATAACGCTTAGATGTATGCAGAACTTCACAATTTTCAAAGTGCTTTTCCATACATTAAAAAATAATTTAAATCTCGGGGGACATCTAGGTGTCAATTGGCATAACATAGTTCATAAAGAATATGCTCTACATCCTACTTTGATGAGTAGCGTCTGGGGTCTTAAAAGCTTGTGAACGGCCATCTAAGATACATCTATGGGTCTCATCCCGTCCGGAGCAAAGGAGAATGAAAAAAACCAAAGACACAAGGAAAATATTAGTACAAATATCTAATGGACTACATGAACCACAGCCTCCACCAGCCTGAACCCAGAAGAACTAGATGATGCCCTGCTACCACGACCGCTCTGACAGGGTTCACCAGAGGGTCCCAGACGGAGCAGGAGAAAAGTGTAGAACAAAATTCAAATTCATAAAAAAGACCAGACTTACTGGTCTGGCAGAGACTGGAGTAACCCCCGAGACTATGACCCCTGGACACCCTGCTAACTCAGAACTAAAGCCATTCCTGAAGTCCACCTTTCAGCCAAAGATTAGACAGGCCTATAAAATAAACAATAACACATGTGAGGAACATGCTTCTTAATTCAGTCAGGTATATGAGACCAAATGGGCAACACCTGCCCAAAAACGAAGATTAAAAAACAAATACATTAAGGGACAGGAAAACTGGAGGAACAGACACAGGGTATGAAGGAAAAGGGCGAGAGTGATGACACATTGCAGGGATTGCAACCAATGTCACAAAACAATTTGTGTATAAATTTTTGAATGAGAAACGAATTTGTGCTCAAAACTTTCACCTAAAGCACAATAAAATTTTTAAAAATAATAATTTAAAAAGTAAATCAATCCAAAAATAAACATTGGAGCGGTAGAGAGAATGAGCAGCAAGATTCTCATTTATATTGAATGGATCTAGGAGACACTGTCTTCTTCCTTCCAATTTGTTCAGTAAAAATTGGTCTTTAAATACAGTATTTGAAATTGTGCATCTTTCGACATGTTAAAAAGCATCACTCTCATTTACAACTGGAGAAAAACCAAGAAGTAAAAAATGTAAACGGCATCAATAGGAACCCAGGTTGGGAGTCAGGAAAACTTTATTAAACATAAATCTATGAATCAATAGAATGTTTCCTAAAAGAGGTACAGAATCACCATAAAAATGGCAAACACTGTGGTTCCAAAATTATTAGGGGATTTGCGTTTGGTTTTCCAGCAGAAAAAAATCTACAGGAAAATATTTGACCACCAGAGGGTGCTCTACCAAAATCCGAAGGAACCGCCTCAGAGATACTCCTTTTAAACCCTTGTTTATTGAAGACCCACTGTGGGCTGGGAAAACCTGGTGGCGTAGTGATTAAGAGCTACAACTGTTAGCAAAAAGGTCGGCAGGTCGAATCCACCAGGCACCCCTTGGAAACTCTATGGGGCAGTTCTACTCCTGCTGTGAGTCGGAATTGACTCAACGGCAGCATGGGTCAGAATTGAGTCAATGCAATCGGTTGGCATTTTGGGTTTTGACCATGGGTCAGTCTCAAAGCCCTCATCGTTGTTTTCAGCCAGTCTTTCATAACCTGTGCTCCATGGAAAATCACCGTATCTTCTGCTCTAGACTTCCAGATCAAGACACAATTTTTTAGAGGCAGAGAGTCAGATGGGCTCAACATTGCCCAGATTGGAGTTCTACATCAGCTACACCCCATATAGTTGCACTGGGGGGCCATTCCCATTCTTGCATCTGCTCTTGAATATAGAACTTTACATGTGGTTCATTTATGTTTTTCACTTCTCTCAAGTATACTGATGATGAATAAACAGAACAATATGAGGACATATGAGGCTGTTACATTTAATTTAGCAATTAATAATTAAGGTTAAGAGAACAGCTTGCCATTTAGAAACACCAGGACTTGTCCTTTAATTACCATCTGGATTTCTTCTAATGTATTTGATTTGTTTAATCCTTGTTTACTTTCATTCAAAATACCTCAAATTTTGCTAATGTGGCTGCCAGATATTCAGCTAATCACCTTTGTAGAAAACAAAACAAAATACGAAGGAACTCAGCACTCAAACCACTCTAGTAGCAGAAAAAGTATCAGGCTGGGGTGTGAAGACACCTGTCTTCCAATCCACATCAGCCACCAATTAACTGTGAGACTGTGGGCAAGTGACTTCATGTACATCAGTCTCAGTTTCTTCCTTCAAAAAATGATAGGGGTGTGGAACAGAGGATTTTGATGAGAGGGTGGCCTGGAGCAGAGGATTTTGCTTCTTTTTTTAAAAAAAAAGTTAGCCCTTTCTTCCATAATGGAAGGGAATATTCTACCAATGTCCTGGCTCAGGAAAATAGAAAACTGGTTCTGCTGAGTTTCACCCAAGGGTGGGAGCAGTGGTTTTCCCTTCCACACTGCGTCACCTCTCAACTCTTCAGGGCCATCTCCTCCGTCATGAGTGTGGGGCTCAGGAATATAGGGCAGATGTTACAGTGCAGGTTACATACGGAATGAGTCATGGGGCCTGTCGGGATGGTGCTCAGTTACATGGTTCAGAAGCCAAACAGTGGATTAAGTGAGGGGTTTATTTCTCTCATGTAGCAAGGAAAATAGAAGTAACAGATAAGCCAGTGCTAATTTGGCTGCTCAAGGACCAGGCTCCTTCCACCTTTCTGCCCTGCCATCCTTAGCAAGCAGGAAAAGGGGAGGGAAGGAGAAGGCAAAGGCCACCACGAGAAGAGTGTCCATTTTTATTAGGGAAACAATAGCTTTCCTGGAGGCCTAATCCAGTGGAATACGTGAGCCTTCTATTTACATCTCATTGGTCAGAACTATCCACAGGATCACTTCTATCTTGAAGGAAGACTGGCAAATGGAATTTTCTGGTGGGTACATTGCTACCCTGAGCCAAACTGGAGATATAATAGCCAGGGAAAGGGGGTAACTGGAGATTGAATAGGCTACTAGCTGCATTGCCACAGCAGTGAGAAAAGTATAAGGACAAAGATGGGTGTCCCTCATCCTAGTCATCGAGTGACATGCAGATGGCTGTTTAAGAAGGAGTCCTCACTAGACATTGACAAGAACTCTACTAAAAAAGCTCCCCCTTGTAGGGGACACAGCACCCACTCCAACAAAGGCTTGGCTTCCTTGGACACCCAGTGTAGGTGAGCCATGCATCAATAGCTTATGTGCCAGTGGAGCCTGGGTAATTTCTAGATCTTCACCTATTGAAGTCTGGACCCTTATCCAGGCGCCACTAACCTCCCCCCTCTTCACTTCCCCTCCATCCTTCCCTCACCCCCAGCACTGAGAGCCATTTCTAGAACAGAAGGCTTTGCTCTTCCTTACCTCCCAAATCTCTTATCTATGCACAGAAATCCTCCCCTTTCTGAAGCCTAGGCTTTTGAAACTTAGAACCCAAGAATGCCCTCCTTTCATGGCCCCTGTACTTTCTCTGAGTCATCTTTCTCCTAAGGCAAAGAACATAGAAAGCCAAGCTCACTGAATGGGTAAAGGGCCAAGAGGAAGTACCAGAAAAGAAAAACAATTTAGATTTTAAAGTATCTTTGCTCTACTCTTCATATGAAGTCTCACCCAGAACCCCAAAATGTAAAACAGATCAAATCAGAGCCAACACGGTTGGAGGAAGGATGGTAGCTGGGAGGATCCCAGGGCCCCAAGACCTTTCCCTCAAGAGGCCTGGGAGAGATCTGCCATGAAAAGTTTGAAAATCCACCAAATCAGAAAATCTCTAAGTCCCTTCTAGTTTAAAAGTTATATGATTCAATATTAAGAGCAGATCCTTAGTCTATTTTCCCAAAACTTGAGAGTAGTCACACATAATAGGTGTGACAGAAGAAAGAAAATATGATTCACGTGGGTATGTTCCCAGGATTTCCTTGGCCCAGAATCTACTCCTTGGCCTGCTTCAGACTCTTCAGCTTCCCCACCCTTCAAACAGGGTTTGTGATAAGAAAACCAATATGAAAGAATGAGAAACAAAAAAAGGCACCAGGGAGTGTTTGTGGGGAGAGTGTTTAAGAGTGGTGGCTGAGGAGATGGTAGTTGTGGGCATGAGAGTGATAGATACGAGAGAATGCTGCTGAAGATTTTATGCCCCACCCTCAAGTCTAAGTAAAAGACTTCATGGTGAGAGCACAGTGAGAGCACAAGCTCTTGGACCAAACTCCCAGTTCTGTAACTTACTAAATGTGACCTCAGGCAAGTTACTTAACCTCTCCGTACCTCAGTTTCCTTATCTGTAAGATGGGGATAAAAGTAATACCTAACTCATAAGAGTTGATGAAAGAGTCCAATGAGTTAATCCATATAAAGGATATAGAATAGTGTAGGTCACTCCACATCCTCCATGAATGTTATCTATCATTCGTTACCATTTTGGTCTCATGGACTTTCCTCTTTGACCAAACCATTCCAGGATTGAGCCATGTGAGTTATGCCTTTTAAACCCTATATCAATGTTTCCCTAGTCTACAATTTTTTTAATGCAAACTTTGAAATAATGATAAAAATATCGCCTCCAGGAGGACCTGCTTATTGTCCCAGGTTCCATAAGAACTTCTAAGTTCCCTGGTTTCATCTTTTCCCACCAATCCCTATAGTTCTCCTAATGTATTCATAAGCTCCATGGACACACTTCTGTGGTCCCTCCCAGGCAACCAGCTGCTGGAACAATCTTAACGAAACATAAAGCATCCCATCTGCAGACATGCCTCCCCTGTGACCCCACACTTTGGACATATGCTGTGATGATTTGGTCACGTTTGCTTCTTCTGCAAGTCTATGAGCTCCTTGAGGGTAGGGACTATATCATAGTCACCTTTGAATCTCCAGTGACCAGTACATGCAGTGGGCACTTCAATAGATGAGGAAAGGAAGGAAGGGAAGGAGGCAGAGAGGGAGGGGAGGAAAATAACTCAAATGTCTACTGGCTCAATAGCCCCCACTGTGAGGGACCTGGAGTGATTTGAACGTTTAACATTCTTGACTGCTAACCAAAAAGTTGGAGGTTCAAGTCCACTCAGCGGCACCTCAGAAGAAAGGCCTGGCAATCTATTTCCAAAAAAATCAGTTATTGAAAACACTATGGAGCACAGTTCTACTCTGACACACATGGGGTCACCATGAATTAGAGTCAACTAGAAGGCAGCTGGTTTTTTACTGGTGAATGACACCAAGCCCTCAGCTCTCCTTTTCAGTTTGTTTCACCTCTTGTTTCTCTCACATGGGCCCCCATCTCGACCTCCATCAAGGCTCTGCTGCGGACTGCCAATAATTACTACTTTAACATTGAGCTAGAACTGATAGTTCTCTGGAGCTCCTGAATGACGTGAACTCCCTCTAATCACTGCAACCAACTCTGTGATGGCCTTAGAGTTGCAACCTTCTCCCTTGCAAGGCCAGGCTAGAAGACACAAACATTTCCCTGCTTACCTATAGCTCAGCCTGATGTACACATAGACAATAATAGTAGCTAAACCTTATTGAGCACCTACTATGTGCCAGGCACTATTCTGTTCTCCTCACATGAATCGGCTCACTTACACCTCACAATAGTCCAATAGGGTAGAAAATATTGTTATCCCTATTTTACATATGAGGAAACTGAGGCTTAGAGAAGTTAAGTAACTTAACCAAGGTCACACAGCTAGTGATTATGGGAGCCAGGATTAGAACCCAGGCAACCTAACTGCTTGTACTGGATTGAATGGTGTCCCCCAAAATTTATGTCCTCCTGGAATCTCAGAATGTGACCTTATTTGGAAATAGGGTATTTGCAGACATAATTAGTTAAGATGAGGCCGTACTGGATTAAGGTAGGCCCTAAGTCCTATAATTGGTACCCTTATAAGAACACCATGTGAAGACACAGATACCCTCACAGGGAAGAAGGCCATGTGACAATGGAAGCAGAAATTGGAATGATGCAACTACAAGCCAAAGAACACTGAGGATTGCTGGGAACCATCAGAAGCCAGGAAGAGGCAAGAGAGGATTCTCCCATAGAGCCTTCAGAGGGAGCATGCCCCTACCTACTGACACCTTGCTTTCAGACTTCTGCCCTCCAAAACTGTGAGAGAACAAATTTATGTTATTTTAAGCCACCTAGTTTGTGGTACCAAAAAGAATTGGTCGACGTTCAACAATTTCAGGAGGTAGCAAGTGATCAAGAATCGATGGTACTTAAGGAAGAGGTCCAGGCTGCAATGAAGCCATTGGCAAAAAACAAGGCTCTAGGAATTGACAGAATACCAATTGAGATGTTTCAACAAATGGATGCAGCACAGTAAGTGCTCACTAGTTTATGCCAAGAAATTTGGAAGACAGCTACCTGGCCAACCAACTGGGAGAGATCCATATTTGTACCCATTCCAAAGAAAGGTGATCCAAAAGAATGTGGAAATTAGCAAGCAATATCATTAATATCACACACAAGTAAAATTTTGCTGAAGATCATTCAAAAGCAATTGCAGCAGTGCATCAACAGGGAAATGCCAGAACTTCAACAGATTCAGAAGAGGACATGGAACAAGGGATATCATTGCTGATGTCAGGTGGATCACGGCTGAAAGCAGAGAATACCAGAAAGATGTTTACCTGTGTTTTATTGACTTTGTGGATCATAACAAATTATGGATAACATTGCAAAGAATGGGAATTCCAGAACACTTTATTGTGCTCATGAGAGGCAGTCATTCAAACACAACAAGGGGATACTGAGTGGCTTAAAGTCAGGAAAGGTGTGTGTCGGGGTTGTACTCTTTCACCATGTTTATTCAATCTGTATGCTGAGCAAATAATTCGAGAAGCTGGACTATATGAAGAAGAACAGGGCATCAGGATTGGAGGAAGACTCATTAACAATCTGTGTTATGCTGATGACACAACCTTGCTTGCTGAAAGTGAAGGGGACTTGAAGCACTTACTGATGAAGACCACAGCCTTCGGTATGGATTACACTTCAACATAAAGAAAACAAAAATCTTCACAACTGGACCAGTAAACAACATCATGATAAATGGAGAAAAAGACTGAAGTTGTCAAGGATTTCATTTTACTTGGATCCACAATCAACACTCATGGAAGCAGCAGTCAAGAAATCAAACAACTCATTGCATTGGGCAAATCTGCTGCAAAAGACCTCTTTAAAGTGTTAAAAACAAAGGTATCCCTTTAAGGACTAAAGTACACCTGACCCAAGCCATGGTGTTTTCAATTGCCTCATATGCATGGGAAAGCTGGACAATGAATAAGAAAGACCAAAGAAGAATTGATGTCTTTGAATTATGGTTTTGGCAAAGAAGACTGAATATACCGTGCACTGCCAGAAGAACGAACACATCTGTCTTGGAAGAAATACAGCCAGAATGCTGTAGAAGCGAGTATGGTGAGACTTCGTCTCACACACTTTGAACATGTCATCAGGAGGAACCAGTCCCTGGAGAAGGCCATCATGCTTGGTAAAGTAGAGGGTCAGCAAAAAAGAAGAAGACCCTCAACAAAATGGATTGACACAGTGGCTGCAACAATAGGCTCAAACATAGCAACGATCATGAGGATGGCACAGGACGGGACAGTGTTTTGTTCTGTTGTACATAGGGTCACTATAAGTCAGATTCTACTTGTGATAATTTGTTGTGGAAACCCTAAGAAATTCATAATCTGCTGTTAATTTAAAAAATATCCAAAACTTGGAAACACGCAAAAGAATGGCTGTGCATCTTTTCAATGTCATATTGGTCCATTGCCTAACAGCTCCACCCAGAATTATCCTATTCTCTGGGGGAAGGGGAGAACTTTTGTTGACTCACTCTCTACTATTGATTAGGATATATTAACTTGTAGAAAACTGAAAATGATTCAAAATAATTTTTGACCTATAGTAATGCAAATGAGTTTCTCTCCAGCAGAAAATGTAACTCCAAAGGTTACAGTTTTATTGTCCTCTAGGAGATTAGGCAGTTTTGTAACTAATTTAGCAATCTTATTCCAGCCATCTTTCTTTCAGTATCTATAAATACTTCTGTCTCAACTGTAATCCTTTGAACTGGGTTTACTATCTTGCTAGTTCCCTCATTAATGAGTTAATTAAATCTGTGACACGTGTTCATTCTATCTTCAAATGAGAGTTATATTTTTAATGTTTTGAAATTTTTACCTGGCACACCAAAGCCCACATGCTTACCCACTATACTAGAATGAATGAATGAATGTTGAATCAGAAAATATATGTTCATTATGTTTAAGAAAGGAGTGCAGACCACAATTGGAACCCATGAGTCCCTCAAAGTGTAGTAAGTAAAAGTGAACTGGTACAAAAGAACATTATCTATACATTCACTCCCACCCAAAAAAACAAACCCACTGCCGTCAAGTCGATTCTCACTCCCCATAAAGGGCTGAATATATCACAGAACAGCAGAAGTTGCTCTGGGGAAGCCTTAGCTGCCGGTTTCTTTGGGAGTCTGGTGGGAGAAAGACAGACATTTAGACTAAGACTGGGGCTTACCAAACAGCCAAGCACTCCCCAGGAGAGTAAACTACGGGTCTTTCAAAAGGTGTAACATCCTTGGGGTTCCTAAATGGGAAAACAACTAGTACTTTTACCAAGGGCTTGGTCCAGTAGAAACTAAGTACCCCAACTCAACACTGCTAACAGAACTAAATAAATGAAATAACTACAATATAATATTTTGCACTGGAGACAGACTCATTTGCATTGCTATAGGTCAAGAATCATTTGACTCATTCTCCAAACATGATGTTGTTACTTGGAATACAGAGGGTGTTTAGTAAATATTGAATGAGTAAACAAATTGCTCCCCATTGCAGAGAAATCACTTCTGCAAAAAATAAAACCAAGGAGTTCTGGCAAAATGGCGCTCTAGGCAGAAGCACCACGCCGTCCCTCCACAGCAAAGATCCGAAAAACTAAGCCAAACAGAGAATACAACAGTCCTGAAACCCTAAAACATCAAATGAAGAGATAAAGAACTCAGCCAAGCACCAAATGGAGTGAGAAAACTGACAGAGAACGGAGAGCGAGGAGAG
>NW_004443945.1:20643081-20662892 GCF_000243295.1 Trichechus manatus latirostris | reverse complement strand
AACCCAAGGTTGAATAAGGATACTGTTGATGTGTTGTGAGATTGTTAACCATTGTCATAGGGCAACATTTGTAGTAACTGTTAAATGAGAAACTATTTGTTCTGTAAGCCTTCACCTGAAGTACAATAAAAAAATAAAGAAAGAAAGAAAGAAAACCAAGTTGATCCAACTCAATCAAAAACATCTTTCAGGGCTATTGCCTTATTTGGAGAAAGATTATGACACACATACTTAGTTTCAAGTCACCACTAATAACTTACTAATGGTGATAATGGATTTCTTAATTACATGGGAAACACCTATTTTTCAAACGTTCAAAAATGGAGACATACATTAAAAACCCATTGTATCCCTCTATGATACTCTTCTGGGGTGGTTCTGGCCATTTGTGGTTTCTATTTGTGGAAGGATAATATAACATGAGCACATCAGGATGGGAGGATGGAGAAGAACAGAGAAAGTACAATCATGTGATGGAGTCCCCACATATGTAAAGGATTTGAGAAGAAAAGCAAACTAAGGAAATCGTAGGAAATCACTTGTCACAGCATTGCAGGTGTCTCCCAGCTCAGTCACCCGTGGACCTCGTCACCTCCCCGAGCTTCAAGGAAGGAAGACTTACAGGTGTGCCTCGCTTTAAGAAGACTGCTGGCTCACAAATATTGCTGTGCATCAGAACCACCTGCAGCACTGATCAAGCACAAAGACACCTGGGCTCATTAAAGTAGGATAGAGCCTAGGCCTCTGCTTTTTACCAGTTTCTTTGTTTGTTTGTTTGTTTGTTTTTTGTAAAATCCATACCCAAGTTTAAAAACAACTGTTGTAGACCATTTAGACCTAGAACAAAACTGAAACAGAAAAGAAATATCAGTTCATAAGATAATTCACCTTACAAACCTTATAACTTACAACTCCCTGTGTCCCCATTTAAATGTACCTCATTTCTTCATATATTTTTAAGTGCCCACTGTGTAACCAGAACTGGAGTGTAAGAGAGTTTGGGAACTTTGTCTCGTCCCTCAAACAACTGAAGGTTTCTTAAACAGTGTTTTGGGGAGCAGTGGTGGTTCAGTGATTGATTTCTCACCTTCTGCGTGGGAGACCCAGGTTCAATTCCCAGCTAATGCACCTCATGCACAGCCACCACCTGTTAGTGGAGGCTTGCATGTTGTTATGATGCTTAACAGGTTTCAGTGGACCTTCTAGACTGAGACAAACTAGGAAGAAAGACCTAGAAATCTGCTTCCATAAATCAGCCAGTAAAAACTCTATGGATCACAATTGTCTGATACACAAGTGATCATAGGCATGGCACAGGACCAGGCGGCATTTTGTTCAGTTGTGCATGGAGTTGCCATGAGTCAGAGGCCAACTCAATGGCAGCTAACAACAACAACAGTGTTTATTCAACAAGCATTTACTTGCTGCCTACCATGTGCCAGACACTGAGGATACAAAGACACCTAAAACATCATTCCTGCATTTAAGATGCTTATAGTAGAGGGAGCAGCAAATCACATTATTATGGCAATAGTTATCATATAGTGAGCTCTTACTTTGTGCCAGACCCTGTACCATGTGCTTTACAAGTCTTTACTCTTTACAAGGCCCCTATGAGATAGATACTATTACTTACCTCAATTTATATTTGAAGAAACAGAGACACAGAAAGCTTAAAAAAAAATACATAATCCATCAATTGATGAATGGATAAACAAATATGATATCCATACAATGAAATATTATTCAGCCATAAAAAGGAATAAAGTATCAATAAAGGCTTCAACACTGATGAACCCTATGGAGCACAGTTCTACTCTGAAATACATGGGGTCACCATGAGTTAGAGTCGACTCTTCAGCAGCTGATTACCTATGCTCTTTAGTTAATTTACATATGCTGTATCTGTATGGTGGAAAGACTATATGATGGTGTGCTAGTGAGTATCTCTTCCCAACTTTATGTATTTACACCATGGAAAATGGCCAACGCTACAAAACAGGGCTTTTTTTGTGTGTTCCAGGTAGCTGATTGTTTAACATTTATAAGCGTACCACTGGATAAGGGATACTCTAGCCAGTATTAAGAAATGACATTAAAAAGTATTGGTAGGCTTACTGAAACAGACCATTAGTTAGGCAACATATTTACTGATTTGTTCAAGGCATTCTTGTAAGTAGTGGCAAAATTCACAAAATGTCTTGCCTTCTTAGAACTTAGGTTCTAATGGGGAGAGAAAAAAAATTAAAAATTAAAAAAAGAAAGAAATGTACATAGCAAAATAAATGGTAACAAGTAATACAGGGAAGGGGGAGAAAGAGGTTCATGTGGAGAGTGTTCATAATTCAAACTAGGGTGACCAAGGAGGGTCTCACTAAGGTGGCATTTGAGTAAAGACTTCAAAGATGTGAGGGTGCAAACCATGTGGATATCTGGGGAAGAGCTTTCTAGGAAAGAGGAAACAGCAAGGGCAATGTCCTGAGGCAGAAGTATGCCTGGTGTGTTGGAGGAACAGTGAGGGAATCTGTGGTGGAAGTGGACTGGTGAAGGGGAGTAGTAGGAGATGAGGCCAGGGGCATAATGGGAGGACAAATCAAGTAGGGCCACGTAGGCTATCGTATTGAGATGAAAACCACAGAAGGTTTAAGGCAGAGGACTGACAAGCTCTGTTCATGTCTTAGCAGGATCACTGCAGCCACCAGATTGAGAACAGATTGGAGAGGGGCCAGGTTAGAAGCAAGAAGATAAATTAGGAGGCCCTACTGAAGTGGAAGCCATCCTTCCTTCAGCCTTCACATTCAAAAGTCTGGTCACTTGAAAATGTGTCCAGCCCACTCTTGCAATGTCATCTCACAGTGATTATATTTAATCTCAACTCAGTAAGGAAAGCAAAAAATTGAAAAGAGAAAATGGGGCTGGACATAAGGGTTATCGTTTCCCAAGAAACAGGAAAAAAATAAAATTGCAATTTGCGTTTTTGACAGTCGGGGAAATTGAGTGGACCCAAGTTGCCTTAGGAAGAAGAAAGCTAATGTTAACGAGTTAAAAATAACCATGCAGTCCAGAGTGTGCTGGGATAATGAGCCTTGAAAAGGGGTTGCCCCAGTGATCTCATTACATTTCCTCAGATGACTTTCCCAAGCAATGGCAGGTGAATAATAGGAAACCACTGGATCACCAGGCACAGTGGGCCAGTTTTAAAAACCTATAATTTAATCTTGAAATAAGTGGCAGAGTCCAAAAAAATCGAGATCAATTAGCTGATAGTCAAGGAAAATGACATGCACTAGTGTCCTAGAAAGGGCTCTCTTAGAATGTACCGTCACCCTGTGTTCTTCACTATAAGTCAGGACAAGGAGCTGCTGGTATCCTTGGACACCTGCCAAATGTGTGTGTGTGAATAGTGTACATTTAAATTGTACTGCACAGTTCAGTTGAGACGCAGAAGGTTGGAAGGGCTTTTTTCTAAACAGCACTTACGGAAACCAAAACCCACTGCTTAGAAGGCTAATGCTTTGCTGCAGGTCAGTGCTTTTTTTACCCTGCCTCCTGACTCGGGTGAGCTGAAACAAAAACCAATTACCCTCCAAGATCAAAACCTTCAGAGGCCTCAAGAGCTGTTTTAATTTGGTTTTAGAATTATGGGCCTGCATCTCCCTCAGATGTAGCCAAATTAAAAACATTGCCAAGTAATGGAAAGTTACTTAAATCTCTTTCTTATGACTATTCCCTGTTTACAACCATTGTAATCATTTTCTGGCTGACCACAAACACATTTCTTTTAGGAGAAATGTCCCATAGCTCATTTTGAGCTACTTTTCTCACCCCCCTTTATTGACCTCCATCCCTTTATCTCATTCCCTTGGAAGCCTGAACCTAAAATCTATAAATACATTAAAAATGAAAACGAACTCCATTTGGAATGAGGTCATGTTGTCCAATTTATTCTCAGATTACATCATGACTTAAGCAATTCTAGATTGCTCTATAATACACTTAGAATTTAGGTGTGGCCAGGCTTCAGCCTCTTGGGGTCCATAGTGGTCAAAGTAGAGCTCTCGAGCTGAACTATTCCTTCCCCATTCCCTATACCCTTCTCTGTCTCTACTTGAGGCTTTATATGATACCTGCTTAGTGGCTACAAGCTTCACCAAGTATGACCCTGCTCCCTACCTATAACACTGCCTGACTCAAGATCTCAGAACCCTGCCTCTGCAGAAAGGTAGTCTCCAACTTTAACCAACACTTCAGTGCTGCCCAAGAATCCTTCCACATCTCTACTCACCAATCCAATACATTTATTGGGCACTTACTACATGTAAGGCATTGTGCAGACCCAGATGGTTCAATGGTCTGCAGACAGCTCCATCTCCTATTCCTCACTACAAATATCTCTAACCTATTCTGTTCTCCTGGAGCTCCCAGCCACAACACCTCCCAATTCCTCTTATCAGTCTCTTATTTTAGAGAAGGACTCCATCAACTTTCTACACTACTCTCACACCTACACATCTACCAGCACCTTATCCATCTCTCCCTCCTTCTCTCTTACCTCAGTGGAAAAGGTATGATCTGGAATTTATCACTTTCTATTTCCTTAGGGGTCTTGCTCCATCAGCATTCCCCTCTGTCTTCTCCATCTTCAACCTCTCCCTTGTTAGTGGTTCTTTCCTAACAATATTTTTAAATGTTCAGGTCTATCCTGAATTAAAAATAAATGAACCCCCAAATCCCTCTCTAGTATCCAACCTATCTCTATTCCTCCATAGCCAAGCTTCTAGAAACAGGAATCTACATTATTCTATCCTCACTTCATCATTTCAGCAACAACTTTAAGTCAGTGGTTCCTAGATATATCACCAGTTGGATGGCCCAAGGCACTTCAAACCATGCCATATGCCTGAAGCTGAACTCATCAACTTCCCAAAACTACAAGAATTCGGATCCCACCTCCACAATTTACTGGCTGTGTGACTTTGGGGAAGTTATCAAACCTTTTTGTTTTTCAATTTCCTCATTTGTAAATGTTACAAACTAAAGAGTCTGAGATGTTACCCTATTTGCAAACTAACAAGTTAGTCTACCATAGTTTCATAGATGCTGGTAGAAGATACAATACTTCTGGGTCAGAGATGAAGGACAGTTTATTACTCACAACAGCTGTAGCAGCCAGTGTACTAGCATGTTTTTGCAATGGTTTCCTGAGCCTCTATTCCCCCAGGGTGACGGAAAAAGGGCCAAATGACTCCTGCAAGCCCAGTGTGGTTACAGGTGAGGAACCTTGAGCTCAAGGAAACCGCCCTTTGCTCCATAAAAAAGTTACAGTCGAGTCAACTCTGACTCATGGTGACCCCATTTGTGTCAGAGTAGAACTGTGCTCCATGTTTTCAATGGCTAGTTTTTCAGAAGTAGATCACCAGGTCTTTCTTCTGAGGTGCCTCTGGGTGGACTCAAACCTCCCACTTTTTGGTTAGCAGCTGAACACATTAACCATTTGCACCACTTTGCTCCATGGGGAGACAATATATATTTCAAGGCTGTTTGCTATACAAATATCCTTGAAAAGATAGTCCTGAAAAAAAGAGCAGTTAGTGCCTCAAGCACAAGATGTGCAGTAAAATGAGATGATAAAGTAGCTAACTCTCCAGTTTGTTGTGAGTATTAAATATGTTAACAAATACAAAGACTTTAAGACAGTGCTAGGCACACAGCAATCCTAATATTATTTCTGTATTATGTCTGTATCTCCCAATAGCTCACTGCTTGAGAGGTATGTTACTTACTTCTGTAAACTCATACCAAGCACGATGTACTGTACACAATAGTTGCATGATAAATATTTACTAAACAATTCAGTGTGTAATATCTGAAGATCTTGAAATGTGACGTGTTAAATTACATTCAATCTATTCTAGGTAACTTGGTGATAGAAATCTTAAATACCGACTCATTTTAGGCTTAACAAGTGAATTACAATATTAATGCTAATTGTGAAAGCTGTCAAGTTAACACGAATTGAGTGGAAAAAATCACTTAATATCCTGCTTTAAAAAAATTAAATAATTTTTAAAATTATTTAGTATTTTAAAAATATGATCTACGAAAAGGAATATGATTGCTTTAAATAAGCCGTAGGTTAATAGGCGCAACTTTAGACAAAAGATTACCTTTGTCTTTGTAGTTAATTTGACCTATAGCACAGTAAGTCTCCAATAATCACAGCTTCAGTGACTATTGTATTTTGACATGGAACTTTTTCTAGGAAATAAATATTATTGCACACGTTCTTTGTGCCAAGTACTATCTTAGGCTACGGGGATACCCAAGACACGGAAAAAGGCCAGTCGAGGTCCTGCCCTCAAGGACTCATATTCAGAAGGGAAAATTAGTATCAAACACTCAAATACATAAATGCTGGGGAAGCTGAAGGGGACATCAACAAATAGCATCCCATTTCCATGCCAAGTTCTGAGTCAATTAAGAAATAAGACAGAAGAGTCAGCATTCGGGGATCATGATATCACCTTTAACACTGATAATGCTAATTCAGAAAATCTTACTTAGGTAAGGGAGGTAAACGAGCTTCAAATTTCAGTCCTCCTGAATTAGGCAGACTTACCTACCCAGTCATAGAAGATGCTGGATCAGGCAGGCTTCCCCACACCATTTGACCTTTACTGCTTATATATAGCGGAAAACAAGATGAGGAAATCAATAGTTCTGTATTTGACATGCTAAGTCTGCTATAAGGAGCTCTGGTGGCTCAGTAGTTAAGTGCTCAGCTGCTAACCAAGAGGCCAGTGGTTCAAACCCACTGGCAGCTCTGCAGGAGAAGATGTGGCAGTCTGCTTCTGTAAAGATTTATAGCCTTGGAAGCCCTATGAAACTGAAGAGAACTTGAAGCACTTACTGATGAAGATCAAAGTCTACAGCCTTTGTTATAGATTACACCTCAACATAAAGAAAACAAAATTCTTCACAACTGGACCAATAAGCAACATTATGATAAACAGAGAAATTATTGAAGCTGTCAAGGATTTCATTTTACTTGGATCCACAATCAATGCCCATGCAAGCAGCAGTCAACGAATCAAACCACGTATTGCTTTGGGCAACTCTGCTGCAAAAGACCTCTTTAAAGTTAAAAAGCAAAGACGTCAGTTTAAAGAATACGGTGCACCTGACCCAAGCCATGGTATTTTCAATAGCCTCATATGCATGCAAAAGCTGGACAATGAATAAGGAAGACCAAAGAAGAATTGATGCCTTTGAATTACGGTGTTGGCGAAGAATATTGAATCAACTGTGGACTGCCAGAAGAATGAACAAATCTGTCTTGGAAGAAGTACAGCCAGAATGCTCCTTAGAAGCAAGGTTGGCAAGACTTCATCTCACGTACTTTGGCCATGTTATCGGGGGGACTAGTCCCTGGAGAAGGACATCATGCTTGGTAGAGGGTCAGTGGAAAAGAGGAAGGCCCTCATTGAGATAGATTGACACATTGGCTGTAACAATGGGCTCAAACATAAATGGCTGTGAGGATGGCGTAGGACCAGGCAGTGTTTCATTCTGTTGTACATAGGCTCACTAAGAGTCAGAATTGACTCAACAGCACCTAACAACAACAAGTTTGTTATGCCCATGAGATATTCAGGAGTCCCCAGGTGGTGCAAACAGTTAACAGGCTTAGCTGCTCACTGAAAGGCTGCAGGTTCTAGTCCACCCAGGGCCACCTAAAGAGAAAGACCTGGCGATCTACTTTCAAAAAATTAGCCACTGGAAACCCTACGGAGCACAGTTCTAATCTGATACACATGGGGTTCACATGAGTCAGTATCAATTTGACAGCCACTGGTTGGCTATTAAATACTCAAGTGTAGAAGTTAATTCAAAATGTAAGTACATGTGTTTGAAGACCAGGGGAGAGATCTGGTCTGGCAATAAAAATATGAGTGCCATTAACATACAGATGATATGTAAAGACATGGACTTGAGGACCCCACCTAGGAAGAGGATGTAGGCAGATGAGAGGAATGAAGACTGAGTGTCAGAGGTACTCTTACCCTTTAAACGACTGCTAGAGGAGCTGATGGTTGTTGTCGCTGTTGTTAGTTGCCATTGAGTCAGTTCTGACTCGTGGCAACCCCACGAGTGCAGAATAGAACTATGCTCCATAGGGTTTTCAAGGCTGTGACCTTTTGAAAGCAGATCATCAGGCCTGTCTTTGCAGGCACATCTGGGTGGGTTCGAACTGCCAACCTTTCACTGGTAGTCCAGTGCTTAAGCATTTGCACCTGCTGGAGCCATCAGCAAATGAAATCTAGACCTAGTGATCAATGAAGAAGGAAGAATACCAGGAGGGTGGGGTGTCTCAGAAACCTAAAGAAAAATGTTTCCAGGTAGGAATAGTCTATCAATGAATTCTATGTAAAAAAAAGTAACTGATTTTCAGCCTCCTGACTCAGATTCATCATGTCTGATTAGCGAAAGAGGCCTGAGAGTTAGTCTACCAAACTTAAAGAAGGGAAAGGTGCACAATTCTCTGCAACAGATCTTAGCCAGTTTGAGAATTTAGTTCAGACAGAGCAGAGTATAAATAAAGGATTTAGCATTTTTATGGTCACTTGATTGTGTTGCGTATTATGTTACTACATATCATGAAAATTGACATTTATATTGGGTGAATATGGACTTCCTCCTATCATCACTCCTTTCCATTTCTTACAAGTGAAAGCAATACTTCTGTAATTTGTCTCCTTTTTGAAGTGATAAATGTCTGAACATTTCCTTCATGAATGAGTTTTAGCCTCAGCAGATTTTTAAAAATGCGTTCTATAAGTAATCTTCCTCGATAGTTACAATGGATGTTTGGAGTCCTATCTTTTCCAACCTTCTATAAGATTGGATTCTAGATCTGGAAAGTTCAATAGAGAGAGAATGTGCGTTATGTTTGATTTTTCCCCGTGATTAGATTCAGATTATCAATCTTGGGCAGGAATACTACAGAAGAGATGTTGTACCCTTCTCACTGCATCCCATCAGGATCTATTATTGGCGATATTCACTTTCATCAAGGAGCCCTGGTGACCCAGTAGTTAAAGTGCTCAGATGCTAACCAAAAAGGTCAGCAGTTCGAATCCACCAGCCTCTCCACGGGAGAAAAGTGTGGCAGTCTGCTCCTGTAAAGATTACAGCCTTGGAGACCCTATGGGGCAGTTCTAGTCTGTCCTACAGTGTCACTATGAGTCAGAATCGAACTGATAGCGGTGGGTTTTGTTTTTTTGGTTCACTCATCATTGGTGTCTGCCAGTATTCTCCAGTATAAAGTTACACTTTTCCCTTCTGTAATTAATACCTAAGGAACCCTGGTGATGCAACAGTTAAGCGTTCAGCTGCCAACTGAAAGATCGGCAGTTTGGACCCACCAGCTGCTCCTCGGGAGAAAAGACCTGGCAATTTGCTCCGGTAAAGATTACAGCCTAGGAAACCCTATGGGGCAGTTCTACTCTGTCATACAGGGTCGGTATGAATCAGAATCGACTTGACAGCGCACAACAAGAAGAATTAATATGTATTTTGTGGGGAGATACTTTGAAATTCTGTAGATATCCCATTGCTTGTCAATCTTTCAATTTATTCATTTGCTTATTTATATCATATTGATTCATGGAGTTCTATTTTATTCGATGGATTTTAATCTATCAAGCTGGCTTCTGTATCCTTTGACACAAGAAAATACTTCGAGCTTATCCTGTACTTTCTTGACCCAGCACTGGAATCAGCCATTGCTCTAATGGGTGTTGGATCCTTTTAGTGGAGAGTGGTATTTAGAAATCAAGATTTAGACGCTAGATGTGCACATTGCTATTGGGATGCCCTTGCCTTTTTCTTTGGCAGTCCCCATGACAACTCTCCTGGGTCTCAATTCAGCAGACAATGTAAAGATTGAGTTACTCAGGGAAAATAGTGGTGACTTATGCTAGGTCCTCAGCTTAAGGGACAGGTCTCAATCAGTAGATACTTCCAACTTGGCCTGGTTCTCCTTTGGATGGTAGTTTTGTGAAGGTAATTCACTGTTTAATGATGTTCAACACGCCCTTTTAGCCCAAAATATGTTATAATCTCCTTTTTTGATTGGCATATAGTTCAGTATGCTCAGCTGAGAGGTTTAAGATTTATGTTGTTTATTGGACTTAAAGAAGATTCATGAAGTTCAAAGTGATGTTTTGGCCCCAAAATCCAGCTGAGGAATTTTCTAGATGCTACATACCACAGCATATACCAGTTGCCATCAAGGTGACTCCGATTCATGGCAACTCCATGTATGTCAGAGTAGAACTGTGCTCCACAGTGTTTTCAATGGCTAATTTTTCAGATGTAGATCACCAGGACTTTTTTCTATCTCTGGGTGGACTAGAATATCCAGCCTTTCAGTCAGCAGCCAAGTGCATTAACTATTTGCACCACCCAGGCACACCACCACAGCATTAATAAAGCCCAAAAGAAGAGAAGATTGCCAGATGAGGCCTCAAAGGACAAGACCTTGTCAGTGGTGGCAATGGTACAACTTATAAGCCCTCTGACTCCACTTGGATATTCCTCTTTCACTACTGCTTTTATCACTTATGGGTTGTTATAGTGATGGGGAGTAGGCCAAAATGGGAGGTGATTATGAAAGACTTGCAATAAGCACTCTGCAGTATATCCATCCTGTCAGCATTTACTCCTCTGAGCCAGCTTTGAGACAGCACATTTCTCACTGCCATGTTTCCGGTGGACACCACATGGTCCGTTAAGTGTCCTGGGGATCTGCGAGGCAAAGTTGTGTAGATCTCAGTCTCTTTTGCCCTGAGCAAGGCTGTGGTTGCTCTTTGGGGAGAGGAATCCCAGCAGACAGCTACGATGGAGAATTCTTACCACTGAACCACCACTGCCCCTTATTAACAAATAAAAAAAAAAAAGATACCATCGATTCCAACTGATGGCAATCTTATGTATGTCAGAGTAGACTTGTGCTCCATTGGGTTTTCACTGGATGATTTTTCATAACTAAATCACCAGGCCTTTCTTCCAAGGGGCCTCTGGGTGGACTTAAACCTGCCCATGTAAAACAAAACTTATCAGTTTTGCAGGGCAGCAAAACTTTTTTCTCAGAACTTAATTCTTAAAATCTTTTTCCCACATAGAGCTTCACTCTCGTTTATCAATGTTATAGCTTATGTTATTCTCACAATGAGACGAGAAAATTAAGACCCTAGTACAATCTACTTCAAATGAGAGATGCCGTGATTTCCCACTTGGTCTGATAATTCTTACTTGGAGTACCTGCTCCTTTTATCCCTCCCATGCCCCCACCCCAGCTCCAGAAGGAACAGTGCAATGTCCCACACTACCCTGGCCCTCCCAGCCGGTTGACTGAGCTAGGATATGACACGTGACCCAGATGGACCAATCAGATTTTCTCGCCTATGAATTTAAATTTGGGATCCAGAGAGACCGTGGCCTTCAGACCTTTGTTGTTGTTGTGTGCTGTTGAGTCGATTCTGACTCATAGTGACCCTACAGGACAGAGAAGAACCGCCCTATAGGGTTTCCTAGACTGTATGTAATCTTTATGAGAGCAGATCACCAGATCTTTTCTCCCACGGAGCAGCTGGTGTGTTTGAACTGCCAACCTTTCAGTTAGCAGCCAAGCTCTTAACCATTGAGCCACTAGGGCTCCTTCCTTCAGACCTGGAAGATTGTATAACTTAAAAGGGACCAAGGGCACATTTTGAGAGACAAACAGATATGACGTACCATTTGGCCCCAGAGAGACTGAGAATAGTTGTTTTGGTTCTGAATGGCATTCTGGTTCCAGTCCGTTATGATGACAAATGATAACTTGGAAATGTTCCAATTAACATCTCCCTTACTCTAGTCCTTTTAAATTAATAAATAAAATAAGTATATTATTTGCATAAACGATGGTAAGTGATTTTCTTTTCCCTGAAAATGAAACAATCCCCTAAACAAAGGAAAGGTCTTGGTTTTTCTATTCCAAAGCCTTGATTTGAAGGGTCACATTTCAACTATAATCATATTCCTAGACAGGCAGATAAACTCAGAGATGTCAGAGCAGGATGTTGAGAGAATAGAGGGCAGACTTCAACTCAGTTAATACTTTGAGTACCAACTAAGTGCCAGGCACCCGTGCAGGGGCCCAGAGAGCAGTGGGGAAGTCTGGCGCCCTGCCCACGACCAGATAGGAATAAATGTGAAGTACCTGTTCCAGGAGGACCCAGAACTGAAACCCAAGACTAAGGGTACCTAAGCAGGCCCAGCGGATGCATGGCCAGAGGTGGGGCAGTAGCAGCAGGAAATGTTTACAAGTCTGAGGAGGATTTCGGGAGCAAGGGCTGAGAAGCCAGAAATTAGTCAAGGGCTACAAAACTGAACAGATAGCACTATGCACCCAAAAGCAAAGGTCAAGTAGCCAAAAGGAAGCTAAGAGCTGGAAGGAATGTCAGTTAAGTGACCAACAGTGTCTTGCAGGATGATTCGAACACCATCTATTGCACAAGCTGGCCTAAGCGCTGCTGTCCTTTTACAGGGCATACTTCTCATGTAGCATACCTTCCCCTTTTAGACACACATTTACCCATCCAAGTGTTTGTTCAATAAAGATTCACTGGGCACCTACTAAGCACCAGATACTGAGCCAAACGCTGGGTCTGTAGTGGTAAATAAAACAGACATAGCCCCTTGCCTTGATGGTTGCTGCACCTTACAGTCTAATCGGGAATATTGGCGTTAAATGAGTACACAAATAAAAATATAATTTTGGTAAAGGGCTACAAAGAAAAGGAATAGGATACTATGAGAGAGAATGAAAAGAGAAGGACGACATTAGATGCGGCTGACCTCAATGAGGAAGTGGCATTTCAGCTAAGATCTGACAGATGAGAAGGAACAAGCCAGGCAAAGATGGGGAACGAAGGTTCCAGGCAGAGAGAACGGCATGTGTAAAAAGGTGGGGAAAGCTTGGTGTGTTTGAGGAACTGAAAGAAGTTCAATGAAGCTGTAAGGTCGTGGGCAAGAAGGAGAGGGGGTCAGAGACCCAGTATGTGGGAACTCCTGGGGACTGGCAAGGAGCTGGGATTTTATTCTAAGTGCGATGAGAAGGCATCAGAGGATTTTACGAAGGGCAGGACTAGAGTTACATTTCTTTTTTAACTCCCTCTGGCTACTTCATGGAGAATGATTTGGAAGGAGGTGGAAACTAGAAGAACAAATAGGAAGCTATTGGAGTTGTCCGTGTGATTTTAATTCTTGAAGGTATTATGTACGGCTTTTGACAAATAGAAGGGAAAGAACAAGTAGGAGCAATGAAAGATTCTTAATTATGATAAAGTTGATTCAGTATTACAAATTCCCCAAAGCCATAGACAGATGTAAATAGGCTTTACAAAAAAATAGCGGCGTTCGACATTTAAAGAGCAGGTTGCTTTCTTCCACCTTCTTTCACTTATTTGACATCCTTTGATCCTTAACACCTATTTAGTGAGTGGTTGAATGAGTATCACTAACTCCATTTTACAGAAGAGGCCACTGAAACCCAATTACTTGCCCAAGGTCATACTCCAAGAAAGTGGCAAATCTCCTGATTCTTAATGTCCTTCCCACCACCACAGAGCTGCTTTATGTAAACCAGACACTCACGCTTGGATTCTGAAATTCCAACCACTTGAAACAAGGCTTCAAAGCATTTGGCAATTTGTTGTTCTTAGTTGCCGTCGAGTTGCTTCTCACTCATGGGGACCCCATGTGTTACAGACTAAAACTGCTCCATAGGGTTTTCAATGGTTGTAATCTTAACAGAGGAGTCCTGGTGGTGCGATGGCTGCTAACCGAAAGGTCAGTGGTTCAAACCCACCAGCTGCTCCATGGGAGAAAAGAGCTGGCAATCTGCTCCCATAAAGATTCAAAAAAAAAAAAATCCAAACCCAATGGCATAGAGTCAATTTCAACTTACAGCGACCCTATAGGACAAAGTAGAACTGTTCCATAGGGCTTCCAAGGCTGTAAAAATCTTTACAGAAGCAGACTGCCACATTTTCTCCCGTGAAGAGGGATTGTGGGGTCCAACCACTGACCTTTCGGTTAGCAGCCTACCGCTAAACCACGGCGCCACCAGAGCTCCTCTGTAAAGATTACAGCCTAGGAAACCCTGTGGGGCAATTCTATGATCACTGAATCAGAATTGACTCGACAGGGCATAACAACAACAGTCTTAACAGAAGCAGATCACCAGACCTTTTCTTCCACGATACCCCTGGGTGGATTCAAACCGCTCATGATATCAGGCGTGGCCCAAATGTTTCTGCCTTCCTGTTGTAAGGCTTTTACCCCCTTCCTTTCACTCCATGACCATAGTCTTGGCCCCTCTGTTTTACCCTGAGCCAGGTCCTCACTTTGGGAAACACGGACAAGGACTCTCATGCCATGAGTTCTCTAACTCCACATCCAGTCACCTTGCTGCCAATTACACTCTGACCCTGGTGGCCCAGTCTTTGAGGGCTTTATTTCTAATTCTCAGGACCCAGATTTTTAGGATTTGTCTCTTGTTTTCCAGCTTCTTTGTGGCTAGTGTCTGCTCCTGATCTGCCTGTCTGGATTTTGGTGTTGCCTGTGTTTCTCAGTGCCTTGCCCTCCAGTGCTGTTGCTCGTGATTCCCTCACCGGGGTCCTTGGACTCCTCACATCTACTCCACAGCCAAGTGGGGCCCCAGCACTAACCATGGCTCTGCTGCTGCTCTGGACACTGTGGCACAGCTTCTTTCATAGCAGGCTCTCACAGCCTTAGGGAAATCCTCCCCCCGTCTCTGAGATCACGCCAGATCTGCCCGGCCCCTCCTCTCTCCAGGCACCAAAGCAACTTGGGCTAAAGTTAGTATATCTGGGCTCAGTCATTAGTCCTCCTAAGTCATAGTGGAGCCTGAGGCAAAAGGAGAAATGTGGGTCTCAATATACATTTATCAAAATGTTGTTGTTGTTGTTAGTTGCCATAGAGTCCATTCTAACTCACGGTGACCCCATGCATGCAAAGTAGAAGTGCTCAGTGGGTTTTTCAAGGCTGTGACCTTTCAGAAGCACATCGCCAGCCCTGTCTTCTTCCCACATTTCAAACAATCCCGAAACATGACTATATATCATGCATTACCCTGCATTACCCAAACTGTTTGCATGTCATTGTCAAAAGTTGGCTGATTGGAAATGACAGTTCCCATAGCACAATAACACAGGGTCATAAAACAAATAGCCTGTCTTTATTTAAAATTTTGATGTTTTGTTCATGACGCATTTTTTGGCATTAATTCTGATTTTTTTGAATTCTGCATTAAAATATTGTTTATTTTGATTATTGCATTTTTGGCACCCTCTTAAATTTTACACCACAGGCAAGTGTCTCACTTGCCTTACCCTAACCCCAGTCCTATTATTTCTTCCAACTAAGTGTTGTGGGAGACTCAGGTTCAATTCTCAGCCAATGCACCTCATGCACAGCCACTACCCGTCCATCAGTGGAGGCTTGGGTGTTGCTATGATGCTGAACAGGTTTCAGAAGAGCTTCCAGACTAAGACAGACTAGGAAAAAAGGCCTCGTGATGCACTTCCAAAAATAAGCCAATGAAAACACTATGGATCATACCAGTCCGATCTGCAACTGATCAAGGGGATGGCGCAGGACTGGGTAGTGTTTCATCCCATTGTGTTAGGGGCCGACTCAATGGCAGCTAACAACAACAATTTATTAATTAATTAACATATATAACGTGTGAATAGGGCCACACAGTGACTGGCATTCAAAAAAATTCTGTTACCTATTTTTCATTTTTTTAAGCTTCGTTGAGATATAATTTGCATACTGTATTAGTTTCATAGGGCTGCAGTAACAAAGTACCACAGATTTGGTGGCTTAAAACAACAGACGTTTATTCTCTCACAGTTCCCACAACACATACCATACAATTCACCCTTTTAAAGGGTACAATTCATTGGTTTTTAGTATATTCACAAGTATGTTCTACTATCACCACAATTAATTTTAGAACATTTTCATCCCCTCAAAAAGAAAACCATATTTTGAGCACATTTAGGATGGTTGACTTAAAGTCTTTGTCTAACCTGTTGCCGTCAAGTAGATTCTGATTCATAGCAACTCTATCGGACAGAGTAAAACCGTCCTATAGGGTTCCTAGCCTGTAATCTTTACAGAAGCAGATTGCTACATCTTTCTCCCACAGAGCTGTTAGTGGGTTCAAACCACCAACCTTTCGGTTGGCAGCTGAGCGCTTAACCGCTGTGCCACCAGGGCTCCTTTGTCTAGTAAGTGTAATTTCTGGGCTTCCTCAGGGATAGTTTCTGTCAATTAATTTTCTTTCCTGCGAATGGAGCATACTTTGCATGCATTGTAATTTTTTATTGAAAACTGAACATATTGAATATTATAATGTGGTAACTCTAGAAATCAGATGCTCCCTTCTTCCCAAGGTTTGCTGTTTTTGTTTCTGGGCTGCAGTCACCTGTTTAGTGACTTTTCCAAAATATTTTTTGCAGATACTTTATTCCTTGTTGTGTGTGGTCACCGAAGTCTTCATTCCATTTTCTCAGCGCTCAGCCAGTGACCTGACAGAGATTTCCTTAAACACTGAAATTTTGCAGCCTCTTTCTTCTTTAAGCACTCCCCTGGTTGCTGTAAGTTTTTTGGTAGATTCTAGAGTTCCAAAAAAAGTTAATTCTGGCAGTTTCTACCAGCTTAGTGGTTACTTTAGTGGAGGGAACAAACCTTGAAGTGCCCTACTTCACTGTTTTTGGTGACCTCACTCTGTAAGACATATTTTTTAATATAATTTATTTTATTTTTGTTATTGTTGTTGAGAACATACACAGCAGAACATACACCAATTCAACAATTTCTACACGTATAATTCAGTGACACTGATTACATTCTTGGAGTTGTGCAGCCATTCTCACCCTTCTTTTTCGAGTTGTTCCTCCCCTATTAACATAAACTCACTGCCCCCTAATGTTCCTATCTAATCTTTCGAGTTGCTGTTGTCAATTTGATACCTTATAAATAGATCTTAAAAGAGCACAGTGCTCAAGGCAGACATTCTTTACTAGTTAAGCTAAACGATTGTTCGGTTTTAAGAAGACCTCGGGATATTTTTGGTTTAAGGTTTAAAGATTATCTCAAGGCAATAGTTTCAGGGGTTCCAAAAACATAGTTTTCATCTCTGTATTTGTTCCCTCATCTGTAAAATGAGACCATTAACGGTACTCCCCACACTGGGTGTCAGAATTGACTTTATGGCACTGGGTTTGGTTTTTGGTTTTTATATGAAATGATATATTTAAAGCCTATATCACAGCAACTGGCATGTTCTTCATGATCATTAAGTAATGCTTATTAAATTACCCTATGGACTTGATGGCAACTGGTTTGATTTTTTTGGTTTTACCTTATCCCTAATTCTTCATAATACTCATAATTTTTTCCAGTACCAAGAGATAATCTGTAAATTCAGCTGAGCATTAAATGTCTGGGATTCTATTAAAGACAATTGATTAAACTTAGAGTTTTATGATTTATTTCTTTCAAATCCTAGTTTGACTCCTAGACTAACATTTTCCAGCCTCTGTTGCCTCACTCTCAACTTGCAAAGAGTAAGCAGTCAAAAACGTTATAAAGAATACCTTTGAGTTGTCTCATGGCATTCTGTGCCTGGAAACACAAAAGAAAACTTGAGTGGAGTAAGGGTAGAAAAGGAAGACCACCATTTACCCTCATCCAAAGTATATACAATTTGATAGATGTTTTCTAAATTTCCTACTCTGCAGGCCTATGTGTAAGAGTCAAGCAAATTAGACAGAAGCTTAACTTGAAATTATTTAGTGTATTAAGTTGCAAGTTCTGCTGAATTCACTGAAAAAAAAGACTGACTACTCTAAAGTAAAGGCTCCCTGAAACAATAGTTTTCTGTGAAGGGGAGAACAGCAGATACTGGAAAGTATGGCTAATTTGGGGCTAGGGGATACATGGAGGAAGCTGATAGGGACATCTGGATCCAGGTAATGGGTGGAGCATTTGGTGGAGGACTCGGGGAACCCAACCCATAGGGTAGGCGTACTAGGTAGGAGAGCGGCCATGCGTCTTTCTTTTCATATTCCATCTTTCTCCTATATATGCCACATTGTTCTTATTTAATTTCTTCCCACTCCCATCCTGTTTGTTCTCTACCCAGGACTGGCTATGTAATTTCTGGAGCCCAGTGCAAAATAAAAATGTGGATCCCTAGTTCAAAAACTATGAAAAACTTCAAGATGGTGACCGCAGAGCAGTAAACCAAGCATGGGGTCCTTCTGAGGGCAGGGGCCTGTGTGATTGCACAGGTCATACACCCAAATGGTCGGCTCTGCCCCTCCCTTTTCCCAATATGTGTTGTGCTTTTGTGTGCCCTGAGGGAATTCTGACTCATAGCAACCCTATCAGGCAGAGTAGAACCGCCCCATAGGGTTTTCTAGGCCATAATCTTTACAGGAACAGATCACCAGGTCTTTTCTTCTGAGGAGCACCTGGTGGGGTCAAACGGCTGGTCAGCAGAAGAGCGCTTAACCTTGTGCCATCAGAGCTCCTTCCTTTCTCCACTGGTGCCTCGTTTCTCACCCATCTGACTCCATCTCCTAGGCAAAACCTACCTCCCTGACCCATGCAGCCAGTAGAATTATAGACCCCTGATTGTTAGAACTTCAAAGGACCCCAGAGGCCAACCCTTTTATTTTATATGCAAGGAAACGGAGGAGTTTAGGGAAGGGACAACCACAGACATATTAACTGAACCAGGTTTTTCTCTCAGTCCAGGACTCTTCTCACCCAGTCACTTCTCTGTCTTCTCTCTTATAGCAAATTTTCTAATTAAACTCCATTTGAGGAGGGAGCAGTAGTGCCTTTTGTCTCTTCTTACACCACCTAACTGCAGAAAGGAGTAAGGGAAAAGAAAGAAAAGAGACAGAGATAAGAATAGCCTGAACCTATCAGCAAATTAAAATGTTGAAACTATTTTCCCTTAAGGTAGAATCAAGAGTTGCATAGCCTAGCAGATATAACATTGCAAAAATGGAGAAAAAGATATGCAAAGAAAAAAATTTGTTTTTCATCTCTTACAAAAGATTTCTTAGTCATGCGTTATCAGGAGACTTTAAAACGTTCCTAACTTGTGGGAGTTCTGGCAAAATGGTGCTCTAGGCAGAAGCACCACGCCATCCGTCCACAGCAAAAATCAGAAAAACTAAGCCATACGGACAATACAACAATCCTGAAACCCTAAAACATCAAATGAAGAGATAAAGAACTCAGCCAAGCACCAAATGGAGTGAGAAAACTGACAGAGAACGGAGAGCGAGGAGAGATTCATGCAGAGGTCCCCTACCAGCTAACACAGCATGGATCCACCATCTTGGACTCCTATTGGAGCCCAGCAAACAGGGGTACGAGAAAGCAGCCTCACAGAGCGTCCAGCGGGAGACAAAACAGCCAGGATGAAACAAACAAATCTACAATCAATAAATGAGAGAAATAACTACTGAATTCCCCGAAAACAGCAGACAATATCAAAACATTTACAAAAACAGGACAGGATGGTTCCAGTAGGCATCCAAATTAAAACACCAGATGACTCTCTTGTGGAAGAAAATGCACTAGAAATACCTGATAGAGAATTCAAATCTCTAATACTCGGAAATTTCCAAGAACCGAGGCAAAAAGCTGAC
>NW_004443945.1:20615685-20637160 GCF_000243295.1 Trichechus manatus latirostris | reverse complement strand
AAAAGGTTGAGAATTTAGAGGGTTAATATGTTGTGGGGTTGTTAACCAATGTCATAAAACAACATGTGTACTACTGTTTCACAAGAAACTATTTGTTCTGTAAACCTTCACCTGAAGTACAATAAAATATAAAAAAAAGTTCCTAACTTGTTCAGTCATTGACTCAACCAATATTTGCCAGGCATAATTGTAGATGTTAATAATGAGGCAAAGCCTGCACTCGAGGGCTCTGTAAGGAGGTCAGATCAGAAAAACCTAACCAAAAAAAAAGAGTCAAATGGAAAAAAAAAAAAAAAGCAGGCTGTAAAATTGTGCACACCTTTAGCAACAATTTTTTTTTTGTTAAAATAGAATGTACCTAAATGTTAACAGTGGTTTTGCTAGGTAATAAAACTACAGGTCATATTCATTTTTCTTACATTTTAATGTAATTTTCATTCTGTATTATATCTGTAAACCATATATTACATATAGAGTAAGAAAAATTTGTTGTTTTTTTTAATGCTCATACCTTCTGACAATCTGATAGTATTTCTAGGAATCTATCCTCGTTTAGGAAGGAGCCCTGGTGTCACAGCGGTTAAGTGCTCAGCTGTTAATCGAGATGCTGGCAGTTCAAATCCACCACCCCCTCCATGGCAGAAAGATGCGGCCTTCTGCTTCCAGCAGTTCTACTCTGTCCTATAGAGTCACTATGAGTAGGAATCAACTTGATGGCAATGGGTTTGTTATTTTGGTTTTACCCCTTAGGAAATAATCTGAAAATGTGGATAAATCTGATAATTGTGATATTATTTATAATCCTTTCCTGAGCAGTATGCATATTTACTATACGAATCGTTAAACGGTCTCAAAATGTTGCTGCTACAATTTAGAGATGGTGCCACTAGGTGGCAATAGGGAGTCTCCGCCCTGTAAGCACAATTTAAGGCTAGCGTGCAAGCCCGTCAGAGCCCAAAACTAGTGGAGCGTTTATGGAGAATCTTTCTCAAAGTGATTTCACAATGCTACCAAAAAAAGTGTAAAAGCCTTTAACCTAGAAACGCCACTAAAAATTCACTCTAAAAAATAATAGAATAAGCGAATAAAGATGTATGTTTACACAGGCATTGTTGAATAGCAAAAAAATGTGAAACAATCTAAATATCCATCAGTGGAGAAATGAGTGCGTACATTATGATACATTATTAAAAAGGATGATAAATTTCTATACTGACATGGAAGCATGTCCATTATATGTTATTTTTAAGTGAAAAGAAAATAGAATACAGAACACGACTATGGAAGGTAATTTGTTATAATGGCAAGCACACAGGATATGGAGTCCAACAGTCTGGGGTGAAATCCTAACAATTAGATATGTATCCTTGAGCAAGTTTCTTAACCTCTCTGGGCCTCCTCTATAAAATGGGGATAATATTACTCCTCACAGAGTTATTGTGAGGATTAACCGGGGTATTACAGGTAAAGCCTTGAGAATAGTGGCTGGCACAGAATGAGCTGTAAGCAGGTGTTAGGAGCCCTGGTGGTGCAATGGTTAAGTACTCAGCTGCTACACAAAAGATTGGCTGTTGGAACCCACCCAGTAGCTCAAACAGAGAAAGACCTGGCAATCTGCTCCTATAAAGATTACAGCCAAGAAAACCCTATGGGGCAGGTCTACTCTGTCTCATGGGGTTGACTCAACTGCACCTAAGAATAACAACAAGCTGATGTTAGTTACCATTATTATGTACAGTGCGATTCTGTTGCTTTTTAAAATATCCAATATACCTATATGTGAACACATGGCTTTTCTAGAAGGATATACATCAGAATGTTATAGCAGTTATATCGGAGTGGTGAGATTGTATATGATTTGTGTGTGTGTGTGTGTTTTTTAGGTGAAACTTTACAGCACAAATTAGTTTCTCCCTTCAAAAATTTATACACAGATTGTTTCGTGACATTGGTTGCAATCCCTGCAATGAGTCAGCACTCTCCTCCTTTCCACTCCGGGTTCCCCGTGTCCATTCATCCAGTTTTCCTGTCTCTTCCTGCCTTCTCGTCTTTGCTTTCGGGCAGGTGTTGCCCATTTGGTCTCCTACACTTGATGGAACTAAGAAGCATGTTCCTCATGCATGTTATTGTTTGTTTCATAGGCCTGACTAATACTCAGCTGAAAGGTGGACTTCAGGAGTTGGTTCAGTTCTGAGTTAGCAGGGTGCCCGGGGCCATAGTCTTGGGAGTTCCTCCAGTCTCTGTCAGACCAGTAAGTCTGGTCTTTTTAAATTTTGTTCTACTTTTGTCTCTCGTTCTGTCCGGGACCGTCTATTGCGATCCCTAACAGAGCAGTTGGTGGTGGTAGCCGGCATCACCTAGTTCTTCTGGGCTCAGGCTGGTGGAGGCTGTGGTTCATGTGGGCCATTAGGCCTTTGAACTAATATTTTGCTTGTGTCTTTGGTTTTTTTCCTTTGGTTTTTTTCTCATTCTCTGCAGATGATATTTTGATTAAACTTATTAATATGTGGCGGAAAAATTTCTGATGGTGGCTCTACATGCCAAATACACAGAGCTCTGTAACTGTGACCTTCCATACATATTATTAATTAAAAAATAGACCATTTTTTACTCAGAATAATTTTATATATTTAGCAACCAGAGATCACTGTGTTAAAATAAACAAAAATCTAGGATGTATCTCTCTAATTATTTTCCTTTATTTTAAAATTTAATTTGATTCCATCTCTAATCTCATCAGAGCCTGTTTCAAATGTTTCTTTATACTTCACCCCTAATTCTAGCTTGGTCTGGGCCCCTCCTCTCCCAGTCCAGGTTTACCCCAACTCTGGTTTCTGATGTTGGCCCTTCCAGCCCTCTGTTCTGGCTAAAAGAGGCTCCTCCCATTCCTTTCCTACTTCCTGTCTTCCTACCACAAGGATACCAAGTCGCTTTCTATTTGAGAAAACAACAAATCCCTCTCACTAGGTAGATTCCCGTACATGTCAGACCATTTCTTACCACCATTTCCCTTTATGCTCCCTGTAGATAAAAAAACAGCTCCCCTCCTCTTCTGTCTACTTCACCCCACACTTTCAAACTCTCTTCCCTTTTCAGTTGTGTGGTTGCTTGGGGTCCAGTGCCCCAGTGATGAAACACTTCTCAGCCACTTCCCCTCAGGTTCTCTTTTTATACAACCTTGCCAGTTCCTTCAGAAACCAAGATGCAAGTTTCAAAACCCCAATGTACATACACTAGGACGTTTCAGAGAATGAACAGCAAATTAAACTGCCTTCATTACTGTAATTCATGCTATCAGCTTTAATTGCACCCCACTAATTGCTAACATAAATTGGATACTGGTTATTGAGTTATCTCAATTAACTTTTTACCTATGCCCTCATTCTCAGTACTAAGATCAAATAAATGGTCTTCGAATACTAACCTCTAAATTTTGGAACTTAAACTTTTGGAAGTAGAATTCAGCTAATTCTCAGTAGAGAGGAATCAAAACTGAAATTGGCGCCCTTTGCTGATTTGAAAGGACCCAAGCTTTGCTGATGCCTAGAATAAGCCACTGCAGATGTTGACTCTGACATAATGCAATTTTTTGCATTGGCTTAGTGATTAAAGCAATTGGAAGGAATAGCTGCTCCTACCAATTGCTACTAAATTTAATTAACATAAATGTATGTTGAAGGTAAGATAATGGTACAATTTTGTAAGGATAAAATACAATAAATGAAAATAACTTCTGACTTTACCAAAATCAGCCTTAGAAATATAGATTGGTTTCAGATAGTTTTTAACCAGCTTTATAGTGTATTATGTTTAAATCACAGAATTTTCTCAAGGATGCAAGTTTTCTCTTTAATCAAAAACAAAGTTCATTTTAAGGATTTATTCATTGATCAAACATTAGCTTAGAACAGAGGAGGCATAGTGTTGTGGTATGGGGCAGGAGGAGGAATGGGCTACAGAAAGCAGAAGAAACAGTTTCCACTTTAAAGGAATTTATAATCTAGTTACAGAGAAAAACATACATATACAATAACTCATAAAAGGTTTTTGGAAGCAACATAATCAAGTGTAACAATGTTTTGGGATTATTTTTTAAGACCTTTAAATTTGAGTAAACTTGCCTGATAAAATACAGAAATCCCGAGTTAATTTTGTGTTACATAATCAATGAATAATTTTTAGTATAAGTATGTCCTGTGCTAAAAAAAATTTGTTATCTGAAATTCAAATTTAACTGGGCATCCTGTATTTTTTATTTGCTACACCTGGCAACCCTTAACGTGAGGCACATGGGGTACAGAAAGGATCCTAACGAAGGGGAGTTGGTCAGATAAGCAAGCTTCCTGGAGAATATGAGTTTAAAGCCAACTGCTGAAAAAAGCCATCAACAGAAAAAGAAGACATTGAAAATGTGGGAAGCGGCATGTCCATGGCACTGAAATCGAGATGAGTAAGTAATTCCTGGTTAGGATGGCAACCAGACGAGTTAAACTGGAGGAGGATTTTCAAAATGGGCAAGAAAACCAAAAACCATTCAAATGAGTGACAACTCTTAACTGGATTTCTTCCTATGGAGTTTGTTTAAAGCACAATTATTCCTACTTCCAAATCAGTGAGACCTTAATCTTTGACTAAAACCAAAACACAAACCTGTTGCTGTCAAGCCCATTCTGACTCATAGCAACCCTATAGCCAAAACTAGGGATTTCAATGGCTTGGATGCATAAGATTTAAATTGTAGGTGTGTTTATCTCTACAGGTCATTTACGCGAGCATTATAACTTGAGGTTTATAGTGACACATCTTAATCTAGTCATAGAACAAGAATGTCTTTTATGTACAGCACCCCGGTGGCTTGCAAGGAACAGGGTCCTGATGCCTGGAGAATCTTTATTTCCTGAGCAAGTGTTGGGTGAGTGTCTACAAAGCTGGAGAGAGGAGCAAAAGGAGACCTAAAGTGCTCTGAATAATGAAAGAGCGAGCCTGAGAGGGGGGAGCTTGGAGTCTGGAGAGCGTTCTTGCTGGTATAGAGAAAGGTGTTGGGGAGAAGAGAAATATTAAAGGGAATAATGAAATAAAACCTTTGTCCATTTACTTGGAGTCCCTGGGTGGCACAAACAATTAATGAGCTTGGCTGCTAACTGAAAGATTGGAGGTTCAATTCCACCCAGACGCACCTCAGATGAAAGGCCTGGTAATCTACTTCTGAAAAATCAGCCATTGAAAACCCTATGGGGCACAGTTTCCTGACATACACAGGGTTGCCATGAATCAGAGGTGACTCCATGGCAACTGGTTTGGTAATAAATGAATTAATGGATCTAGGCATTAACTATCAGTGGCTGCTAGCATTACAAAGAGAAACATCAGTTACCTCTTGATGGAAGGACCACACTACCTACGAAGTAGTCTTGCTGAAAACTCAAACCTGAATCTAACAAAGCCTCAAGATCTAACTACCAGTGCAAGAAAACATAGGAGATAGAGGAACATACTGCACACTATGGGAATACAATTAGCAAAGTACACATGCCCCAGTTACTTCAACAATTAAATTGCAAGGGAAAAGAGAGAGAGAGATGCCGTGGAAAACTGTGGATTAAAAAGACTTAATTAAGAGATACATCAACAATCACAATATGTGTGCCTTAATTGAATCCTGATTCAAAGAAGTACTCTGATTTTTTTAAATTATTACCTTTATGAGACAATTACAAATTTGAACAGTTGCTTGATATTAGATAAATTAAGGAATTTTTTATTAAATTTTTAATACGTGTTGATGTTGTGGTTATGTAAAATATGAGTCTTTATCTTTTAAAAACTATACAAAAATTGTTATGAGTATCTTACCCACTAAAACCCATTGCCATCAAGTCAGTTCCAACTCACAGTGACCCTATAGGACAGAGCAGAATTGCCCCATAGAATTCCCAGGGCTGTAATCTTTACAGAAGCAGACTGCCACATCTTTCTCCTGCAGAGCAGCTGGTGGGTTCGATCCACTGACCTTTCCATTAGCAGCCAAGCACTTTAACCACTACACCAGCAGGCCTCCTTCTAGAACAACTATTATCAGAAAAACGGAAAATAACAAATGTTAGGAGCCCTGGTGGCACAATGGTTAAGCACTCAGTTGTTAAAGCACGTGGCTCCTAACTAAAAGGTCAGCAGTTTGAACCCACAAGCTGCTCCGCGGGAGAAAAGATGTAGCTGTCTGCATCCGTAAAGATTACAACCTTGGGAGCCCTATAGGGAAGTTCTACTCTGTCCTATAGGGTCACTATGAGTTGGAATCAACTGCATGGCAACAGGTTTGGTTCGGTTTTTGTTTTGTTTTGTTTTTTTTTTGGTGAAGATATCGAAAAATTAGACCCTTCACCCATTGCTCGGGGAGTGTAAAATGGTGCAGCTGCTATGGAAAACAGTTTGGCAGCTCCTCAAAAAGTTAAACATATAATTACCATATGATCCATCAATTCCATGAGTTACTTTATGTGGCCTTTTGCCTCAATTCTTTGGAAAAACAGCTTGAGAAATTTTTCCCCTAAACTCTGAGGAGTTATCTTTGCCCTAGTTTTCTACCCTAAAGGGTTTGTTACTTTTGTCCAGGTTGACCAACATTTCCTGGGTAAAGCTGTAAACAACTTGGTTTGATACTTTCTTTCTGGTCCCGGGCTGCAGCCTGCCTTTTGATTGGTATGTACCTTGCAGGGATTGGTCAATAGACTATGCAAATGAGGTGAGTTGTAGCCTACTATGCCAATTAAGCGTATGTGGCCTACCGAGAGGGGATTGGTCAGTTCATGACCTGGTGGGAATGCCATGCCTTTAAATTGACAAAAAGTTTGTATATTTAAGTAGTTAGCCCCACAAAGATTTTAGAGATAGAAAGAAGCAGGAAGAGAAGCAGCAGGAAGAAGAAGAAAGAGAGAAGAAGTAGAGAGAGAGGAGGCAAGGAACCTCATAAAAGCGCTATAACACAGGTCAAGGGCTGTAACACTGAAAACAGGGATAGGACCGGAAGGGGTCCAGCAGGAAAGCCGGCAGTGACAGGCGGCAGGGCCAAGAGGAGCCTGTCCTCCGGGGACTGAGGCCTGCATGACCAAAAGGAGCTGAGAGAGCTGTCCTGCACTGAAGAAGGAGATTTTGCCTAGATGCTTCCTGATCCTGATTCCTGAGTTGTAGCCTGTTGATCCTGATCCCGAATTGTACTCTGTTCCTTAATAAACCACTTAACTGTAAGTCAGGTCTGAGTTCTGTTGTGGCCATTACAAGGGATTATTGAACCGAGAAGAGAAGCAGAGAGTGCCATGGATGGGACTGCTGGTGTCAGATTTGGTAAAAAGGTTGGAGACTCAGCTGATCTTGACAAAGGACCAAAGTCCATTAAACGGGGGAAAAGACAGTCTTTTTAACAAATGGTGCTGGCAAAACTGGATGTCCATCTGTAAAAAAATGAAATAGAACTCATACCTCACACCATACACAAAAATTAACTCAAAATGTATCAAAGACCTAATACAAAACCTAAAACGATAAAGATCATGGAAGAAAAAATAGGGACATCACTAGGGGCCCTAATACAGGGCATAAATATAATACTGACCGTAACTAACAATGCACAAACACCAGAAGATAAACTAGATAACTGGAAGCTCCTAAAAATTAAATACTTATGCTCATCAAAAGACTTCATTCACCAAAAGAGTAAAAGGAGAACCTACAGACTGGGAAAATAATTTTGTCTATGACATATCTGACAAGGGTCTATTCTCTAAAATCTATAAAATATTTCAACACCTCCACAACAAAAAGATAAATAATCCAATTAAAAAATAGGCAAAGGATATGAACTGACACTTCGTCAAAGAAGACATTCAGGCAGCTAACAGACACATGAGGAAATGCCCACAAATCATTAGCCATCAGAGAAATGCAAATCAGAACTACAATGAGATACCATGTCAGCCAGACATTATGAGCACGAATCAAAAGAAAAGAAAGTAACAAATGTTGGAGAGGTTGCAGAGAGCTTGGAAATGTTATGCACTGCTGATGGGAATGTAAAATGGTACAACCACTATGGAAAATGATGTGGCACCTCCTTAAAAAGCTAGAAATAGAAAAAACATACCATCCAGCAATCCCACGCCTAGGAATATATCCTAGAGAAACAAGAACTGTCACAGGAATAGATGTATGCACACCCATGTTCATTGCAGCATTATTCACAATAGCAAAATGATGGAAACAACCTAAGCGCCCATCAACAGATGAAGAGATAACAAATTATGGTACATACAGCAGTGTAATACTACACAACAATAAAGAACAATGATGAATCCGAAAAACATCTCACAGTGTAGATGAATCTGGAGAGCATTATGCTGAGTGAAATAACTCAATCACAGAAAGATAAATATTGTATGAGACCACTATTATAAAAACCCAACAAAAGATTTCCACACAGGAAAAAATTTTTTGATGGTTACGAGGGAGGGGGAGGCGAGGAGGGAAAATCACTAACTAGATAGTAGACAAGTGTTAACTTTGGTCAAGGGAAATATAGGGAAAGTCAGCACAACTTGACCAAGGCAAAGACGTAGAAGGTTCCTAGACACATCCAAAAACCTTGAGGGACCAAGTTGCTGGGACTGAGGGCTGGGGACCATAGTCTTGGGGAATATCTAGGTCAATTGGCATAACATAAAGAACACGTTCTACATCCTAGTTTGGTGAGTAGCATCTGGAGTCTTAAAAGCTGCCATCTAAGATACATTTATTGGTCCCATCCCATCCGGAGCAAAGGAGAATGAAAAAAACCAAAGACACAAAGAAAATATTAGTTCAAAGGACGGATGGACCACATGATCCACAGCATCCACCAGCCTGAGCCCAGAACTAGATGGTGCCTGGCTACCACCACTGACCACTCTGAAACGGTTTTGGACAGAGCAGGAGAAAAATGTAGAACAAAATTCAAATTAAAAAAAAGACCAGACTTACTCGTCTGACAGAGACTGGAGGAACTCCCAACACTATGGCGGAAGAGGAGGGGAGCTATTCTTTTATCTATAGGGAGCATAAAGGGAAATGGTGGTAAGAAATGGTCTGACATGTACGGAATCTACCTAATGAGAGGAATTCGTTGTTTTCTCAAATAGAAAGCGACTTGGTATCCTGTGGTAGGAAGACAGGAAGTAGGCGAGGAATGGGAGGAGCCTCTTTTAGTCAGAACAGAGGGCTGGAAGGGCCAACATCAGAAACCAGAGTTGGGGTAAACCTGGACTGGGAGAGGAGGGGCCCAGACCAAGCTAGAATTAGGGGTGAAGTATAAAGTAACATTTGAAACAGGCTCTGATGAGATTAGAGATGGAATCAAATTAAATTTAAAAAAAGGAAAATAATTAGAGAGATACATCCTAGATTTTTGTTTATTTTAACACAATGAGTTCTGGTTGCTAAATATATAAAATTATTCTGAGTAAAAATGGTCTATTTTTTAATTAATAATATGTATGGAAGGTCATAGTTACAGAGCTCTGTGTATTTGGCATGTAGAGCCACCATCAGAAATTTTTCTGCTACATATTAATAACTTTAATCAAAATATCATCTGCAGAGAATGAGAAAAAACCCCAAGGAAAAAAACCAAAGACACAAGGAAAATATTAGTTCAAAGGACTAATGGCCCACATGAACCACGGCCTCCACCAGCCTGAGCCCAGAAGAACTAGGTGGTGCCAGGCTCAAGCAACAATGGGCTCAAGCATAACAACAATGGTGAGGACAGCAATAAGTCGGAACTGACTCGACAACACCTAACAACAAGAATAGGCAAATATATAGAGGCGAAATTTGCTAGTGGTTATCAGGGGTTGAAGGGAGGGGCTGATGGGGAGTTATTGCTTAAGGGCTACTGAGTTTCTATCTGGGATGATGAAAACTTTTGGAAATAGATTGTGGTGGTGGTTGCACAACATGGTGAGTGTAATTAATGTCAGTAAATTATACACTTAAAAATGATGAAAATGACAAATTTTTGTTAAGTACATTTTACCAAATAATTTTTTTTCATATACTTATAGATAAACATATAAAATATCTGAGATTTGCTTCAAACAAATACTGAGGAAGAAGTAGATGAGGGAATAGATTAAATAAAATTGGCCATCAGTTGATAATCATTGACGCTGGGTGATGAGTACTTTGGGGTATATTGTATTCTTCTCTCTGCTTTCGTACATTTGAAATTTTCATTAATAAAAAGTTCTCTAAAATCTATACTGCCCATTACTATTAACAGCCAAAATTTATTGAACACTTAACATGAATTATTTCATTTGATCCTGACAAGAGCTTTGTAAAGCAGGTACTATTTCCATCCTCTCCAGCTTAAAAATAAGGAAAATAATTAAATAGATTAATTAACATATCAAAGGGCACACACCCAGAGCAGTAAGTCAAATCCACCACATCAACCATTATCCTGTAAGTGGGTTTTTTGGAGAATGCATCAAGGTCCAGGTTTGCATAAAATGAGAACACAAGCTGTCCTTGAGGACAGCTGGCATCTGGGTTTCAGTCATTTAAAAAATTTTAAATCTCCAAAGTACATAAGAAAAATATTTGGGAAAACAATAGTGTGTTCAAGCCATGCCAAAGAAAACATGTCACTACTTCTATTCACAGTAAAAATTCTATTTAGACCAACACTACCAAAAAACAAAAAAATGTATTACTGAGCCTTTCAAGGAATGAAAAAGCAAGAAAAATATTTATACACAAGGCAAAAAGATTGTCCTTCAGGGAATATGAATTTGAATAGAAAAATTTGAACAATGAAGAATAGTCTGCTTATCAGATTCTCTGATATATGAAATTTGGTCCATTTCCAATAGCAATCAGAAGATACTGGCAGTGGCCCAAGTTGCCCACGTAAGACCATCTGGAAGAAAGGGAAGTGTCTGCCACACATTGGTCAGGCTAATACCAGCACTGGGTTGTTTTGTTCATTTTTACAGTACCTGTAGACCTACTGTTGTTTTTATCAGCCGTTCTCCAATCGGCCCCTGACTCATGGTGACCCCAGGCTCAACAGAATGAAACATTGCCCAGTCTTGTGCCATCCCCACGATCACTTGTAGATCAGACCATTGTGATCCATTGAGTTTTCATTGGCTGATTTTCAGAAGTATGTCACCAGGCCATTCTTCCTAGTCCCTCTTAGTCTGGAAGCTCCACTGAAACCTGTTCAGCATCATAGCAACACACAAGCCTCCACTGACAGATGGGTGGTGGCTGCACTTCAGGTGCATTGGCCAGTGATCGAACCTAGTCTCTGGCATGGAAGGCAAGAATTCTACTAATACTCGAATTCTACTAAACCACCAATGCCTCATAGACCTACTAGATGAGGCTAAATAAGAGTGACATCAAATCAAAATCATTCATGTCTCCAAAGGAATCAAAGTGCTTAATCAAGATAGCAGGAGCCCTGGTGGCACAGCGGTTAAGTGCTCAGCTGCTGACTGAAAGGTTGGCAGTTCATATCCACCAGCCACTCCACAGGAGAAAGATATGACAATCTGCTTCTGTAAAGATTACAGCCTTGGAAACCCTATGGGGCAGTTCTACTCTACAGGGTCACTATGTGTCAGAATCAACTCGACTGCAAAGGGTTTCGTTTTTGGAATCGAGATATTAAAGGGGACTTTTCAGAGACATAATGCACCAAGCTTAGAATGACTTATTACCAAGTTTTTAGAAATTGATCTGGAGTTCATCACTGGTCTAATTTAAGGCCAATATTATCTTTTCCCCTGAATGTAATTCAGGAAAGCTATCTGTATGGTTCTTCTTGTATCTAATGACCCAAACATTAAGTCTCTGACTTGAATGTATAGCTCTGAGGTTGAAAACTGTTATCTCCCCTAAACACTCCATCCTGGGAAAGCATCACTTTTTATGCAGCAAAAGGCCAGCCTAATTCTTTGCACTTTTCTAAGGAACAGAGATACAGTATTCACAAGGATTCCTCAGACACGAGATAAAATACTTGATCATAAAAAGGTGATTTTTTAAAATCTTTTCAAACTCATAGAGAAAGTGAGTACAGGATGGATTTTCAATAGCCCTTTCCCCAACTTGAAAGATATACAGCCAGAGTTGTTGTATCAGAAATTACCTGAATCTCCAGCCTGGCACGTGGTAATAAATGCCTTTGTCGAGGTAAAAAAAAATTTCTAAAGAGTACAGAAAATGTAGACTCAATCACTGTTTAGTGCAAAGACTCTTTGTGAAAAATAAAAACCTTAGGGGAAAAAACCCCACATAGACTCTCTAACAATACCCAAAGGGGTTAAAAAGGAAAGAAAAATATAAATTGAGGACACATGTAGTAATTTTTAAATGTAGGTAAAATGTTGTTATTGTTAGGGGCCCTCAAGTCGATTTTGGTTCATAGCTACCCTGTGTGACAGAGTAGAACTGCCCTGTAGGGTTTTCTAGGCTTTAATCTTTACTGAAGCAGATCGCCAGGTCTTTCTCCACGGAACCGCTGGGTGGGTTCCAACCCCAACCTTTTAGTTAGCAGCCAAGAACTTAGCCATTGCGCCACCACGTCTCCTTGTAGGTAAATTAGGAAATCTGAAATTGTAGTCGTTTTTCTATTTTATGTTTTTTTCTACTGAGGGGAACGTGTCATTATTTTGCATGCAATCAGAGGAATAATAGATGCTGAATTGCTAAAAGAAATGAAATATAATTGCAAATCAAGCCCAACAATTTGCAAAACAATACATCAGGCTCTGATTTGTAGCATTTCCATAGGAGCACCATGGCCAATTTCAAGCTACCAACATGACATCCCAGAACATGGAGACCGCGGGTTGGAAGTGATGTGAAGCAGCACATTATTACAGAGTACATCCACCATACAAACTCAATAGACACAAATAACCTCAACAACATAAATAACAATAAAAAAATTTTTTTAAAGTTGCCATCAAGTCAATTCCGACTCATAGCGACCCTATAGGACAGAGTAGAACTGCCCCATAGGGTTTCCAAGGAGCAGCTGGTGGATTTGAACTGCCGACCTTTCGGTTAGCAGCCAAACACTTAACCACTGTGCCACCAGGGCTCCTAAATAACAATAAGGTATAGTAAAATAATTGGCAACTGGTAAGCTGTAAGTACTTACTATCTTCGTTTTTAATATAATTTAACTTTCAGTGTATAAAATGTAATTTTTAATAATGTCTGTTAACAAATGTCTCATAAAATTCCTAAAACTTTAACACCACTGCCAGAACCTCAACAAGGATTATAGAAAGGGCAAAGCGAAGATGGGGGAGCATGTCAAGGGAGAAGTCTTGCTCTTACCTGCTGTACAACTGGAAGAGCTTGGAAGAAGTTGGTGACAGTGAGACATAAGCCCGAGGATGTCAAGTTAAACAAAAAAAGCCAATTCGACTTGTTGCCACTGAGTCGATTCCAACTCATAGTGACCGTCTAGGACAGAGAAGAACTGCGCCATAGGGTTTCAAGGCTATAAATCTTTATAGAAGTAGACTGCCACATCTTTCTCCCGCGGAGCAGCTGGTGAGTTCGAACTGCTGACCTTTCAGTTAGCAGCCAAGTGCGTTAACCACTGTGTCACCAGAGATCCATTTATGCCAAGTGTAGCTCCCAGAAATTACTCTCCACCAGTAGTGACAGCTGGGTAAGCCTCTCCCTGGTTTTTCCTCCAGAGGAGAGAAAAAGGCTGTCTGTGTAAATGAACAGCAAAATGTTGCTTCTAAAACCATTCCCTCCCCAGCCTCTTTTCATCACCTCTTTATTCTCCTTGTTGTTGTTGTTGTTAGTTGCCATGGAGTAGGCTCCCACTCATGGTGACCACATGTACAACAGAACGAAATGTTACCTGGTCCTGCGCCATCTTCCTGATCATTGGTATGCTCAGCCCATTGTTGTGGCCACTGTGTATTTTAAGTGCCTTTCTGGTGCAGCGGGTAAGCACTTGGCTGCTAACCAAAAGGTTGTCAGTTTGAACCCACCAGACACTCCATAGGAGAAAGATGTGGCAGTTTGCTTCCGTAGAGATTTTCAGCCTTAGAAACCCTATGGGGGCAGTTCTACTCTGTCCTATAGGGTCACTATGAGTCGGAATCAACTCCATGGCAATGGGTTTGGTTTTTGGTTTGGTTTTCAACCTAGGGGGCTCATCTTCCAGCATTTTACTGGACAATGTTCTGCTGTGATCCATAGAGTTTTCACTGGCTAATTTTCAGAAGTAGACTGCCAGACCTTTCTTCCTAGTCTTAGTCTGGGAGCTTTGCTGAAACCTGTCCACCAAGGGTGACCTTGCTGATATTTGAAATACCAGTGGCATAGCTTCCAGCATCATAGCAACATGTAAGCCACCAGAATACCACAAACCACCAGACAGGTGATGGTTATCCTTAACATGACTAAATTTGGATTTTTTAAATTGCTGCTGTTGTAAGGTGCAGTCAAGTCTATTCTGACTCATGCAAACCCTATGTATAACCGAATGAAACATTGCCTGGTCTTGTGCCATCCTCACAGTAGTAGACATGGTTGAGCCCATTGTTGCAGCCACTGTGTCAAGCCATCTCGTTGAGGGTCTTCCTCTTTTTCTCTCACCCTCTACTTCACCAAGTACGATGTTCTTCTCCAGGAATTGGTTTCTCCTGATAATGTGTCCAAAGTTAACGAGACAAAGTCTCACCGTCCTCGCTTCTAGGAAGCATTTTGACTGTACTTCTTCCGAGACAAATTTGTTCATTCTTCTGGCAGTCCATGGTATATTCAATATTCTTTGCCAACACCATAATTCAAATGCATCAGTTCTTTTTTGGTCTTCCTTATTCATTGTCCAGCTTTCACATGCATATAAGGCAACTGAAAATACCATAGCTCGGGTCAGGCACACCTTAGTCCTCAAAAGGACATCTTTACTTTTTAACACTTTAAAGAGGTTTTTTTCAGCAGATTTGCCCAATGTAAATATGGGGTATATTTTAAAGACTTCTTTTCTTCTACCTCGAACATCCCTCTACCAGCTTGCTGAAATCCCTTTACCAGCAAAAAAAAAAAAAACCACAAAACCTTGTATTCTAAGATTGCAGCTAAAAGAATTAACACGAGTTCAAATAACACAGTGACAAATAGTACACAGTAAAGAATAAGCACACAGTCCCTCAGTAACCATTAAGTGACATAGCAGATCCTTTCCTGTTTGACAGCCTGAAGAAGGCACAGGGAAACATGAAAACTATTGGAGGATGGGGAGACAACCTCAGAGAACTAAAGTTGGCCTTGTTTATCAACTTCCTTGGACAAGTAGATGTTAATGGGGGTAATTTTATTCTCTACAGTTGTGCACCTTTACATCATGGCTTGAGACAACACAACAACGTCTGCATAACCTGAGGCTTTATTTTTAACATAATCCATCATAATATACCATGGACTGCCAGAAGAATGAACAAATCTGTCTTGGAAGAAGTACAGCCAGAATGCTCCTTAGAAGTGAGGTTGGCAAGATTTTGTCTCATGTACTTTGGACCTGTAATCAGGAAGGACCAGTCCCTGAAGAAGGACATCATGCTTGGTAAAGCAGGGGGTCATCGAAAAAGAGGAAGTTCCTCAACGAGATGGATTGACACAGTGGCTGCAACAATGGCACAAACATAGTGGATGGCACAAGACTGGGCAGTGTTTTGCTCTGTTTTACATAGGGTCACTAAGAGTCAGCACCAATTCAACAGCACTGTCCAGGCATGGACCAGTAACTTAAAATTGCCTCCAAAAAAAAAAAAAAAAAAAAAATGGAAGGCACTGAGAGACAAAAGAAAGAGATGGGCAACTCCAAAGTGGCAGCAAAGGAGTTTTATTAGGGTGATTTACATATGGGGAAGTCCTGGGCAGCAGCAGGACCAGAGCAGATCTCCGCACCTCGCAGTGAGAGGGCAGAGGTTTTATAGTGGTGATCGACAATAGTGGCTCCACACCAGGGGCTTATATAAAAACGCAAACTGTAGTGAACTAGTGGATCACAAGAGGGCACCTATGTTCGGCCTCACAAAACCTGTTTCCCCTTCAGTCCACCTCTCGAGACCAGCTCTTACTATGTGGCATGCTCCCACTCTTGTGCCGTAGTATGTGAGACCCTGTTCCCTCCCCACTGGGAACAGATATAGAAGTGGGGTTGGCCAGGTGCCATATGATGCCCACACATGTGCTAAAAGACAGAGAAAGTTACTGTGTGCCCAAAACATGGGGAAGGCTTCTCTGAGAAGGAACTGGGAGAGAGAGGGCAACCCAATCCCCAGCCTCCTTATCAGCGAATGTTCTGGGCCCAAGGCCTTCCTTCACTTAGGCAACCTGGATGGGCGGCTCAGAGGCAGACCATTCCCCCAACAGGCACCTAATAACAACAACAACAACCTCCACAGAAGATCCAAGAATCACTATTAGGGTAACTTGCTGTGGTCCTGACAAATAAATTCCCACCTCACCAAAAATTTATGTGCGTAGAATTTTGTATTACATTTTTTTCACTTTACATTGTAATTATTTGGATATATGTTTGCTTCCCCAAGAGAAGAGATTCTATTTTGTTGATGTTTCTCTTTGTGACACGTAGCAGTTTCTGGCACACAAAAAGTGCTCAATAAAAGGATCTTAGAAAAAGTGGGGAATGTATATTATGCCCTTTTTGTTTGGGATTCTCAGCAGACCCTCATTCCACTTTGACTCCCTTCTCTCCATAGCCGCAAGGATAATGCTCCTGTTCCCTGTTCACAGAAATCTATCTCACTTGGACAAATGTTAAAGAGGCTTTTCTGCTCTCACTTACTCAATACTTTCATCTCTCCTATCCACCAGATTCACTGTTTCCTGATCCATAGCTTCTCTAGAACTGCTACATTACATGCAGTGGTGTGCTGGTAAATGCTTAATAACCAGCTCTCAGGGCAGGGGGAGAGAGAGAGAGAGACATCATCTGTAGCATTTGCCAATTCCTGTGGTGTAAATACTCCTGCCATGGCCAATTTCATTCTACCAATGTGACTTCACTGAATGCAGATTTGGGAAGAGATACACACAAATAAACTCACCACTGATTTACATCTCATCAATAGGCAGTGCTCCCCAGCATGACCTTAGAGTTTGACAGAGCTGGGGTCTAATTCCAACTCTACAACTAAGTGACTTTGGACAACTTATTTAGCCTCTCTAAGCTTCCATTTCTTTATTCATAAACTGGGGATAATAATAGCAGCTGTAATAATAGCAGCTTATAGTTCATGAGTGTTAAATGAAGTGATACATATAAAGTACTTACCACAGTGCCTACTACATAGTAGGTGCTTAAGAAATATTAGCTGTCATCACCACCATCATCATTATCTTTGTTAATTTCCTATTACCCCCCCCCCAAAAGGTCACCATTCAGTGCTTTCATAGATCATCAGGACCCCACCTTCTCCATCTGTATTCCCTACCGGTTTTCAAGGCAACCACATCTTACCTGACTTATTGTAAAAATATTTGCATAAACATTAGCATACCAAAATCCTATTATATTTTTACACTTGATCTTAGCCAAAAGGCTGAGAATAGATTCCTATTATATTTTTGCTATTCAACTTCAAACTAGTAGGAGATAGGACTGGAATATTTACCACTGGGAATGAATAAAACTAACTTACTTCTGTAAAAGGAAGAGAGAAAAGGAGACTTCCTTTGTTGAGTACCTACTTTGTGAGCCACAAGTCATTATGCTAGAGATCTTGCCTGTTATCTAATTTAATCCTCACAACAACCAGGAGATATTAAGTCTTAGTCTCATTTCCATGGATGATAAAACTAAGGTTCAAAGGGATTGAGTAACTTGTCTGAGGTTACACAACTAGTGAATTCTTCAGGCTGATTCCAAAGCCACTCTGCACTCTACCACAGTATTAACTTGGTCAAGAATATCCAAATGGTGAGATGATATGCTAAAGCAATATAAGAATGCACTGAAGGCCACAACTGGCTAGTAGTGAATGTATTGGACAATTAAATTCAGCATTTTTTTCCATTATCCATTTATGTTAGCTTGCATGTAACAGAAATTCAATCACAGTGATTTTAAAGAGGGATTCTTTTTCTCATGTAACAAGAAGTCCAGAAGGAGGTAGATCAGGCCTGGTGCATTTACTTGAGGAAATCATCAAAGCCTCAGGTGACTTTAGCTTGCTGGTCATACATAGTCTGTAGCATGTGACTTTCTGCTTCAGGGTCACATGAGGGCTATTCTACCACCAAGTATTACATCTATGTTCCAGGCAGGAAGAAGTTAAAGAACACATATTCTCTAAGCATTTTCCTTTTTTATAAGGAAAATAATTGTTTTCCCAGAATCCCCATTCTGTGGACTTTTGCTTATATCCATTGGCCAGAACTGGGTCACAAAGCCACCTATAGTAGCAAGGGATCCAGGTGATTACACTGTCTTAGGCTGGGTTCTCTAGAGAAGCAAAACAAGTAAAGCATATAAATATATATAGAGAGATAAATATCAAGGAAACAGCTCACGCAATTGTAGAGGCTAGAATATCCCAAGTCTGTGGATCAGGGTAGAGGCCTCTCCCAATTCACACAGCCGCAGAAGCTGGCGAGCCCAAGATCAGCAGGTCAGAGAGCAGAGCTGTGAAGGTTGATGAATTCCAAGATCGGCAGGCAAGACCACAAGGTTTTTCCTGATTCATGTAGCTGCAGGGGCTGGTGAACACAAGATAGGCAGGTTAGAGAGCAGGGCTACGCTCACTGGCTGTGAAGATCGACGAATCCCAAGTTTGGCAGATAAGCTGACAGCTCAAGTCCCAAGAACCAGAGGTGAGATGACAGGAGGCAGCCGCAGGATCCAGAGTGAGCAAAAAGCCAGAACGTCTGCTTATATTCATATGCAGGCCACACCCCCAAGGAAACTCCCTTTCATCTGATTGGCTACTCACAGTATATTCAATCATGGCAGTGATTACATATAAACACTGAGAATCATGGCCCAGCCAAGTTGACATACAATCTTAACCATCACATATACCTTTTTAACTGGACACATTAGTGTGCCAAACACAATTGGGCCTCTGCTAGTAAGAGAAAATGAGAAACTGAATATTGGGAGAGCAGCCAACAGTGCCTGTCAGCATAGACTTTTCTTCGAATTAAATGAGAATATATGATTATTGGTCTAGTCCAATTTCCTGCCTAAATGAAGGACTTACTTGTACAACTTCTCTAACAGATGGTCATTGAGCTTCTGCTGAGTACAGACAATGTAGCAGTGTCTGAATGCTTGACTAGTACAACCAAGAGAATAGGATTTAGGATCTTAACAATCAATTGACTATAGAACTGTGATCAAGAGCCTGAAAAGAAAAATATGAAAACAATATACAGTCCAACTGGACAGCAAAGGGAATATTACAATCTTAAGGAAGGAGTGCAAAGTTCAATGAGTTCTAATTATGCAATAAAAAAATTTCCATCTTCTTAAATCAGATGATGGGGGCAGTGGTGATTCAGTGGTAGAACTCTTGCCTTCCATGTGGGAGACCCAGTTTGATATACCTTATGCACAACCACCACCCACCTGTCAGTGGAGGCTTGCATGTTGCTATGATGATGAACAGGTTTCAGTGGAACTTCCAGACTAATATGGACGAGGAAGAAAGACTTGATCCACTTCTGAAAATCATCCAGTGAGAACCCTCTGGATCACAATGTTCTGATCTCATTGTGCATGGGATTGCCATGAATCAAAGGCCAACTCAACAGCAGCCAACAACAATAACAAATCAAATGATAAGAAATTGAAAAAATTTGAGTAAGTATTAAACCTAAAAGATATCTCGGGAACACATGATAAAAGGCAAGAACTTGCCCATTGACACAAGGGACAGAAATCAACAGTAAGAGAGGGCTCAACATGTTATCCAGTGGGTTGGGTAAAGTTATCCTGGTATGTAGCACCCAGGCCATGGCCTGATTATCTAACCCATTGTTGTCTAAGTCAATGCTTCTCAAAGTATGATCTAGGAAATCCTATGGGTATCTGAGACCTTTTCAACCATACATGATGTCAAAACTCTTTTCATAATATTGTTGTTGTTGTTAGGTGCCACTGAGTTGGTTCTGACTCATCTACAACAAAACAGAACACTGCCCAGTCCTGAGCCATCCTCACAATCATTTTTGTTCGAGCCCATCGTTGCAGTCACTATGTCAGTCCAGCTTGTTGAGGGTCTTCCTCTTTATCGCTGACACTCCACCTTACTAAGCATGATGTCCTTCTCCAGGGACTGGTCCCTCCTGATTATATGTCCAAAGTACATGAGATGAAGTCTCACCATCCTTGTTTCTAAGGAGCATTCTGGCTGTACTTCTTCCAAGACGTATTTGTTTGTTCTCCTGGCAGTATATGGTATATTCAACATTCTTTGCCAACACCATAATTTAAAGGCATCAATTCTTCTTCAGTCTTCCTTACTCCTTGCCCAGCTTTCACATGCATATGAGGCAATTAAAAATTACTAAGGAATTATTGGCCTTTTCACTCTCATCTCTCACTAGTCTAGAGTTGAGTTTTCCAGAGGCTACATGACCTACAATATCACAACAGATTGAATACAGAAACAGAGATGAGAATCCAGCAGTCTTCAATTAAAGAAGACATTTAAAAGATTTGCAAAAATATAAAAATAATGCACACTTCTAATTTTTTTAATTAATTCCTTTACTTTGGAAACATATAGTTTTTTCTATAAAAATACATTATTTTACCAAACACTCCACCCAACAGCAGCCAAGTATACTTTCTTTTCAAAAGCACATGGAACATTCTCCAGAATAGACCACATATTAGGCCATAAAGCAAGCCTTAACAAAATTCAAAGCATCAAAATATTACAAAGTATCTCTTCTGACCATAAAGCTATAAAAGTAGAAATCAACAACAGAAAAAGCAAGGAAAAAAAAATCAAACACATGCAAACTGAATGACACCTTACTCAAAAACTACCGGGTTATAGAAGAAATTAAGGATGGAATAAAGAAATTCATAGAATCAAATGAGAATGAAAACACGTCCTACCAGAACATTTGGGACACAGAAAAAGCAGTGCTCAGAGGTCAGTTTATACCAATAAATGCACACATCCAAAAAGGAGAAAGGGCCAAAATCAAAACATTAACCCCACAACTCGAACCAGTAGAAAGAAAGAAGCAAAAGAAGCCCTTGGGCACCAGAAGAAAGGAAATAATAACAATTAGAGCAGAATTAAATGAAATAGAGAACAGAAAAACAATTGAAAGAGTTAACAAGACCAAAAATTGGTTCTTTGAAAAGATCAACAAATCGATACACCATTGGCCAAACTGACAAAAGAAAAAC
>NW_004443945.1:20610286-20612243 GCF_000243295.1 Trichechus manatus latirostris | reverse complement strand
TGTGACTAAATGGGCAACTCCCATCCAGAGGCGAGATGAGAAGGCAGAGAGTGTCAGGAGCTGGTTGAATGGACACGCAAAATCCGGATTGGAAAGGAGGAGTGTGCTGTCACAGTATAGGGAGAGCAACTAGGGTCACATAACAATGCATGTATAAATTTTTGTATGAGAGACTAACTTGAATTGTAAACTTTCGCTTAAAGCACAATAATATATATATATATAATTTGTGCTAATGTGTGATAGGTTTGTTATTACTGTTTTAAACGAATCAGTAAAATTATTTTTTAAATTTCTCAGGCTTAATTTCTATTATAGCAAATATCAGTAGCTGTAACCAGCATAAACGTAACTTCTTTGGGGTTCTCAATAATTTTAAGAGTGTAAAGGGGTCCTGACACCAAAAAGTTTGAGAACCACAATCTAATTTGTAATCCAATAGGGATTTTCAACATTTAACTAGTAACTCCAGCCCACTTGAGATGGTCAGTCTGCTCATTGGATAAGTAACTCTATAGCACTAACAAGGCATAGAAACAAGAATAAGGAAGATGAAGTACCGGAACCTATGCATTCATTCTTTTGAGTTAAGTTTAGAAGTAAGTTTTAAACATCACGAAAAATCATGCCATGTTTGCAGTAATGTGTTTCAATGTTTAAGAGAACTGACATATAGAAACTGGCATATTGGTTTTATTATTTATTGATTTTTCAGTTAGTTTTTTGAATTATTTTTGAATTATTTTAAGTTACAATGTATAATTTGATCACATTTCTATATTGTATTTCAATAGTTAAGATATAGCACATTTGAGTAGAACTGCATTCCATAGGGTTTTCAAGGCTGTGAGCTTTTAGAAGCAGATCACCAGACCTTTCTTTCAAGGTGCCTTCTGGGTGTGTTTGAACAACCAACCTTTTGGTTAATAGTTAAGCCCTTCACCGTTTGAGTCACCCAGGGACTCCTAGAAATCTATACACTAATTTAAATATATTTAGATTGACAAAAATTGCTGAAATAGTTAGAAAGATTTTGCTTCTTTCAAATCTAACAAGCAAAATGCCCTGTCAGACATTTGAACTATTTGAGACATTCAGATATACAGTATTTTATCAATTCCAAGAAGCACATTATTTTTCCTCATTTTAACAAATCTGAAATCTGGGTATGTCTTACAATCAGTGTGATAAGGTAACATAGGCAGTATTTTTCCTTTCTTATCTGTACATAAAATAATGATACATCTTACAACTGATGGCATCTTAGATGCTGTGGTGGTGCAGTGGTTAAGAGCTCGGCTACTAACCAAAAGGTCAACAGTTCAAATCCACCAGCAACTCCTTGAAAACCCTATGGGGCCGTTCTCCTTTGTCCTATAGGGTCACTATGAGTCGGAATCAACTTGATGGCAGTGCATTTGGTGTTTTTAGTTTTAGACAAAGCTATGGTATGAAATATGCACATGTAAGTTAAAAAGATTAAGGAAACTCAATAAGGTAGTTTTATTTAGGGAAATTTAATCTTTTGAACTTATAAACTAATGGAACACTGATAAAAATACGAGTGAAAGCAATTTTTCTTAATTTTTACAAATATGCACAAGTTATGTTAATAACATAACTAGATCTGCAAGTTGAATATAGAGGCTTAAGAAAAGCAAGGTTTTTTTTCCAAATTATAATTCTAATAAATTGAACATTAATTAAATATAAGCAAATATAGGCAGTCCTTCACCTGCTCAATACCTCTCTCAGATATAAACTCAAAGGGCATCATAGAATGGCATGCAGAAAGTGGGTAAAAATATCCAATGGGTATCCAGTGGGTTAAAAAATATATATCGTGGAGTTCTGGCAAAATGGCGCTCTAGGCAGAAGCACCACGCCGTCCCTCCACAGCAAAGATCCGAAAAACTAAGCTGAACAGAGAATACAACAATCCTGAAACCCTAAAACA
>NW_004443945.1:20583883-20601741 GCF_000243295.1 Trichechus manatus latirostris | reverse complement strand
AAATAAAAAGTTTATATATATATATATACATATATATATATATATATATCGTTACCTATACATACCTGAAACATTTTAGTAGCAAGCAATTTACCCTTCTCAGTGTGGAATTTTAAAGTTAATTAATACGTTAAATGTAATTGGCTTTACACAAATGCATTAATTTTTTTTCCATAACAGAAATGTTATAATACGGGGAGTCCATTTGCACAGGAAAATTTGTTGCAGTGCTTTGTGAGAAGGTGATATTAAGTGAATCTTCACTGTAAGCACTTCTAAGACAAGAAGACAATAGCCTCACTATAGAAGACACTTGGATTTTAAGGGTGTTTATTACCCATAAATGCAATAAATGTTCAAGTGAGTACAGCTTGTATGTAAACACCTCAACTTGCCCATACCAAAAACCCAGTGCTGTCGATTCAATTCCAACTCATAGCAATCACATAAGACAGAGTAAAACTGCCCCATAGGGTTTCCAAGGCTGTAAATATATAAATATATATATATTATTTTAAATGAGGGTTTACAGAGCAAATTAGTTTCTCATTAAACAATTAATACAAATATTGTTTTGTGACATTGGCTGCCACCCCCATGACATGTCAACACTCTCCCCTTCTTTACCTTGGGTTCCCCGTTATCTGCATTCCTGTCCCCTCTTGCCTTCTCATCCTTGCCCCTGGGCCTGTCTAATCTTTGGCTGAAGGGTGAACCTCAGGAGTGACTTCAATACCGAGTTTAGCGAGAAACTCCCTTTTAACTCAGTACTGAAATCACTACTGAGCCATACTCTCAAGGGAGCCATGCTCTTGAGGTTTCTACACTCTATATCAGACCAGTAAGTCTGGTCTTTTGTGTGTGTGTGTGAGTTAGAATTTTGTTCCACATTTTTCTCCAGCTCTGTCCAGGACCCTCTATTGTGATCCTTGTCAGAGCAGTCAGTGGTGGTAGCCAGGCACCATCTAGTTGTGCTGGACTCAGTCTGGTGGAGGCTGTGGTACTTGTGGTCCCTTTGTCCTTTGGACTAATCTTTCCCTTGTGTCTTTGTTTTTTTTCATTCTCTCTTGCTCCAAATGGGGTGAAACCAGTGGAGTATCTTAGATGGCTGCTCGCAAGCTTTTAAGCCCCCAGACGCTACTCACCCAAGTAGGATGTAGAACATTTTCTTTATAAACTATGTTATGCCAATTGAGCTAGACGTTCACCGAGACCATGGTCCCCAGCCCTCAGCCCAGTTATTTGGTCCCTCGGGGGTTTAGATGTATCTGTGGAGCTTCCCAAGTCTGTAAATCTTTTACAGAAGCAGATTGCCACATTTTATTTCCACAGAGTGGCTGGTTCAAACTGCAGACTTTTGGTTAGCAGCCAAACGCTTTGATCACTGCACCACAAGAGCTCCCAACTTGCCCATCCGAACCAAAACCAAACCCGTTGCCGCGCTGATTCCAACTCATAGCGACCCTATAGGACAGAGTAAAACTGCCCCCATAGGGTTTCCAAGGAGCAGCTGGTGGATTCGAGCTGCCAGTCTTTTGGTTAGCAGGCAAGTAGTCAAGCTTGACTCCTTCTCTTGTTTCATATCCAATGAGGAACCAAACTTTACTTCTTCCTTTGACATGGCTCATGCTTACCCCTCCCTCCCCACTCCCCCTGCTGCCTTCTTACAGTCTAGCCTTTATTCCTTCCCAAAAGTTCTTGGCAGCACCTCTGACTTCAACAGTTCAAGATGGAAATATTTAAAGCCTCAAAACCTAAGTGTGAGAGGCACTTCTCTCTTGATTATTACAGGGTTTAATTTAAACAAAAGGCTAGCTTTGCTTTTCTAAGGTAGTGTCTATTTTGTTTTCAGCAGATCCCTAAAGAACTAATAGAATACCTGTATGTGGAAATACTACTTCAGAATTCTGCAATTCTGTTTGCAATGCCTAATCTTTGAACTTCTCCTAGAGTGCCAGTCCTTCCAGTGTCCATCAACTGCCCCTCCTAAAGCCACCAGCATAGACCAGAGGTTGCCTCTGCAGTTGCTTTTAAAATGACCATCTCAGCCTCTGAGACCAGGGTCAGAACCTCCCAACGTGGCCTTCACAGCCAACCAGCTGTTTCTTCTGGCTTCGTTTCAGTTTCTATCCCTACTCTATTTAAAGGACTGAAAGTTAGAATTGAGCCAAAGAAATACCTAGAAGGTGACAGCAGCTAAGCCCCCAAAGCTTTAAATAGAATAAGACATCACATAAGGAGATGCTTCCCTGGACTGCTCCTACATGGCTGAAAGTCACTCATTCTTGCACTAAAGTCAAAAGCCTGACAGTCATAAAGTTAAGAAAAAGGTGGGGGCAGCAGTGCCTAGATTTATTAGGAGAGAGATTTCTGTCTTTAGAGTGGATGGGAAAATATCACTTGTTGTGCAAATGAGATGACTATGTCTATTGGACAATTATTTTTTCATCTGACTCTAAGAATGACTGAACTTCAGATAAATGATTCTTCACCACAAGAGATATCGGTTCCTAAAGAGTCCTCCAAAGACAGGGCCAGGCAGGCCCTGAATATGTGAAATAAGAAGGGGGAAAACTGGGGCTAAGTGGCGAGTACACCCTTACCTAGAGATATTCAGATTAAAAAATATTTGAAAACATTGAACTGACTGTACAAAACCAAAACACCAAAAAAACAAAAAACCCATTGCCACTGAGTCAATTCTGACTCATAGTGACCCTATAGGACACAGTAGAACTGCCCCATAGAGTTTCCAAGGAGCACCTGGTGAACTTGAACTGCTGACCTTTTGATTAGCAGCCATAGCTCTTAACCACTACACCACCAGGGTTTCCAACCAAAATACAGCTGCCTGCAAATCTAGCACTGGCTGCTGGCTTGTGTCTCTGGCTCTCAGGTTAAGCAAACTCATTGCCATCAAGTTGATTTCAACTCATAGCAACACTATAGGACAGAGTAGAACTGCCCCATAGGGTTTCCAAGGCTGTGAATCTTTACAGAGACAGACTATCACATCTTTCTCCTGCAGAGCAGCTGGTGGGTTCCCACCACTGACCTTTCGGTTAGTAGCCAAGAGCTAAACTACTACACCACCAGAGCTCCTTCAAGTTAAGCACAGAGATTATAAAATCATCAAAGGGTTAGAAACACTTTTTTTTTAACTACAAGGTTTAATTTTAATAGCATGAGTTGACTCGCTACTATGAAAGATGAGATGATTTCACTCATAACAATTTCTCCTACCTTTTCTCCACTCCATTTTTCATTGTTTATATTATATTTTACTTTGCCAGATATATTCATTTCCTAGGGCTGCTATAACAAAATACCACAAACTGGGTGACTTAGAAGAACAGAAATTTATCATGTCACAGTTCAGGAGGCTAGGAGTCCAAAATCAGGTGTCAGCCATATTGATTCTTTCTGAGGGCTCTGATTAGATAGGAAACTTAAGGGGCAGTGAGTTTATGTTAATGAGGGAGGAACAACTCAGAAAAGGAGGGTGAGAATGGTTGCACAACACAAAGAATGTAATCAATGTCACTAAATTGTACATATAGAAATTGCTGTATTGGTGTATGTTTTGCTGTGTATATTCTCAACAACAACAATAAAATAAAACATAAAGAAAAAAATTATCAGAGTTCTAAATACTAGTTCTGCAAGTTGGGTGTGAAGAAAAGAGCTACACCAAAACTTCTGTCCTGTTTTAAAGTTTATGACATAAAGTTGTTCTCCTTTGTTTGGAGGTCACTCATGAATTGTTTTTCCCCTCACCCCTCCACCCCACTACCTCATCTACTTTTGTTCGTTTCATTACATCTACAGGAAGATTATTTAACCTGACCTTTTTTTTCTCCCTTGTCATTTATAGTCATATGTTTCCTCACTGTTCTTACTTTCAATCCTACATATTTATTATAATGTACGGCCAGAAAATATCTACTGAACTACTTCCAGCTACACAATTTGTTAAAAAGTAAAAGTTCTTCGTCAGACTGTTTATTGCTCTTGGCTAGTTAACCATTCCTCAGGACTGCTACTATACGATGGTTAAGAGGCAGGACAGCTACACTTCGGCCCCCACACTCTGGAGTCTAACAGACCTGTGGCCAAGTTCTGACTCCGCCACTCACTAGTTGTGGGGTGTTGAACACCTTAGCTAACCCCTGCAGGTCTCAGTTTCTTCATATGTGAAAAGGGGATGATAATAATAGTCTCTACCTCATAGATTGTAGGAGTAAATAAAATAATGCACATTTGCATGCTTAACATGGTACCTGACACCGAACCATCTACTTTCTAAGTTCTATGTGCCGCTTCCTCCTTCTGTGATGAAGCTCCTGGAATTGGAATTTTTAGTATTGGAAGGAACCTTAGAAGTTATCTTGTCCAAGCCTCTAACATGATGAAAGAAGGGTTAAGATCATGAGAAATTACATCAGAGGTAATATTATTACATCTATTCCACCAATACCCTGATACTGAGATTAGACTCTTGGACAATGGATATGAATATACTGGTCACCAGGAAAAGGCATTTCTTATTGCAAACCGTTAACTTGGTATCCAGTTTATTTAAAAACTCAACAAAATAATTTCAGCAGGACCTGTGACAACAACCTTGTTGTTCGGTGCCATCAAGTGCATTTCAACTCATAGAGTGCCCGTGTGTGACAGAGTAGAACTGCAGTCCAGGCTATAATCTTTTACAGAAACGGATCACCAGGTCTTTTGCAAGAGAGCCACTGGGAGGTTCGAACCTCCAACCTTTCAATTAGTAGCCCAGCCCTTAACTGTTGTGCTACTAGAGCTCTTTGACAACAACGTAGGACCTCTGTCCAGGTCCAGTGCACTTTCCACTAACTGACAGCTTCTCTTACATTACTAAAGTAGCTACCTTTAATCCCATGGAAGCTAATAAAAATATTTATGCATGAAGAAAAGTAGTTGTATTTCTTTTTTTAGCTGTTCAGGTGAAAGAGACATATCATTAAACATCCATACTACTCATAAATATAGGTGTCCCATAGAAATACATTAAGCTCATGAAAAACTTGCCCTTGTTCGTACTCACTAGAAGTTTTAACCCACATTCACAATTAATCATAATACACACATTTAAAGATCACAGTACTGACAATGCAGTGGTGTTAACTAGCTCAGAAAAAGTCATGAATCCTTAGAGGAAAAAATATTTAATATATTAAACCACAGTCACTTGCAACATCATAATAATGTACTTTACTTTCAACTCAGATGCTCTAAGTCTAAACAGAGTCAGAGCATGAGCACCCTTGGGGAATATGTTTCACTGGATAAAATTTATGTGCCACTCTCTCTTTTATGGTAAACAGTCACCAGGTATTCTCCTTTGTGCAATGCGTACCCATTTCCTGCCCTCCTTAGCCCAACACCATCAAAACAGCCCCGGTCATTCAAACTGTGTTACTGCTGGCACACTTGCCACATTATCCCAGCCTAAATATGGATGCTATTAATTTAAATCTCTTATTTCCAGTGTGACAAGCAGTCAGATAAATGGACCAGTTACAAATGAGCTAGGAGTCCCATGGGTGGTGCAAATGGTTAAGTGCTTGGCTAACAGCCAAAAGGTTGGCAGTTCGAATCCACTCAGAGGCACCTCAGAAGAAAGACCTGGCAATCTACTTTCGAAAGAACACAGACATTGAAAACCCGTGTAAATCAGGTAAAACATGACAAGAGATACAACATCGCATTCCCCTATCCTCCCAGGAAATATTTGAGACTGTGGCTTTCAGAGACAATGTCTTCAATTTTATTGCTTAACCTAAAGGAATGCCTTAAATACTAAAAAATTCAGGCCACTGGAGTCAGAAGGAAACTATGAAATCTCGTATTTGGTAGAGATACTGTGATGGATTAAATTGTGTCCCCCCCCCCCCGCCAAAATATGTGTTATAAATCCTAACCACTATACCTGTGGATGTAATCTCATTTGGGAATAGGGTTTTCTTGGTTATATTAATGAGACCATATCAGTGTAGGATGTGTCTTAAGCCAATCATTTTTTTTAGATATAAAAAGAGCAGATTAGGCACAGAAGTAAGCAAGCACGAATGCGGGAACGATGGATGCCATGTGGAGATCTCCAAGAAACGCCAAGAAGAAAGCTAGAGAAGTTGAGACAAGGATTTTCCCCCAGAGTGGCCAGAGAGAGCCTTCACCTAGAGCCCACACCCTGAATTCAGACTTCTAGCCTCCTAAACTGTTAGAAAATAAATTTCTGTTCATTAAAGCCACCCATTTGTGGTATTTCTGTTATAGCAGCACTGAGAAACTAAGACAGATACCAAACAGCTGTCGTAGACTACTAAATGAAATAGAATATGGCTGGATGAAACTTGGAAGACTCCTCAAAGAAGCCCAAACATGTGGCTACCTAGTCCACTCAAGGACAGCTCCAGTCCTGGTGTGGCATCAAACATCCCAAGCCATAGTGACTCTAGTGTTGTAGGAGATGGCCAACTCTGGTCACTCCCTCACCACCTGCAGAGGTTCTAATGCTCCCAAATAAACCAGAGCAGAGAGGTATGTGACTTCTTCTCCCAACCTAGCTGGGACTCCTGGCCTTTTTGGATTATCTCTTCCTCCAGTCCACTTGTACTCAGGCTGGGGCTTTGGCACTCTACTCTTCCTGTCTTCTAGAACTTCACTTGTTCTCAGGTGGCACCCTTCTTCCCCTTCCCAGGCAGGGATGACAATGCAAAGCACTGTGCAGGAGACCGAGAAGTCAGCTTCCCTTCAGATCAGCTCGGGTAAAGGTGGATACTGACCATGTCCCATGACAGAGTTCCCTGCACACAAAGTCAAAGCACTTTATAAGGTTCAATAGAGAAGCTCTCTGTCTAAAAAGTACTGGAACTCACTACACTGTACTCTAACTGAAAACTTGGCTACTCAAAGCATCTAGCTTTCTCAGTAACACTGATTCTACCATAAAATTTCAGAACAAAGGACAAGCCAATAATTTCCATATAGGTAGATTACAGGGTACTTCCTATTTTCATACAAAGTGTATGATTCCAGATGAATTCAAAAGCAAATGTTTGAAAATCATATACTTGCAAGTTATAAGGAGAACTTCCACTGCTAAGAGCCATAAGATATAGAAAATAATTTTACTTTATTTTTTAGGTTTGGTTTTTGACATAATTTCAGCATTTTGCTGATGATGCATAATTTTGCTTTTTTTTTTTTCCTAAGAGTTGAATATACAGTCAACCAATTTAGTCCAATGGGCATTCATCTGAGACTGAAGAGTCACAACTATTTTTTTAATAATTTATTTTCTTTTATTGTTGTTGAAAATATACACAGCAGAACATATAACAATTAAACAACTTCTACATGTACAGTTCAGTGACTTTGATTACATTCTTCAAGTTGTGCAACCACTCTCTCCCTCCTTTTCTGAAGTGTTCCTCCCCCATTAATATAAACTCACTGCCCCCTAAATTTCTTATCTAATCTTTCCAGTCACTGTTGTCAACTTCATCCCATATAACTGGTTCTTTAAAATAGTTCAATGTTCAAGACAGACATTCTTTACTAATTAAGTTAAACTACTGTTTGATTTTAAAGACGACTTCAGGGGATATTTTTGGTTTGAGGTTTAAAGATTATCTCAGGGCAATAGTTTCAGGGGTTTACATAGCTTCAATGGCTCCAGAAAGTCTGGAGTCCATGAGAATTTGAAATTCTGTTCTGCATTTTCTCCCATTTGATCAGGATTCTTCTACAGAATCTTTTATCAAAATATTCAGTAATGGTAGCTGGATACTATGCAGTTTTTCAGGTCCCATGGCATAAGAGGCAGCTGTTCCTGGAGGCAATTAGCCACACATCTTATTTCCTCCTCCTATTCCTAACTCTCCTTCAGTCCTTATAATTTTCTTTGGTCTACCAAAATAGGATGAGAAGGGGAAGTCAGAAAATAGAGGCCCTGAATGTTGCCGGCATAAGAAAGCACATGGCCTTCAGGGATCCTCTGGGAGAAGCTATGAGGATCTCGTTTCACAAACTCTGAGTAAATTCTAAGAGGCATCTTGTTTCAAAATTAGGATTCATAGTAATCTGTAAACTTCTTTCAACTCTCCTATTTTCACTAACGGGACAGTGATCACCATGTCACTGTGATTACAAAACCTTAGTCATCCATGATTTATCCCTCCTCTTTATCCCTCCTTCTTATTGACACTTATTATTGTCATTTATTGTCACTTTCTCTCCAGTTCCACCACCACAGAGTTTCAGCACTTGGCACCTCACATCTCAGACTGTTGAAACAGCCTCCTTTTCCATCCCACTCTCCAATCATTACACTCATTAATTCAACAAACATTTACTAATATGAATAGATATTGATCTGAGTGGTAGGGGTACTGTGGTGAACATGCCAGCCACCCTGCCTGCCCCCATGGAGCTTATATTCTGCAAGAAATGCTAGCAAATTAATTTCATGATAGTCTTGTCCTCAAAGACATGGCAGACTAAATCCCAGATCCTATCCTGTTACACTTGTTCCCACCAGACTTAGGCACTATTCTCTAATACAACCCTCAGCTCCATAAAACCCCTGGCCGTCTAGTCGATTCTGACCCATAGCAACTCTATGGTACAAAGTAGAACTGCCCCATAGGATTTCCAAGGCTGTAATCTTTATGGGGAGCCCCCGTGGTGCAGTGGTTAAAGCACTCAGCTGCTAATCAAAAAACTGCCATTTGGAACCCACCAGCCACTCCGCAAGAGAAAGATGTGACGGTCTGCTTCCATAAAGGTTTACAGCCTTGGAAAAATATGGGGCAGTTCTGCTCTGTCCGATAGGGTCACTATGAGTTGGAATCAACTCAACAGCAGTGGGCTTAGTTTGATTTTGGTAATCTTTACGGAAGCAGACTGCTACATCTTTCTCCCACAGAGTGGCTAGGAGGTTCGACCCAACGAAATTTTTCAGTCAGCAGTGGAGCGCTTAACCACTGACCAGCCATCAGCTCTAGTTCAGTAAAATTCTCTAAAGATGCCATTTCTTTTCTATTCCAGAGTTTGGTCAAGCTACTCCTCATCATCACTATTCTTTACGATTTTAATAAAGAACTCCATTATTTCTTAAAGCATAACTTCAAGAAAAGTATGTTAATATGTCTCTCAGATCTTCCTACGTATAAGTCTATTTGGAAGAGGAGGCTATAACTAAAATAACTGCCTGACTTGGTAAATTTACCTCTGCCAGCACTTTATAGCTAACAAGCACTTTCACATACATAGATTTTATTTGATACTCATAGGAGAAGAGTAGGAAGCTGACAATTAGCTTGGCCAAAACTAGATGTTGTTGTTGTTAGTTGCTTTTGAGTCCATTCTGACTCATGGTGACCCCATGTGCGCAGAATAGACCTGCTCCATAGGGTTTTCAAGGCTGTGACTTTTGGAAGCACATTTCCAGGCCTGTCTTCCGAAGCACGTCTGGGTGGGTTTGAACTGCTAACCTTTCGGCTAGTAGTCAAGCACTTAACAATTATGAAAGATTATTTTTAAGTAATTGTAAAGTATTATAATGACATGTGTAAAGACCTGGAGTTAGAAAACCAAAAAGGAAGAACAAGCTTGGCATTTTTCAAGCTGAAAGAACTGAAGAAAAAATTCAAGCCTCGAGTTGCAATATTGAAGGATCCTACAGGGAAAACCTTAAACGATGCAGGAAGCATCAAAAGAAGATGGAAGGAATACACAGAGTCACTATACAAAAAAGAATTGGTCGACTTTCAATTTCAGGAGGTAGCATATGATCAGGAACCAATGGTACTGAAGAAAGAGGTCCAAGCTACACTGAAGGTATTGGCGAGAAACAAGGCTCCAGGAATTGACAGAATACCAACTGAGATGTTTCAACAAACTGATGCAGCACTGGCAGTACTCACTCGTCTATGCCAAGAAATTTGGAAGACAGCTGTCTGGCCAACTGACTGGAAGAGATCCGTATTTATGCCTATTCCCAAGAAAAGTGATCCAACCGCATGCAGAAATTATCAAACAATAGCATTAATATCACACGCAAGTAAAATTTTGCTGAAGATTATTCAAAAGTGGCTGCAGCAGTACATCAACAGGGAACTGCCAGAAATTCAAGCCAGATTTAGAGGAGGATGTGGAACCAGGGATATCACTGCTGATGATGTCAGATGGATCCTGGCTGAAAGTAGAGAATACAATAAAGATGGTTACGTGTGTTTTACTGACTATGCAAAGGCATTCGACTGTGCGGATCATAACAAATTATGGATAACATATGAAGAATGAGAATCCCAGAACACTTACTTGTGCTCATGAGGAATCTGTACATAGATCAAGAGGCAGTTGTTTGAGCAGAACAAGAGGATACTGCATGGTTTAAAGTCAGGAAAGGTCTGTGTCAGGGTTGTACCCTTTCACCATACTTATTCAATCTGTATGCTGAGCAAAAAATCCTAAAAGCTGGACTATATGAAGAAGAACAGGTCATCAGGATTAGAGGAAAACTCATTAACAACCTGTGTTATGCTCATGCCACAACCTTGCTTGCTGAAAGTGAAGAGGACTTAAGCACTTACTGATGAAGATCAAAATCTATAGGCTTCACTATGAATTCTACCTCAACCTAAAGAAAACAAAAATCTTCACAACTGGACCAATAAGCAACATCATGATAAATGGAGAAAAGACTGAAGTTGTCAAGGATTTCATTTTACTTCGATCCACGATCAACACCCATGAAAGCAGCAGTCAAGAAATCAAAAGACGCATTGCATTGGGCAAAAGACTTCTTTAAAGTGTTAAAAAGCAAAGATGTCACTTTCAGGATTAAGTTGCACCTGACCCAAGTCATGGTGTTTTCAATCACCTCATATGTATGTGAAAGATAGGCAACAAATAAGGAAGACCAAAGAAGAACTGACGCCTTTGAATTATGGTGTTGGCGGAGAATATTGAAGCGCCGTGGACTGCCAAAAAAAAAAAAAAACAATTCTGTCCTGGAAGAAGTACAGCCAGAAGCAAGGATGGCGAGACTTCGTCTCACATACTTTGGACATGTTATCAGGAGGGATCAGTCGCTGGAGAAGGACATCATGCTTGGTAAAGTAGAGGGTCAGTGAAAAAGAGGAAGACCCTCAACAAGATGGATTGACACAGTGGCTGCAACAATGGGCTCAAGCATAACAACAATTGTGAGAATGGCGCGGGACCAGGCAGTGTTTCATTCTGTTGTACATAGGATCGCTATGAGTTGGAACCGATTCGACAGCACCTAACAACGACAATTTTTAAGTAATTAGGTGTGCCATATTATACTTTGTCTTTTTTGTCTACTACTACTAATGATAATAACGCTCTAACATACTTATTAAAAAATGACATGTTATCTACCCAAAATGTCTTTTTTTTTTTTTGTAAAAATGGCAGATTTGTACCAAAGAAATTAAAGCTCTCACATATATTCTCAAAATGACTGCTTAGAATTAGAGGTCACAGCATATTTGAATCTGTCCAAATAGTAACCACACTTGCAATTCACTTGTACCATATTCTAAGCAAAAAAAAAAAAAAAAAAAAGCCCATTGGGTTCAATTAATTTATCAAATTTAAGATTTTTTAGATGTAGCAAGATCACACTGGAATAATAAACTTACTAACGGCCAGAGTTCATTCTTTTAGATTACTTTATCAATTCTTTTGTCAGCTTTTGAGTATCTGAGGCTTCTAATTTACATAAATACTTTGGTTTTTCTCAGCAAGAACAGGTGTTTCTTTCCTTTCTGCTCAACCACCAGAATAGCTACTCATTTTTACGGACACTAGGTCTCAAATGAGGTTTGGAGTATTATTATTATTCTTCTCTCTTCCAGGAGATGCTACTTACTGCCTTTTAAAGAAGTTTTTATTTTAGTAATAAAGGTTTCACAGCTTTAGAAATACACCTTAATATTTAACCTGAACTGTAGAAAGCCACTGGTTATATTAATAAATGATGTGGATTGGCATATCTTAAAACTTAGTGTGGAGTTATTCAGCAAAAGGGACCTCAGTGAAACACAGCATTTAAATAAATATTACAACTCTTAGGAAGCGTTTTCCAGGCAGGCACTTCAAATTTAAATTATTCTAACGAATATTATTACTCAAAAAATTATTATCCTCTTGAGAGAAAATTTTCTATGATTCAATAATAAGCCTTTCCTGATTTTTAAAAGATGAATATAGCATTAGTTTATTCTGGTAGCACAACAGTTAAGCACTCAGCTGCTAACCAAAAGGTTGTCAGTTTGAACCCATTCAGCGGCTGTGTGGGAGAAAGACTTAGTGATCTGCTTCCATAAAGATTACAGCCAAGAAAACCATATGAGGTAGTTCTACTCTGTCACGTGGGGTCACTATGAAGTCAGAATCGGCTCGACGGCACCTAACAACATTCTGATTAAGACAATAATATATATTCACATAAAATATTCAAATAACTTGAGTATATAGGAAAAAGTAAAAACCAACCAAAAAATCCTAGTACCTAGATGCAACTATTGTAAAGATTTTGGAGAATATCTTTCCAGATGTCTCTCTATACATGTATACACATAAGCATATTCTAAAATGTTAATAAACTAATACTAAGCATCTTATTTTCTAACCTGATTTTTCACTCAGCAATGTGGCTTTCAATGTCAGTGAATAACTAATGTATATAGATATATATCATATTCTTTGATGGCTGCATTATATTTATATCTTTGTATATGTTAAAGTGCATTCAACTAAGCACCTCTTTAGGATTTTCCAATTTTTTGAAACTGTAAACTATAATGTAATGACTACGTAAATTCACTTTTGTGTATTTGTCCAATTATACCCTTTGGATAATTACTTAGCAATGAACTTTGCTGAATCAAAGGTATTTCATTTTTGACTTTTTAAAATCTATATTGCCAATTTACCTTCAAAAAGTTGTGTACCAATTTATTCTGACTGACACTGTATGACAATACTTGCTGTGCCACAGCCTTGCACACACTGAGTATTGCCCATCTTTTTCAACTTTGGAAATATAATAGGTGTATCAGTTTCCTATTGCTGCATGACAGATTAGCACAAACTTGGCAACTTAAAACATATTTGCTATCTCATAGTTTCTGTGGGTCAGGAATATTGGCACAGCTTAGGGGCTCCTTGCTTTAGGGTCTCTCAGAATATGTCTACCAGGCCTAGAGTCTCAATGAGGTCCAGCTGGGAAAGGATCTACTCCCGAACTAGTGTGGTTGTTAGATTCAGCTCCTGCGGGGTGTCAGACTGAGGGTTTCTTGCTGGCTGCCGGTGTGGTAGGAGGCCACCCCCAGTTTCTTGCCAAATGGGCCTCCCCTCAAGGAAGCTTACTTTATCAAAGCCAGCAACAGAGAAAGAAAATAGTCTTTTAGCAAGATGGAGGATTCAACCTTATGTAACATAATCATGGGAGTGACGTCCAGGGACGGATTACCCAATAAGCATGGTACACAAAGGCATGTGAAATTGTGCACTACAGATGAGTGAGTAAACACAATTAAGTCCATGCTTACCTGGCTTACTATAAGCCGGTGCATATCGTGCTTACTGGTTAATCCTCCCCGGTAACTTCCATCATCTGTTGCCATACTCTATTAGTTAGAAGCAAGCCACAGGTCATTCCCACACTCAAGGGGAGGGAATTACACAAGGTGTGAATACGAGGAGGTGAGGATAACTGGGAATCATCTTACAGTCTTTCCTCCACAAAGTACTAACTGATGCTTTCAATTAGAGATATATCTTCGCACCATGTGTAAATAGCTATTGTTCTTTTTATTCACATTAATATAAATTATCCTTTTAAATATGTTCTGAGCACCTACCATGTGCTAGGCATTTTGGTAGTAGGTATAGGGTGTAGTACAATAGTGAGCGAAACCAAGCACAGTTCCTGTTCTCATGGAAATTATAGTCACAAGGAGAGAGAAAATCATTCTATGAATAAATGTGAAATTACATTTTTGACAAATACTATGAAAGTTCATGATGCTATGAGGAAGTGAACTGATCCAGTGGTTGGGCACAGCTTCTGGGAGAAAATGACATTTTATTCAAGATACAAAGAATGAATCAAAGACCTAAATATGAAACCAAAAACTATAAAGATCACAGAAGAAAAAATAGGATCAATGTTAGAGGCCTTAATACATGGCATTAACAGGATACAAACCATAACCAACAAGGCAAAAATTCCAGAAGATAAGCTGGATAACTGGCATCTTCTAAACATTCAACAATTATGCTCATCAAAAGACTTCACCAAAAGAGTAAAAAGAGAACCTACAGATGGGAAAAAATATTTGGCCATGACAAATCCGACAAAGGTCTAACCTCTAAAAGTTATAGGAAAATCCAACACCTCTACAGCAAAAAAACAAATAATCCAATTAAAAAATGGGCAAAGGAAATGAACAGACACTTCACCAAAGAAGACATTCAAGCTGATAACAGACACATGAGGAAATACTCACAATCACTAGCCATTAGAGAAATACAAATCAAAATCACAATGAGAGGCAGGGCCAAGATGGCGGAGTAGTCAGACGCTGCTGGTGGACCCTCTTACAACAAAGACCAGAAAAAACAAGTGATTCGATTATATATGGCAATCTGGGAGCCCTGAACATCAAAGGCAAAGTTGAGGAACCGGACTGAGCGGCAGGGGAAGGGAGAGACGGTTCAGAAGCAGCAAGGAGTTGCCAGACCTGACCCGGCGAGACCCTGAGCCCTTCAGGCCTGATCAGCTCGGGGTGAGCAGTGAGGCAGGACAGCAGCCATGCTTGGAAGGTGCGTTTTCCATACCGGGAGAGACCCAGCACCAGAGAGTCTACGCGGCCACCCAGAACCAGTGAGAAGCAGCCCTCCACAAAAGATAAGTACTTGTGTACAGCTTACTGCGTGGATCAAAAATACCTCCCTTAGGGCTGCAGGAACCATGGTCTCGGGGAACATCTAGCTCAATTGGCAGGACACAGCTTATAAATACAATGCGCTACATTCTACCTTGGTGAGTAGTGTCTGGAGTCTTAAAAGCCTGTGAGCAGCCATCTAAGATACTCCGCTGGTCTCATCCCTTCGGGAGCAAGGGAGAATGAAGACAACAGGATACAAGGAAAAGATTAGTCGGAAGGACTAATTGTCCACAGCTACCAAGGCCTCCACCAGACTGAGTCCAGTACAGCTAGATGGTGCCCGGCTACCACCACTGACTGCTCTGACCAGGATCACAACAGAGGGTTCTGGACAGAGCTGGAGAAGAAGGATGTAGAGCATAATTCTAACTCACAAAAAAAAAAAAAGACCAGATTTACTGGCCGAAAGGAGACTGGAGAAACCTCGAGAGTATGGCCCCCAGACACCCTTTTAGCTCAGTGGTGAAGTTACCTCCGAGGTTCACTGTTCAGCCTGGGAGTGGACAGCCCCGTGAAACCAAATGAGACTAACGAGGTACAGGAGTCCAGTGACAAGGGCCAGAAGGCAAAAGGGGACAAGGAAGCTGGTGATAGGGAACCCAAGGTTGAGTAAGGATATTGTTGTTGTGTTGTGAGATTGTTAACCATTGTCATAGGGCAACATTTGTAGTAACTGTTAAATGAGAAACTATTTTGTTCTGTAAGCCTTCATCTTAAGTGAGAATAACAGCACAATTGGAAGAGCGTAGTCAATGTCACTGAACTGTGTATGTAGAAATTTTTGAAACGGTGTATCTTTGGCTATGTATATTTTCACCAAAAAAAAAAGGTTGAGACGTTAGAGGGTTAATATGTAGTGGGGTTGTTAACCAATGTCATAAAACAACATGTGTACTACTGTTTCATGAGAAACTATTTGTTCTGTAAGCCTTCACCTGAAGTGCAATAAAATAAAAAAATTTTAAAAAAATACCTCCCTTAGGGAAAAACCTCTCTCCCATTTACCTCCCTGATCCCTGCTTGGCACCGGGTCCTGGACCGGCTTCAGCAATTGCCGAGTCCCCTGGGCCGGAAGTAGGATCCGAGACACACCCAGAGCCATTCTCCCTACCTTGGAGAGCGAACAAATTAACAAACGGAGGAAAAAATAAACTGCTGGCTCCCCTAAGCCAGGAACCCAGCGTAGGCACAGCTCCCTTGCCTAGGCACAGGCATAAGGGCTCCACAGACTGTGAGTGCCTTTCCCCCTGCATAGACTTGTGTGGGCTCATCTCAACAGCATAGGCCCTCATTACCGCAGTGCAACAGGGTACATACCGGAACTCTAACTTCAGCTATTTCAGTTGTGAAGTGGCAGGTTCTGGACATTTGACACTGCTCTGCCCATTAAGCAGCATCTTCACCTACCCACATCAGGGGCCTGAGGACTGGTGGCTCCACCCATGCCACCTAGCCACCTGCGATAGGCATCCATGAATAAGAGGTGCCCCCCAGTCCTTACAGCCAACAGCATTAGGTACTCATACTCCGGCTGCAAAACCCACCCACCTATGCGCTCTAGGGAACAGGGACACGCCTTCTTCCTGGACACTCGGGGGCGGACATTGGCCTTGCTCAGAGTATGTTTCCCTGCTACAGCCAAATGCCTGCACCTACACCAATCACCCATGCCTATCTAGGACTTTAAGTGAGAGCCTACACCACACACTTGGCAGCTATCTACCTGAGCATCTGAGCTGAATCCATACAGGAGGAGTGGGCAGACTCCTGAGCTCACATACCTAGTAACAGATCTAACCACATGGTGACAGGACATTAGAGCTTCAAAGGTGCCAATAATCAAACTAGTTCATACGAGCAGCCAATTTGGGAATATCAAAACAAAACAAGAAGCTAGGACACAGTAAGCAAACATAAAATAAATAAATATAATAACTTCTTGATGGCTCGGAGACAACAGTTAATATCAAATCACATAAAGAGGCAATCCATGATGGCTTCAGCAAGCTCTCAAAATAAAGAATCCAGAAATTTTCCAGAGGAGGAAAATTTCTTGGAAATACCAGAGGTAGAATACAAAACAATAATAGACAGAACTCTTCAAGAAATTAGGAAGAAAATTAAGCAAAACCCAAAACACACAATAGAGGAAATTAAAAAGATTAGTGAAGAGCATAATGACAAATTTAACAGGCTGCAAGAATCCACAGAGAGACAGCAATCAGAAATTCAGAAGGTTAACAGTAAAATTTCAGAACTAGACAACTTGACAGAAAGTCTTAGGAGCAGAATTGAGGTAATGGAAGTCAGAATTAGTGAGATTGAAGATAAAGCACTTGACACCAACTTATTTGAGGGAAAATCAGATAAAAGGATTTTAAAAAATGAAGAAATCCTAAGACTTATGTGGGACTCTATCACAGGAATAACCTACAAGTGAGTGATTGGAGTATCAGAACTGGGAGGATAACAGAAAATACAGAGAGAATTGTTGGAGATTTGTTGGCAGAAAACTTCCCTGATAGCATGAAAGATGACAAGATATCTATCCAAGATGCTCATCGAACCCCACATAAGGTAGATCCTAAAAGAAAGTCACCGAGACATATTATAATCAAACTTGCCAAAACCAAACATAAAGAAAGAATTTGAAGAGAGGCTAGGGATAAACAAAAAGTCATCTACAAAGGACAGTCAGTAAGAATAAGCTTGGACTACTCAGCAGAAACCATGCAGCCAAGAAGACAATGAGATGACATATATAAAGCCTGGAAGCAAAAAAACTGCCAGCCAAGAATTATATATCCAGCAAAACTGTCTCTCAGATATGATGGT
>NW_004443945.1:20556490-20576519 GCF_000243295.1 Trichechus manatus latirostris | reverse complement strand
TGGGACATAAAGTGATACTTGTGAGGAGTGTGCCTCTTAGCTCCAGTAGCTACAAGAGACTAAATGGGTGGCTTCTGTACGGAGGTGAGATGGGAGGGCAGAGAGGGTTAGGAGCTGGTTGGGTGGACGTGGGGAATCAGGGGTGGAAAGGAGGAGTGTGCTGACACAGTGTGGGGAGAGCAATTGGAGTCACATAGCGATGTATGTATAAATTTTTGTATGGTAAAAAACAAAAAATTATGGTACATACACACAATGGAATACTAAGCAATGATGAAGAACAATGATAACTCTACAAACATCTCATAACATGGATGAATGTGGAGGGCATTATGCTGAGTGAAATAAGTCAATTAAAAAGGACAAATATGGTATGAGACCACTGTTGTAGAAAAACAAGAAAAGGTTTACACACAGAAAAAAAACAATCTTTGATGGTTATGAGGGAGGGGAGAGGTGAGAAGAGGAAATCATTAACTAGATAGTAGACAAGTTAACTTTGGTGAAGGGAAAGACAATATACAATATAGGGGAAGGCAGCACAACTTGAATAAGGCAAAGTAATAGAAGCTTCCTAGATATATCCAAACACCTTGAGGGACCAAGTAACTGAGCTGAGGGCTGGGTACCATGGTCTCGGGGGACATCTCGGTCAGTTGGCATAACATAGCTCATAAAGAAAATGTTCTACATCCTACTTTGGTAAGTACCGTCTGGGGTCTTAAAAGCTTAGGAACGGCCATCTAAGATACATCTATTGGCCCCATCACATTCAGAGCAAAGGAGAACAAAGAAAATCAAAGACACAAGGAAAATATTAGTCCACAGGACTAGTGGAGCACATGAACCACAGCCTCCACCAGCCTGAGCCCAGAAGAACTAGATGGTGCCCTGCTACCACCATCAACCACTCTGGCAGGGATCACAATAGAGGGTTCCAGACAGAGAGGGAGAAAAGTGTAGAACAAAATTCAAAATCAAAAAAAGAAACCATAGTTACTGGTCTGACAGATACTGGAGGAACCCCCGAGACTATGGTGCCCAGATACTCTGCTAACTCAGAACTGAAGCCACTCCTGAAGTTCGCCTTAGACAGGCCTATAAAACAAACGATAACACAAGTGAGGAGCATGTTTCTTAGTTCAATCAAGTATGCAAGACTAAATGGGCAACGCCTGCCCAAAAGCAAAGACAAGAAGGCAGGAATGGACAGGAAAACTGGACGAATGGACACGGGAAACCTAGGGTGGAAAAGGAAAGGGGGAGAATGCTGACACAACACAGGGATTGCAACCAGTGTCACAAAACAATTTGTGTATACACTTTTTAATGAGAAACTAATTTGCATTGTAAACTCTCACCTAAAGCACAAAAAAATTTAAATTTAAAAAATGAAAAAAAATCTGATTCCATCTCACCCCGGCATTACTGGCACGAATCAAAAAAAAAAAAAAAAAAAAAAAATAACAAATGCTGGAGAGGCTGCAGGGAGATTGGAACTCTTATACACTGCTGGTGGGAATGCAAAATGGTACAACCATTTTGGAAAACAATATGGCACTTCCTTAGAAAGCTAGTAATAGAAATACCACATGATCCAGTAATCTCACTCCTAGGAATATATTCTAGAGAAATAAGAGCTGTCACACGAATAGACATATGCACACCCATGTTCATTGTAGCGTGGTTCACAATAGCAAAAAAAAAAATGGGAAAAACCTACATGCCCATCAACAGATGAATGGATAAAAAAACTATGGTACATACACACAATGGAGTACTATGCAACAATAAAGAACAATGATGAATCTCCGAAGCATCTCACAACATGGATGAATTTGGAGGGCATTATGCTGAGGGAAATAAGTCAATCACAAAAGGACAAATATTGTACGAGACCACTACTAGAAAAACTCATGAAAAGGGTTACACACAAAAAGAAACAATCTTTGATGGTTACACAGGAGGGGAGGGATGGGGATGGAAAAAACGCTAAATAGACAATAGATAAGTGGTAACTTTGGTGAAGGGTAAGACAGTACACAAAACTGAGGAAGCTAGCAGAACTTGTCTAAGGCAAGGTCATGGAAGCTCCACAGACACATCCAAACTCCCTGAGGGACCAAATGGCTAGGCTGAGGGCTGTGGGGGCCATGGTCCGGGGGAACATCTATCTCAATTGGCATAACATAGTTTATAAAGAAAATGTTCTACATTCTACTTTGGTGAGTAGTGTCTGGGGTCTTAAAAGCTTGTGAGCGGCCATCTAAGAAACTCTACTGGTCTCACCCCATTGGGAGCAAAGGAGAATGAAGAAAACAAAAGACTCAAGGGAAAGATTAGTCCAAAGGACTAATGAACCACAACTACCACAGCCTCCATCAGACTGAGTCCAGCACGGCTAGATGGTGCCCTGCTACCACCACTGACTGCTCTAACAGGGATCACAATGGAGGGTCCCAGACAGAGCTGGAGAAAAATGTAGAACAAAATTCTAACTGACAAAAAAAGACCAGATTTGCTGGCCTGACATAGACTGGAGAAACCCCAAGAGTATAGCCCCTGGACCCTCTTTTAGCTCAGTAATGAAGTCACTCCTGAGGTTCACCCTTCAGCCAAAGATTAGACAGGCCCATAAAACAAAATGAGACTAAAGGGGCACACCAGCCCAGGGATAAAGACTAGAAAGCAAGAGAGGACAGGAAAGCTGGTAATACGGAACCCAAGTTCAAGAAGGGAGAGTGTTGATATGTTGTGGGGTTGGTAAGCAATGTCACAAAACAATATGTGTACTAACTGTTTAATGAGAAGCTAGTTTGTTCTGTAAACCTTCATCTAAAGTACAATAAAAAAAAAGATACAAAGAATGAGCACAAATTAAATAGGAAAAGCAAGTAAATAAATTCTGTGCACAGAGAAGAGCAAGTGCAAGTGGCCTGTGACAGTAGAGATCATAATACGATTGAGGAATGAAAAGTGTGGTTGGAAACCAAGAGGTATTTCCAACTCTGATCTCTCCTCTGGGGTCCACACCCATATATCCACTGCCTATTTGGTATCTCTACCTCAAACTCAATGTGTACAAAGCCAACTGTGATGGTTAATGTTATGTGTCGACTTGGCTAGGCCATGATTCCCAGTATTGTGTAATTGTCCTCCATTTTTGTGGTATTGTATAATTATCCTCCATTTTATGTGTTGTAAATCCTAAACCTCTATATATTAGTGAGGCAGGATTGGTGTGGAGTGTATCTGGAGTCACACCCTGACTAACGGGCTTGACTCAAGTCACAGCCTTACTCAAGTCATAGCCTTACTCAAGTCATGCCCTTACTCAAGTCACTGTCTTACTGAAGTATCTAATGTAAGGGAAGTTTCCTTGAGGATGTGACCTAGGTCCAATTATATATGGACACTCTGGCAAAGCTATGTCTTGCTCTGGATCCTGCATCCAGCTCATCATCATCTGACCTCCAGTTCTTGGGACTTGAGCCTGTCATGTGATCTGCTGATTCTGGGATTCACCAACTTCTGTAGCCCTGTGAGCCAACAGCCTACCATCTGACCTGTCGATCGTGGGTACATCAGCCCCTGCAACCATGTGAGTCAGGAGAAGCCTCCAGTCTGATGCCTGAGCCACAAATTTGGGACTTGCTAGCCTCCACAGGCAAGTGAGCCATTTCCTTGAGAAAAATCTCTCTATATATATTTTTATATATATACTTCACAGGTTTTGCTTCTCTAGAGCTTAAGACACTAAGCTACTAACTTGCTTGCCAAACTTAACTCTCTCCCAATATCCCCTATTTTAGTGAATGATACTTCATCTGTCCAATTGGAAATGAGAAACTCAGGAGTCATTTTTGGCAATTCCCTCTTCTTCAATCCTTGACGAAATCCCACAGACTACCTCTGGTTACAAACAAGTCTCACCACAATCCAGATACAGCAGGTTTCCCACGTCCCCAGGCCTTCACTTTTGCTGGCCCTGCCTGCCTGGAAATGCCTCTCTGCCCTCACCTGCTTCTTTTCTTAGCAATATCCTACTCATATTTGAAGACTTAACCTAAATATATTGCTATTAAAGTCTTCTACTACCCCTAGGAAATAATGTCTCCCTCCTCAATGACATCAAACAAAAAAACAAACAAACCAGTTGTCTTCGAGTTGATTCCAACTCATGGCAACCCCATGTGTTGTAAAGCAGAACTGTACTCCACAGGGTTTTCATGGCTGTGACCTTTCAGAAGCAAATCACCAGGAATCTTCCAAGAGTCCTCTGGTGGGTTTGGACAGCCAAACTTTCAGTTAGCAGCCAAGTGCTTAACTATTTGTGCCACCCAGGGAATCCAGTGATATCAACACTTCATCATCCTTGGTGCAGGCTGGGTTCTCTGGGAAGCTGACTTCACAACAAATTAGTTTACAGGACAATTATTAGGAAGTGCTTTTGGCACCAATGCCAGTGGAAGGAGAAGAAGGAAGCAGGATTGGGCAGAGGGAGAATTGAGCTGAGATGCAGTGCCAACAGCCCCCAGCCAATCTCATGAAGTACTCTGAAGCTAGGATAGCCCTACAGAATTGTCCCAAGCTGGGGCAAGAAGGCCAAGATTTTATACTCCCGGGCTGATCAGTCATTGGGTGTGGGCATGACGTTGGCTAAGGCAATTTTCCTTAGTAGCTCCCCACAAATTTTGGCAGGGATGTCTTCTGGCAGCACTCCTAGAGTTGGGGAATAAGTCCTTCATTCCTGAAGGAGGATATGGGTGATGCATCACAGCTGCCACTACAAACTCCATGCTCAAATCAACTCACGATAGCAATACTCTGCGGTATTAAAGTTATTTTAAGGAAGGGTCCATTGTAGTCGCTATGTTTTGAGATTTTTTAAGACAGAAACCATGCTTTTAAAGCAAAGAGTTTGGACTTAATTTAAAAATTTAGTGAAGTAATCATTAATTAAATGGCCCAAAGGGACCGATTAACCAAAAACACAGGAACCTAATTGACAGAACAATCTCTACCATTCCACCAGTGTTTCTCAATCATTTTTTCATTATCACTTCCCCAAGGGGCCTTTTAGATTTTTTTTTCCTAACTACCCCTTCCGTAAAATTTTAATACCACAGATTTACTGTATATCTGTTTATGTACTATATTATAACTGTGCTTTATATATTAAATAAGTAAGATTTTCACCCTAAGAGCCAATAATATTTACCTGTATGAGGGAAATGTTGTTCCATTAAGAATGAATGATTTACAGTAATAAACTTAACTGTTAAAAGGATCAGATTACTTAAAAGTCGGCTAGGGGACCCATTCTCTTTTATTTAGTAAAGGCCACATGTGAAGCCACATTACTATCTGGGTCTGGTGTGTTGAGCATGAAATCAGAGCAAAGGGGATTAGATGACTTTAGAGGATAGCTCTCAAGCTAAAACAGTCCAGTATACTCTTCCCCACTGTAAGGTTATAGCAACCTAGCAATTGGGTAGTACAGGAGCCTCAATTATTTTGTCTAGCTTCTGTACAAACTATTACCTGTATCATTCAGTTTTTATCACTTAAATGTTATTATAAAATATTTTAGGTATACAAAAGGTAGAGATAATACAATGAGCACTGTTATACCCATAACCTAGTTTAAGAAATAAAACATTATAGATAACATTTGTAGCCCACTGTATACGTCTCCTAGTCTCATTTTTCTCCTGCTCTCCCTAGAAATAGTCACTAGCTCGAATTTAGTGTTCATTACTACCCCCATGCATGGTTTTACATTTTTACTACACGTGTATCTATAAACCTGGTTTTTCTGTTTGTTTTTTTACCTTTGTATGTCTGGTATCATAGTGTAAATATCCACTGATATGTTTATTGCCGCCTAGCACTCTACTTACAGGCTACAACTTTCACTTTTGTTATCGCCTTCACAGCCTTGCCTGCTCCCCTGGCCCCCATCTAGTGCCCCAATTAGGTACAACTGAAAAAATTCCTGTTTTTATTTCCATACAGGTTCTTAGCCTATCTTCTAACCTTTTAGAGAGACTTGGAAATATCCTGGCCCTTTCAGCAACATATTTAAAAACTATTTTTCTGCTGAGATATTTCTGCAGATGCTTCATTTCATTATTTAATAATTCTTACTAGATTTATTCTGAGTGTAACCTTTTCCTGATCATATCTACAAATTCTCAGGACATTATAGTTCCCTTCTTTACCGTTAAATCATCTTCCTAGGGTGCACACAACCCTGTAGCCCAGCAGGGAACTTATTTCCATTATTCTAACGGAAATAACAATGTCATTATAATACTTGGTCTTCTTGAGTCGCCCTTTGAAATCATCTGTTCAGCTCTTTTACTTCATCATTTCTTCTGTTGGCTTTAGCTACTCGATGTTCAACAGCAAGTTTCAGAGTCTCTTCCAACAACCATTTTGGTCTTTTCTTTCTTTCCTGTCTTTTTAATGACCTATTGCTTTCTTCATGTATGATGTCCTTGATGTCATTCCACAATCATCTGGTCTTTGTCATTAGTGTTCAATGCATCAAATCTATTCTTGAGATGGCCTCTAAATTCAGGTGGTATATATGCAAGGTCATACTTTGGCTCTTGTTTTAACTTGAACTTGCATATGAGCAATTGATGGTCTGTTCCGCAGTCGGCCCGTGGCCTTGTTCTGACTGATGATATTGAGCTTTTCCATCGTCTTTTCCCACAGATGTAGCCGCTTTGATTCCTGTGTATTCCATCTGGCAAGGTCCACGTATATAGTTACCATTTATGTTGGTGAAAAAAGGTATTTGCAATGAAGAAGTCGTTGGTCTTGCAAAATTCTATGATGTAATCTCTGGCATCGTTTCTATTACCAAGGCCATATTTTCCAACTACCACTCCTTCTCCTTTGTTTCCAACTTTCACATTCCAATCTCTAGTAATTATCAATGCATCTTGATTGCACGTTCGATCAATTTCAGACTGCAGAAGTTGGTAAAAAAAATCTTCAATTTCTTCATCTTTGGCCTTAGCAGTTGGTGTGTACGTTTGAATAATAGTTGGATTAACTGGTCTTCCTTGTAGGTGTATGGATATTATCCTATCACTGACAGCGTTGCACTTTAGGATAGATCTTGAAATGTTCTTTTTGACAATGAATGCAACTCCATTACTCTTCAAGTTGTTCCCAGCATAGCACACCATATGATTGTCCAATTCAAAATGGCCAATACCAGTCCATTTCAGCTCACTAATGCCTAGGATATCAATGTTTATGCATTCCATTTCATTTTTGACAACTTCCAGTTTCCCTAGATTCATACTTCAAACATCCACGTTCCAATTGTTAGTGGATGTTTGCAGCTGTTTCTTATCATTTTGAGTCATGCCACATCAGCAAATGAAGGTCCCGAAGGCTTGACTCCATCCACGTCATTAAGGTTGACTCTACTTTGAGGAGGCAGCTCTTCCCCAATCATCATTTGAGTGCCTTCCAACCTGAGGGACTCATCTTCCGGCACTATATCAAGCAATGTTCTGCTGCTATTCATGAGGTTTTCACTGGCTAAATCTTTTCAGAAGTAGACTGCCGAGTCCTTCCTCCTAGGCTGTCTTAGTCTGGAAGCTCAGCTGAAACCTGTCCGCCATGGGCTACCCTGCTGGTATTTGAATACCGGTGGCACAGCTTCCAGCATCACAGCAACACCCAAGCCCCCACAGTACAACAAACTGACAGACACATGGGAGTAAAGTATTACAATGACACATGCAAAGACCTGGAGATGCAAAACCAAAAGAGAAGAACATGCATTGAATTTCTCAAGCTGAAAGAACTGAAGAAAAAATTAAAGCCTCGAGTTGCAATAGCAAAGGATTCTATGGGGAAAATATTAAACAATGCAGGAAGCATCATAAGAAGATGGAAGGTATACACAGAGTCACTATACCAAAAAGAATTGGTCAACGTTCAGCCATTTCAGAAGATATCATATTAGGAACCAATGGTACTGAAGGAAGAAGTTCAAGCTGCACTGACAGCATTGACAAAAAAACAGGCTAGAGGAATTGATGGAATACTAATTGAGATGTTTCAACAAATAGATGCAACACTGGAAGTATTCACTCATCTATGCGAAGAAATTTGGAAAACATCTACTTGGCCAACTGACTGGAAGAGGTCTATATTTATGCCTATTCCCAAGAAAGGTGTTCCCACCAAATGTGGAAACTATTAAACAATATCATTAATATCACATGCAAGTAAAATTTTGCTGAAGAGCGTTCAAAAGTGGCTGCAGCAACATGTTGACAAAGAACTGCCAGAAATTCAAGCCAGATTCAGGATGTGGAACCAGGGATATCATTGATGATGATGTCAGATGGATCCTGGCTGAAAGCAGAGAATACAAGGATGATGTTTACCTGTGTTTTATTGACTATGCAAAGGCATTCGATGGTATGGATCATAACAAATTATGGATAACATTGCAAGGAATGGGAATTCCAGAACACTTAATTGTGCTCATCAGGAACCTGTATATAGATCAAGAGGCAGCTGTTTGAAAAGAACGAGGGGTTACGGCGTGGTTTAAAGTCAGGAAAGGCGTGCATCAGGGTAGTATCCTTTCACCATACTCATTCAAAGTGTATGCTGAGCAAAAAATCTGAGAAGCTAGACTATATGAAGAAGAACGGGTCATCAGGATTGGAGGAAGACTCATTAACAACCTGCCTTATGCTGATGACACACCCTTGCTTGCTTAAAGTGACGAGGACTTGAAGCACTTACTGATGAAGATCAAAGGCCACAGCCCTCAGAATGGATTACATCTCAACATAAAGAAAACAAAAATCGTCACAACTGGACCAATAAGCAACATCACGATAAATGGGGAAAAGACTGAAGTTGTCAAGAATTTCATTTTATGGTACAACCACTTTGGTAATTTGGCGCTAGCTTAAAAAGCTAGAAATAGAAGTACCATATGATCCAGCAATCCTGCTCCTTGGAATATATCCTAGAGAAATAAGAGCCATCACACAAATAGATATATGCACACCCATGTTCATTGCAGCACTGTTCACAACAGCAAAAAGTTGGAAACTAGGTGTCTATAAACAGACAGATGGATAAACAAATTATGGTATATCCACACAATGGAATACTATGCAACAATAAAGAACAACGATGAAGCCGTGAAACATTTTATAACGTGGAGGAATCTGGAGGGCTTTATGCTGAGTGAATTTAGTCAGTCACAGAAGGACAAATATTGTATAAGACCACTATTATAAGAACTCAAGAAAAAGTTTAAACACAGAAGAAAACATTCTTTGATGGTTACGAGGGTGGGGAGGGAGGGTAAGTTGTGTTCACTAAGTAGAAAGTAGACAAGAACTATGTTGGGTGAAGGGAAGGACAGCACACACTACAGGGGAAGTCAGCACAACTGGGCTAAACCAAAGCTAAGAAGTTTTCTGAATACAATCAAACATTTGGAGGGACAGAGTGGCAGGGGTGGGGGCCTGGGGGCCATGCTTTCAGGGGACATCCAGGTCAACTGGCATAACAAAGTTTATTAAGAAAATGTTCTGCATCCTACTTTGGTGAGTGGCGTCTGGGGTCTTAAAAGCTTGCAAGCAGCCATCTAAGATGCATCAATTGGTCCCAAACACCTGTAGTAAAGGAGAATGAGGAACACCAAAGACACAAGGAAAGTATTAGCCCAAGAGACAGAAAGGATCGCATAAACCAGAGACTTCATCAGCCTGAGACCAGAAGAACTAGATGGTGCCTGTCTACCACCAATGACCGCCCTGACAGGGAAGTCCCTGATAGAGCAGGAGAAAGGTAGGGTGCAGAACTCAAATTCTAGGAAGAAGACCAGACTTAATGGTCTGAATGAGACTGGAGGAACCCTGGAAAGCACGGCCCCCGGATTCTCTAACATCCAAGAACTAAAAGTTTCTGAGGCCAACTCTTCAGACAGGGATTGGACTGGACTGCGGGACAAAAAGTGATACTCATGAGGAGTGTGCCTCTTAGCTCAAGTAGATACAAGGGACTAAATGGGCAGATTCTGTCCAGAGGTGAGCTGGGAAGGCAGAGAGGGTTACGAGCTGGTTGAATGGACATGGGGGGTCAGTGGTGGGAAGGAGGAGTGTGCTGTCATAGTATGGGGAGAGCAATTAGGGTCACATATCAATGTACGTATAAATTTTTGTATGGGAGACTAACTTCAAATGTAAACTTCATTTAAATTACAATTAAAAAAAAAAAAAGAGCTACTTGAGTAGAAGTCAGCTTCCTGCACTAACACCAAGGATTGTATAGTATAATTGAAAAAGAAGAGTAACCAAGGGGGCAATCTGATGGCAGGGTAAGACTTAATCCTTTGAAGCACCCCTGTTCTCTTCTATAAAGGGAGAAGCTAAAAGTAGGTAACTTCTTCAGGTGCCTTAAAACTTTCAAATTAAGTGTTTAATTCACATATCACAGGATATGGCTCAGGCAATTACAGCACCAGTATTCTATCCTCAGGAAGTAATTACAGATATTCACAAAGATTTAGTTACAAGCATATTCAAGATGGAATTGCTTTTAATGGCAAAAAAAAAAAATCCTATAATCTAACTACCCAACAATAAAGTATTAGTTAAATCCCATTAGAGTCAGACAATGTACCCATTAAAAATGATACTGTAATATTGTGCAAACCTGTAAAATACCTCTTTTGTTAATATCAAAGAGATAGTGCTGAGAAACTTTGTTCTCTAAAATCATAGATTGACAAAAACTTTGAAATCCCATCAGTCAGAATGAAACTTCCCACCTCTGTCTGGAGGATCTGAGCCATGTGAGTCACTTAAAAAAAATTTTTTTTAATTGCTTTATTGAGGTTTAATGGACATATAATAAACTGCACATATTTAAAGTTTACAATTTTGTAAGTTTTGCATACATATATACCCATAAAGCCATTACCACAATCAAGATAGTGAACATATCCATCACTCCCAAATCTTCTCTTGCCCCTTGATAATACTTTCTCCTTGCCTCCCACCATCCCCAAGTAACCAGTGACCTGCTTTTTGTCACTATAGAGAAGTTTGTATTTTCTAGTTTTATGTAAATGGGATAATACAGTATGTACTCATTTTTGGTCTGGCTTATTTCACTCATCATAATTACGTTGAGCTGCATCTATGCTATTACATGTATTCATAGTTCATTCCTTTTACTTCCGAGTGGTGTTCCATCATGTGAATAGATCACAATTTATCCATTCCACATAGGTCATTCTGACTCCTAGAAAAAACAGTCTTTATTTCCAACCCAGGTGCAGAGCTTCAGGTAAAGGGTTTCAGACATAACATTTCACATTCATCTTACCTTTGTGATTTTCAAAGAATTGGGATTCTGAGTCTACTTCTCAGGCCAGGCTGATGTTAACCGCTTTACACAAACCCCTGCTTTGCTTTGAGTCTTTCGAAATTTTGCTTCATTTAAACTTTACCTAAACTCCATTCTGCTGCAAGTTAATAAAACTAACTTTGTGGGATTACAGGTGTGTCCCTGGTGGGCTTTATCAATTGACATGCATGTTCATGACTATGTTAAGTGCAAAACAGTAAATAGTGTGTGACCTGATTTTTGTTTTTAAAATACATGAAAAGATGTCTAGAAAGTTACATATGAAAAATGAGTATCTCTGGATGGTGATACAGTAAACATATTTTTTTGTTTTTGAGGTTAAAGGGCAGTCACGGAAAGAATAAAGGTGGTATTTTACTCAATCAATATTTGCTAGGTTACCTAAAGAACAGGCAAACCCCTCTACTATTATATATATGCTGTTGTGTGCAGTGGAGTTGATTTTTGACTCATAGCAACCTCATGTGACAGCATATAACTGGGTTTTCTAGGGTATAATCTTTACCGAAGGAGATCACTAGGTGTTTCTCCCACAGAGCCGCTGGGTGGGTTGAAGCCCCCAGTCTCTCCGTTAGCAGCCAAGTGATTAACCTTTGTGCTACCAGGGCTCCTCTGTAATAGCTTAATTAAAAAATCCACACTTTAGCCTAGAATGGTCAGCAGTATTTCCTAGGCAAAGCAGTGCACCCTTCACGTTTCTGGAACCAAAACATATTATGTAGGATTATAAATGTAATTTTACAAATATAAACGTAATTTGGAAACTTTTACAGTTAACGAGGATCCTGATGACATCTCTAAGTTTTTAGCCTTGTAATTTACAATGTCTTTAATTATAAGTCTATAAAGCTTTGCAGGAGCAGTAGTTTATTTTTATTATTTACAACACTCCCTTCCATTAATCACAAAATGCATTACAATATTGATACAAGGTAGGTCAAAATACTTAATACATAGTTGGCATTTGGTGGTTATTAATATCATCCCCATTCTATTATTTGAGAAAGCCGGCATTAACGCACTTGCTTACATGCTAATTTTCATTTAAAGATAAAATCTTGAGTTTCCTTAGAGCAAAATGGAACTTAAAAACCCATCTTGTCATTAAAACCTTGAAAAGGCAATTCATTTCCTTCTAAAGCTACCTCCCAGAGATAGTCTACACAGCATATAAAAATAAGATTTTTTGAAACTCTTTCTACGGTGTTGTGTAAAAGCTTAAAATAAAGCGCAATGAGGAAGCTACTTCTAAATGTAAATACAATCTAACGTGTTTCTCTTCTTTCTTATTAAAGCTACAAATTAGTAGGAAAAAAATAGTTCCGCCCACGGGCTTTCCAACTTTTTAATTCTGGGGAGTAACTGAGAGTGAATGAGCGAGACGAGACGAAAGCGTCCAAGTCAGGCTGGCAAACAGTAGGCACTCAATCTGTTAGCTGACCCCGAAGAGAAGGATCCAATCAGTGAATTAAACCCAGGCCCTAGGGGAAAAAAATGCATGGCCTCAGACTCAGCTGAGCTCACTCTGGAAGCATCTAGCCGACCGGTGACCCTAAGAAGAAAAAGCTGCTTCACCCACCCCCAGAAAAAAAAAAAAAAACCCTACACCTACTAGGACGACTTTGACCTAGACCTTGTGACTCGGTTCATTCTCTTTACCCTCTTCCATTCCTCCACCAGGCTTCCTCGAGAGCTCCTCCCCTGAACTCATTCAAAGCGCCACGTCTCCTAGACCCAGGCCCACCGCCTCCAATAAACCCCTCCCAGGCTCCAGTCCATCGAATGCCACCCAGCTTCCAGGCTCGGAACTTCCACCAGGCCCGAACCGGTGACTGCCGACACAACCTCCAAGCCACCGCCCCAACGGCTCCCGCCCCGCCGGCCCCACCCGCGCCCACGTGACCCAGCGCACCGTCCACCGACGCTCACGTGACCTGCGGCCCGCCCGGCCTCTCCGCGCGCGGCGTGAATCACTGCTGGAGCCGCCATTGTTCCGCCGAGGGAAGACTGCGGGGGTCCTAGCACTGGCGCCGAGACGCCGCTTAGCGGCCGCCACTGGAGAGGCTCCCTTCCACCTCCCTCTTCTCCTGGCGGCGGCGGAGTGAGGCTGACTAGGGGGAATCTGGGAGCCCTCTCCGCCCTCCCCGCGGCGGCAGCGGCCGATCCCCGGCTCCGGCGCGAGGGGCGGCCGCGATGCGCTCGGCCTGAGGCTGTCCGGTCCCGCCCTTCCTTGCTTCCCTTGACTGTTCCTCGGCGTCTCTGCGCCCCTCTGACTGGAGTCCCTCTGACGGCAGAGAAGTCCCTCTGACAGAGGAAAGATGGCTGCAAGGAGCTGGCAGGACGAGCTGGCCCAGCAGGCCGAGGAGGGTTCGGCCCGGCTACGGGAAATGCTCTCGGTCGGCCTAGGCTTTCTGCGCACTGAGCTGGGCCTCGACCTGGGGCTGGAGCCGAAGCGGTACCCGGGCTGGGTGATACTTGTGGGCACGGGCACGCTCGGGCTGTTGCTGCTGTTGCTGCTGGGCTGCGGCTGGGCCGCGGCTTGCGCTGGCGCCCGCAAAAAACGGAGGAGCCAGCCCCGTAAGCGGGAGGAGGCGGCGGCCGCGCCGGCCCCAGCCCCTGATGACCTAGCCGTGCTGAAGAATCTCAGAAGCGAGGAGCAGAAGAAGAAGAATCGGAAGAAATTGCCCGAGAAGCCGAAAGTGAGTAGGGCAGTAGGGGCGAGGGGGCCGGTGCAGCGGGCCTGCATGGAGATCCTCCAGCGTGAGGCTGAGCCCCAGCCGGGAGTGGAAAAGAGTGAGGTTCGTTGAGAGCGGAGACGCAGATCTCCCAAGGTGGAGGAGGTGATAAGTGGACATGTCACTTGGGGAATGGTAGAAACTCAGGAAGTATAGGACTAGTGGAGAAGACCAGTTTTGAGGAAGGAGTCAGAAGGTCTGGGGAATGTGTTCAGTGACAACGCCCAGAGGTTGACATTTTGAGGGAACTTTCACGGTCTGAGTAACAACACACCACACTGGGAAGTTGTGGAAAGACTGCGCCTGGGAAGACAGGTGCTGTCTCGAGTCACATTGAGACTAGCCAATGGAGGAAATACGGTGACCTAAAAATTCCGGGGCTTACAGAGGATTAAAGGTGCCCAGGTCTAGACGCAGTTCCATTTCAGTAGGGACTGTTAATGGCAAATGGTTGCCCACTCTTATTATGATGACTGTGGCCTATGGAGGCCAGAATCACCGGCAGTTGGTTGGTTACCTGATATACTTTAGAGTACATAGCCTTGTGAGCTACAGTTAAGGCAAGTTCATCGAAGTGGTCTGTAGTACACCCCGTAGTGTGGGAGGTTTTTGAAAAGGGTATGACAGCACAGTGGTGCAGGCAGCGGGTGCAGACGCCGATTTACTAGACCTCGTGTGGAAATGCAGAGAGCATCACATCCAGTTTTATCTTGCCTTCGTGTTGTAGTTATACATTGTTTATTGCCATCATCCCATAGTTGCCCCACTGTGCCCTTCATAGTGTTATTTCTTTTTTAAACACTCGCTTTATAGTTGAGCAAACTGAGGGTGTGAAGGGTGTGTGAAATTAGAAATAACTCCTAACATATTTTGAAATCCACTGAATTAAGCTTATCATCCTTTTAATACAATTCATCAAGCCAGTGCCGAGGCCCTACTATGTGAAGTGCACTCGGGTGTTTGGGGGCTAGTGCAAGGTATACATATAGAAGTCAGATTCAATTATGGCGGCTAGCGTAGGAGACAGAGTCATAAACAGTTCTAATATCACATAGATTGCTACAGAAGGATGAGCAGAGTGTTAATGAGGTTCAGAGAGAGGGAAACTAGTTCTGTTGGAGGGGATTTAGGAAAGTTATTGGAGGAAGTGGAGTTTCAGTTCAAACTAATGTAATGAAAGTATTGTTGGTAAGAGTGCAAAGAACAAAGCTGTGTTAGAGATGAGACAGCTCACAGTTAATGTGTTACTAAGCCTAGATAAGCATTCACATTTTGCTTGCTGATTAAAAGGATGCAGTATATGTACAAAATTTAGAAAAGAGCACAGCTTTTTCAAGGAGAGTACTACCTTAAGTTAGGAGAAGTTATTAGGAGTACTAAACCCAAACCAAACCCACTGCCATCAGTTCTGACTTATAGCTTATAGGGACCGTATGGGAAAGGGTAGAACTGCCCTATAGGGTTTCCAAGGCTGTAAATCTTTACAGAAGCAGACTGCCACATCTTTCTCCCGTGGAGCAGCTGGTGGGTTCAAACTGTGACCTTTTGGCTATCAGCTGAGCGCTTTAACCACTGCACCACCAGGGCTCTTTTAGGAGTACAGGTATAGATAATTAATTAAATTTGTATAGAGCATCAAGAGGATTACCAGAAAGTAATATTATGGTAGAAATAGAGAACTTGGCTCCAACGTAGGGAAAGAAGGTGATTTTGAAAAAAACCACATTCGTGAAGCCTAAGCCCGGAGTATGGATGAACCAGGTTGTGAAATTTTCAGTGCCTTCTTTGGGACGTCTAGAATTTCAGACAGACTTGAGTAGCAGGTGCTCTCAAGAGCCCGTCTGAAGTGCATCATAACACTCAGATGACTCATCTAAAGAAGGAACACAGACTCCTTAAACGCTTGTACTGTGAAGAGTGCTCATTAGACTTAGCATCTATCATTCCACCCTTTTCGTTTGAGTTAAAGGGGGAGAGGTTGTAACTGAATAACCTAGTATTAGCTTTGATGAGTGGAGAATGAGAAGACTGGATGGATGAATGTTAATTGGGTGAAAAAGTATTTTTGCCAACTGAGTGATGAAGACGTATGGGAGTTTAGATCCATCAACATTTACCAAATTGTGGCTTTCACACTGTTTTTATTGCAACCCACAGTAAAAAATATATTTTGCCTTACAATACCCCCCCCCACATGCATAATATTGTTTTGTTTTTCTTTAATGGTACTAGTGACCCACTAAATTGGTTTCACATTTAACTGAGGCGCAGCCCATAGTTAGAAAAACACTGTTTTATAAGGCTAAGAAGTATAAGTTGTCGTTTATTTAGTGCTCGCTATATGCCTTGCACTGTGCTAAGTATTTACTTGGATAAAAGCAGATAGTGTTTGCAAATTGAAGGCAGTAAAAAGCAATACAATATTCATATGTCTCACTGTGAAGGGGATACAAGAGTAAAAGCCCCGTTTCTCCCCACGGAGCTTTTTTTCCAGTTGTGGAAAAAAATACTCTAAAAATTAACAGTACAACCCCTGTGTGGACTGAGGTGGGCATGGAAGGCCTTATCCCAAAAGTTGGCTTTGAAAATGGATAGGACATTGAGAGAGGCTGACCAAATGGCAGGGGAAGAAGCTTTGTCCGCCTGACAGGAATGGGGAACTCTAAACTTGAGTAAGGCATTTAACCTTGCTCTATGTAGCTTATCTTATTTATAAATTGAAGTTGTTAAAACAACTGCAGAATTCCTCAAAGTGTTATCCCTGACTACTTGCAAAAGAGTCACTTTGTGTGTTAAAATTTGTAGCTTCCTGAGCCTCAGAATCTTAAATGCATTCATAATCCCTAAAGATTGGTCAAGGGAGTCTTCGTTTTTAACAAGCTCTCATAATAAATCTTTGCTTATTGTGAAAATTACTCACTGTATAGGGCCATAAGATCCTTAGTGAGAGAGATCTCCAAGTGGAGTCATTTAATCTTACAGTCCATCTCTTCATTTCTACATCATTCTGATGTACATTTTAGGATATACTTATTCTGATTCAAATGGCTTCAGTAATGTAAACTACAACTTTTTTGAAAGGACATTCCAAGTTCTTTTAGGATATTTTGCTTTAGTATAATTTTATTTTCATACTTTTATTCTGTTATTTTTAGTATTCTTAAATTTCAACTTCAATTTTCAAAATTTGTTCCTAGTAACTTGTCTTTATTTGTAGAGTAGTTGGTATTTAGCTTTTTAAAATTTGTATATTTGAATTCTTTTATTTTTATTTATTGTGCTTTAGGTGCAAGTTTTCAGAGCAAATTAGTTTCTCATTAAACTACACAAATTGTTTGTGTGAAATTCTTATGTCCATTTGGTTTTAGCCCTTAATAAAATCATGGCATAGGTCTTTTAGGGTTATGAATTATAGTTATTCCCTTACTTAAAAATGGAGGCCAGGGTACACTTTTCATTAGGCTTAGTTCATGTTATTTTTGGAAATCATTATTATCCAATAAATATTTTCCACGACGCCTAGTTCGGGATAGGTATTTAATAGGCACTCAGCAGATATTGTTTCACTTAGCTTTTAGTGGTTCAGAATGTTCACCTTCCATCTGGTGGACCCAGGTTCGATGCCCGGCCAGAGTACCTCAGGCACAGCCACCAACTTGCCTGTCATCAGAGGCTTGTGTGATGCTGAACTTCCATACTAAAATAGACTAGGAAGAAAGGCCTGGCAATCTTCTGAAAATCAGTCAGTGATAACCCTATGGATCACAGCGATTCATATCAGTTGTGCATGGAGTTTCCATGAGTTGGGGGCCAACTTAACTGCAGCTAACAACAACATCTCAGATAAGTAATCTTACTGATTGATGGTTTGAATTTTAACTGGAAGCACATAACTAGGGTCAGCTTCAAAACAATTTATTTTAGTGAACAAGTTATTTGTATATTAATATAGGAATTTTCATACAGATTTGCCATAGTATAACTTAATTCCATATCTGTAAATTCCATGAAGAAAAGAGTAGTGTCTCGTTTGCTACTGTATAACCTTGCATAGTGCTTGACACTCAATTATTGAATGAATAATATAGTAAAAGTATTTATACAACTTATATGCATATTTCTCATACCTGGTAAACAGCCATATGATCTATCTTTTTATTTTTACGGTGGCGTTATGATGGCTGTAGCATTCCTCATCTGGCTGTAATTTTTTTTCTTTTTTTAAATTTTTTTTGAATTGTACTTTAGATGAAGGTTTACAGAACAAATAGTTTCTCATTAAACAGTCAGTACACATATTGTTTTATGACATTGTTAACAACCCCACGACATGTCAACACTCTCCCTTCTCGACCTTGGAGGACCTTTTTTTTGGTGAAAATATACATAGCCAAAGTTACACCATTTCTAAAGTTTCTACACGTACAATTCAGTGACATCGATTACATTCTTCCATTTGTGCTGCTGTTCGCACTATCCTTTTCCAAATTATTGCATCACCGTTATCTTCAACTCATTGCCCTCTAGGCTTCCCATCAAACCTTTTGAGTTGCTGTTGTCAATTTGATCTCACATAGATAATTCTTTTTTTTCTTTTGTACCTTAGATGAAGGTTTGCAGAACAAATAGCTTCTCATTAAACAGTAGACATATTGCCCTATGACAATGGTTAACAACCCCACGACATGTCAACACTGTCCCTTCTCAACCTTGGGTTCCCTATCACTAGCTTTCCTGTCCCCTCCTGCCTTCTAGTCCTTGTTCCTGGACTGCTGTGCCTTGTTAGTCCTGTTTTGTTTTATTAGGATGTCCAGTCCCCAGCTGAACGGTGAACTTCAGGAGTGACTTCACCACTGAGCTAAAAGGGTGTCCAAGGGCCATACTCTTGGGGTTTCTCCAGTCTGTCAGGCAGTAAATCTGGTCTTTTTTTGTGTGTGAGTTAGAATTTTGTTGTACATCCTTTTCCAGCTGTGTCCAGGACCCTCTATTGTGATCTTGGTCAGAGCAGTGAGTGGTGGTAGCTGGGCACTGTCCAGCTGTACTGGACTCAGTCTGGTGGAGGCCATGTTAGCTGTGGGCCATTAGTCCTTTGGACTAACCTTTTCTTTGTGTCCTGTTGTCTTCATTCTCCCTTGCTCCCGAAGGGGTGAGACCAGTGGAGTATCTTAGATGGCTGCTCACAGGCTTTTAAGATCTCAGACGCTACTCACCAAGATAGAATGTAGAACGTTGTCTCCATAAACTGTGTTATGCCAATTGAGCTAGATGTTCCCCAAGACCTTGGTCCCCACCGCCCAGCAATTCAGTCCCTCGGGGAGTTTGGAAGTGTCTGTGGAGCTTCCATGACCTTTCCTTGTACAAGTTGTGCTGGCTTCCCCAGTATTGTGTACTGTCTTACCCTTCACCAAACTTACCACTTATCTATTGTCTATTTAGTCCCCGCTCCACGCCTCCCATCCCTAGTAACCAACAAAGATTGTTTCTTTTTTGTGTTTTAAGCTTTTACATGAGTTTTTACAGTAGCGGTCTCATACAATATTTGTCCTTTTGTGATTGACTTATTTCACTCAGCATAACGTCCTCCAGTTTCATCCATGTTATGAGATGCTTCACAGATTCATCATTGTTCTTTATGTTTGCATAATACTCCATGGTGTGTATGTACCATAGTTTGTTTATCCATTCATCTGTTGAGCATCAAGGTTGTTTCCATCTTTTTGCTATTGTGAACAATGCTGCAGTGAATATGGGTGTGCATATGTCTATTCGTGTGACGGCTCTTATTTCTCTAGGATATATTTGAAGAAGTGGGATTGCATTTTGTAGTGCTTTTTTTTTTTTTTTTTGTGGTGCTGATG
>NW_004443945.1:20554522-20556390 GCF_000243295.1 Trichechus manatus latirostris | reverse complement strand
TGCTGATGTTTTCTTTGTTCTTCTTACTCTCCTGTGCTGAGTTCCTTTTGTTTGTGGATTTGTTTTTCATTTCTTTTGTTTTTGTAGATTTTGTTTTTACTGAGACTTTATGTTTTTCTTCTTTATTTTGATGAGTAGATTTGTTAACTTTCTTTGTGGTTACCTTGAAATTTACCCTTATCTTCCTAGATTTGAACCAGTCTATTATTACTTGGATCACCTTGCCTTCCTCTCCATTACAAGGTTCTATACCTACACCATTTATTTCCTCTTTTATTGTTCTAATGCTCTTGTCATTTACAAATTAATCTCTCTGGTTCCCTGTTGTAATTCTTTTGGTTTTGCATAGTCCTTAAGAATTCATTTCCTAGGTTGGTATCTGGCTAGTACAATCCCGTGTCCTATATTCAGCCTGTGGTCTGATGTTGTTTGTTCTCAGATCGAACAGCTCCCTTTAATAGGTCTTATAAGTTTGGTTTGGTTTGTACATAGTCCCTTAATTTCTGTTTATCTGGAAATGACCTAATTTCACCATCATATTTGAACGAGAGTTTTTCAGGATATATTATTCTTGGCTGGCGATTTTTTTCTTTCGATGTTTTGTATATGTCATCCCATTGCCTTCTTGCCTGTGTGGTTTTTGCCAAATAATCCAAGCTTAATCTTACTGTTTCTCCTCTGTGTGTGACTTTTTGTTTTTCTTGAGCTGCTCTCAGGATTCTTTGTTTTTCTTTGGTTTTAGTGAGTGTGATTATGATATGCCTGGGTGATTTTCTTCTGGGGTCTGTCCTAAATGGGGTTTGTTGAGCTTCTTGAATGGTAAACTTTTCATCTTTCATGATACTGGGGAAGTTTTCTGTGAGCAGTTCTTCAGTGATCCTCTCTGTGTTTTCTGTTTTCTCCCTCTGTTCTGGAACTCCGATCACGCTAAGATTTTTGCTTTTGATTGTATCCCACATAATTCTCAGGGTTTCTTCATTTTTCTTCATTCCTTTTTCTGATTTTTCCTCAAACAGAGTTGTATCCGAGTGTTTGTCTTCAATTTCGCTGAGCCTGTCTTCCATTGTTTCAAACCTGCTCCTCAGATCTTCTGTGACACTGTCCATTTCTGAAATCTTGTTGTTTATCTTTTGGATTTCTAATTGTTGTTTTTGTATGATTTCTAATTGTGAACTTATTTTAGTATTTTGTTCCTGTATTATTTTCTTGAATTCTTCTATTTTTTTGCCTGTATTTTCCATGATTTGTCTGCTCTTTCCATGAATTTTTCCTCATTTTTGTTTGCGTTTTGCTTCAACTCTTGGATAATTCTGAATATTAGAGATCTGAATTCCTGATCAGTTAGGTCTAGTGCCTTTTCTTGTACTGGAAGGTCATCTGGTGTTTTATTTTGGACGCCTACTGGAACCATCCTGTCCTGTTTTTGTAAATGTTTTGATATTGTCTGCTGTCTTCGGGGCATTCAGTGGTTATTTTCTTCATTTACTGATTGTAGATTTGTTTGTTTAGTCCTGCTTTTTTGTTTTATTTGGTTATGTCCGAGCAGGCGAGCTGTGCGTTCTTTGTTGTTTGCTAGTCTGTGGGCACGATACTTTTTACCTCCAGTGGGCAGGGTCAGTCACTCTGTTATGGTACTGCAGGGCAGGTCCAGCTGAAGGGGAGTTGCTGGGCTGGGTTGTTTGTGGCACGTACCAGGGCTGACAGTGCGGACCGGGAATCAGTGCAGGGCAAGTTCCAGTAGGTCGTGTCTTTGCTGCTTGGGAGTGTGATGTTCATTCACGGTGCAGGTAGGCAGGAAGGAGGGGGTAGACTGTGATGTGTGGAGCTAAGATGGGTATGGGAAAGATGAGAGAGAGGAGAGAGGAACA
>NW_004443945.1:20543342-20554203 GCF_000243295.1 Trichechus manatus latirostris | reverse complement strand
GGGGGTGGGAAAGCCTATATTGCTGGTTACCAGTTGTTCTGTCTCCTTCTGGAAGCTGCGTGAAGCTGCTTTCTCATACCCCCGTTCACTGATCTCCAGTAGGAGTCCAAGGTGGCGAATCTGTGCTGCGGTAGCTGATAGGGAACCTCTGCATGTATCTCTCCTCGCTCTCTGTTCTGTCAGTTTCTTATTCCATTCGGTGCTTGGCTGAGTTCTTTATGTCTTCATTTGATGCTTAGGGTATCAGGATTGACATGTGACTCTGTTTGACTTAGTTTTTCTGATCTTTGCTGTGGAAGGATGGCGTGGTGCTTCTGACTGTAGCGCCATGTTGCCCAGAAGTCCCGGCTATAATTTTTTAAGGTCCATCTTTCTACCGTAATTATACTGTTCTAATGGTATACAGTGTCTTTTGTAGTTATTACTTCCCATTCTAGTTTCCCTGCCATTGCGCTATTTTAGGGCTTTATTACGTGTTTCTTCTTCCAGTTACTTTGTTGCTATCCATTACCCACTCCTGCCACTTGCTTGAATCCTTAAAGCCCAGCCTTGATCATGTGACTTTCATATTCACATCTTTTCCGTAGTTTCCCTCTTACCTATTGAATAAAATCCAAAGTCTGTGATTTAGCATCAAGTCTTATCCAGATCTAACCCCACCTTAAGTTGTCCCTCTTCATTACCTCTAAGATAAATAATTCTGCTTAGCTAGACTTTTGTTACTCTTTGTTCATGTTATTTTTCTTCTGTTAGAAAGCTGTTCCCAGCTGCAATGATATCCCTTCCGTAAAGCTCCCACTATGAAGCTCCCCCAGCCTCCCAGCTAGATTTAGTCTCATTCATTCTTTTTTTATCTTATTGGGCCACATTGTATAAATAATTGGTTAATAATTAATAAAGTTGTTGTTAGTTGCTGTCAAGTCCATCCCGACTCATGGTGATCCCATTTGTGCAGAGTAGAATTGCTCCATGGGGTTTTCAAGGCTGTGACCTTTTGGAAGTAGATTGCCAGGCCTTTCTTTCGAGTTGCGTCCGGGTGGGTTAGAACCACCAACCTTTCAGCTAATAGTCGAGCACTTAACCATTTGCACCACACAGGCTACCTGTCTCAGTTTTTTTATGTTTCTTGCAACACCTAGCATAATGCTCATGTTTAGTGGAAACTGTAGTTGCCATGTTTGTAGGTCAGAATGGTTGGATATCAGAATTTCATGTGGTTAAGTCTAAAACTTAGTCATTCAGCAAGTATCTGAGTATCTGCTGTCGTGTTCATTATCATATCAATAGCATAGAGTACAGGAGCCCTGGTGGCACAGGGGTTAAGTGCTCAGCTGCTAACCAAAAGGTCAGCAGTTTGAGGCCACCGGTGACTTGGCAGGAGAAAAAACCTGACGATCTGCTCTGGTAAAGATTACAGCCTAGGAAGCCCTACGTGAGCAGTTCTAATCTACTCTGTCGTGTAGGATCACTATGAGTCAGGATTGACTCGATGGCACACGACGACACAGTATAGAGCACGTTGCTAGAGTGCTGTACACGTACCAGATAACTAACCCAGTTGCCCTCGAGTTGACTCCGACTCATGGCAGCCCCATGTGTGTCAGAGTAGAACTGTGTTCCATGGGCTTTTCAGTGGCTGATTTTTCTGAAGTAGATCCCCAGGCCTTTCTTTTTGAGGCACATCCTTTAGGTTAGCAGTAGATTGCATAAGCTGTTTGCACCACCCAGGAACTCCACTACACTTATAGAAGGTACTTTATAAATAGTAATGGAATGAACGGATGAATATAGTTGAATCTCTAGCTGGGCTGTTCTTTTATCTCCAGAACCTCATGCCTAGGTGTATACTTGGCTTTTCCACTTAGAAGTCTGACAGTTATCTCAAACTTTAACAATCTCCCAAACTCTTAATTCCCTGTTCTCTCCCAGTCTCCCCCATTTCTGTCAGTGGTAAATGTGTCATCCATTCAATTATTCAAGTCAAAAATCTAAGAATAGTTTTTGATTTATTCCCTTGTCCTTACCACCTCATATTTTCTCACCCTCTCATATCTAATCCATCAGCTTATTGTTGTTAGGTGCCATCCAGTCAGTTCTGAGTCATAGAGACCCTGTGTACAACGGAACAAAACACTGCCGGGTCCTGCGCCATCCTCACAATCATTACGCTTGAGCCCATTGTTGCAGCCACTGTGTCCATCCATCTTGTTGAGGATCTTCCTCTTTTTCACTGACCCTCCACTTTACCTAGCATGATGTCTTCTCCGGGGATTGGTCCCACCTGATAACATGTCCAAAGTACGTGAGATGAAGTCTCGCCATCGTCACTTCTAAGGAGCGTTGTAGCACTTTAAAGAGGTCTTTTGCAGTAGATACGCCCAGTGCAATGCGTCTTTTGATTTCTTGACTGCTGCTTCCGTGGACGTTGATGGTGGATCCAGGTAAAATGAAATCCTTGTCAACTTCAATATTTTCTCCATTTATCATGATCTTGCTTATGGGTCCAGTTGTGAGGATTTTTGTTTTCTTTATGTGAAGGTGTAATCCATACTAAAGGCTATAGACTTTAATCTTCATCAATAAGTGCTTCGAGTCCTCTTCACTTTCAGCAAGCAAGGTTGTATCATCTGCATATTGCAGGTTGTTAATGAGTCTTCCTCCAATCCTGATGCCTCATTCTTCATCAGCAAGTACTATTAATTTTAACTCTGAAATATATATTCAGTTCAACTGCTCTCCAATGCTACTATCACTGTAGCTCAGGCCACTGTTGTCTGAATTGCTGCAGTAGCGTTCAGTTGACTGCCTCCAACCGTTTCTGAACACCTTAATAAGATGAGGGTTTTATAAAACTAATCACCATCGTGCCTAAAAACACTTTAGTAACTTTTGCATTTTAAACAATTCTAAACTTCTTTTCATGGCCTATGTGGGCCAGCACCTGCTTATCTTCCCAAGCTGATTTTGAGTTGCTTCTCATTCGCTACCTCCAGCTATACTGATCTTTTTTTCAGTTCTTGAAACTCTTTTAAAATCCAGTGCTTTTTTATGAGCTCTGGAACAATCATTTCCTCCACTGTTTTCATCATCTTTAGATCTCACCTTTTCAGAAAATCCTTTTCTGATCACTGCATTTGAAATAGCCTTCCCCTTCTGTTTTCTGTCTCAGCTCTTGTATATTTCCTTCACAATACACATTACAGTTTGTATATAACTTACTTACTTTTTTGGGGTCTTTTCACTCTGCTAGATTGTAAGCTTCTGAATACATAATGGCAAACAATGCCTGGCATATGAAAGAGGCTTTGATAATTATTTGGTGAACTAAATACTGAATGATGTGGCTAAAATGACATCACACAGTTTCAATGGCTAATCAGTTACTGAGCTAAATAAGTTTGTCTTTTAAGGTATTTCCAATAGAATTGTGCTTTTTATTCTAAGGTGGTGGTTTTGCTTTTATTACCCCAGGTAATATTACAGGTAAGTTATATCATTTGCCACCTATATCGTTATCAAAGAAATTTGTAAGATTTCTTTTTACCTTTAGGTCACTCTCCCCTTAGTTGTAATTCTTAAAAGAATAATCACTTGATAAAAACAACCCTGAGTGAGAGGTAAAATAAATATTCCTGATGTCATAGAATAGGAATCTTGAGATTCAGACCGTTTAAATAACTTATTCAAGGTTATAGAGCAAAGGAGTTTCACAGGCAGAACAGTATCCTCTCTAGCCTAACAACTCAGTTATTTTCACTATACCTCTCTGGTTTCCATAGCATGTTCCAGGATATTAAATTACATTCAGAGAACAAATCTAATTTTCCCAGTGAGTAACACCTTTCTTTATTGCTTTTAAATTTTACTTTTATAATCACAAGTTTCTGCTGAAAATTATGACGACCTTTACAGAAGTTATAGAATTTTGGCTCCATTTGTTTGGGTTATGTGGTGGAATTTTTTCATCCTGTTGCGCCAGAGGCCTAGCAGAAAAGACCTTTAATAGTTAGGACAAAATAAGACTTGTAGTAGTTGTGCTCATCATAGTCAGATACCAAGAGCAGCAGTAAATCCTGTGAATACTTGTTTTGTTGTGCTTTGGCATTATTGATTACTGTACTGCTTCTCAGGGAGTCTCTGGGTGGCGCAAATGGTTAATGTGCTTGCTGAAAGGTTGGAGGGTTGATTCCACCCAGAGGTGCCTTGGAAGAAACCTGGCAGTCTACTTCTGAAAAATCAGCTGTTGAAAACCCTATGGAACACAGTTCTACTCTGATATACGTGGAGTTGCGATGAGTCAGAATTGACTCAACGGCAACTGGTTTAACTACTTCTCAAGATTGTGAAAGCCTTGAAATTATTTTACAGTTATTATCATTCAAGCATAATAAAGAGATCTAAATGAGGAATTGGTGTTAGTCCACCAGTTTTAAAACTCAACATTTTCTCTCCAGCTATGCCAGTAGTTTTCAAACTATTGCACAGAATATCGGGATTACAGAAAACATCCATCAGGATTTAAGAAAGAAGTACATGGATATGTGTCTAATATATCACTTGTAGTCCTTATGTCAGTATCTGTCAGATGGAAACTTGAAATCAGTGCTCCATTTAGTTTTTCACAGATCATCATAAGTGTAATTTGGCCCTTTGGACAGATATTGATGTCAGTTCCCTATGCCATAAACATACCACAGGGCATCCCTGGTACAGTCAGTAAGGAGATAGGTGGAATATTGAAATAGCTGAATTTTTGTCCAGCTGTTTAGAAGGCACTAGGAAATACCTCAGTGTATATAGCAAGATTTTGTAAATTTGAATTATAAGTCATATTCATAAGATTGTTCTTTTGGTTATTAAGAGTTTCACATTGGGGTTGAATTTAAAAACAAGTAGGTAAATTACTGTGACACTATATGTATGTTCATGTTTAGGTAGCATTTGTGTAGTTTATATACGCATACAATTTGGCAAACAAAAAACGCAGGGTTTGTGCTTTCAAACAGACTGTCCAGAAATTGTTCTATCTTGAATTTGTATCAAAACTATTCACAACTAAAACTAAGGAACTGGCCAAGACTAGTCTTTTCCATTAAATGAGATAGTCCATATAAAGCGTCTAGTAAGGTGCCTGGCACACAGCAAGTACGTACTCAGAGATCATTAGCTGTTATCATCGGGCTATCTCCTAGTCTAACATATCAGCTAAAGATGATACCTCTTCTGAATTTCTGTAACATCTTGCCTTTTGTTTTTTTAATATATATACATATGCCTCCTGTACATTCAAGATATTTTTGAGCTAAGAATATTGAGAGTCCAGTAAAGCAATAATTTGTCCATGGTAACACATTTGGGATTTCAACCCTGGTCTCTCAGCTTGCCTTCAAACCCCATACTTTTTCCCTTAAAAAGGGCGTCGGGGGTGGAGGGCAGTGAAAGTGTACCTTTTGTCTTGTATTTTAGTATGTGGTATTGCGTTCCTGTCTTCTTTCTTTGCTTAGGCTCTAAGTTTCTTGAGGGCAGGGATTGTGCCTTACTTGTCTTTGATTCAAGGTTTTAAGACTTCAGCATATTGCTATGCTGTGTTCACTTTGTATTGAGTGAATGAACAAATACTATGTAATTTTCTTAGAAGATGGTGAAATTATAAGCTGTTTTAAAAAAGAAAAACATTACATTGCTGTCTCCAGAGCTAGTCTGGACTGTTTTTAGCCTCTGAGAGAATGTGTCTACCTAAAATTTGTATTCTGTTAACTTCCCAGAAGAATTTTTGTCTGGGCCTGATGGACACAACTTTTTATTGGCCTCTTTGACCACCAAGGTTTAACATTGATAATTGAGCTTGCTAGGTTAAAAAATAACCTGAATGCTTTAAAATCGGAATAGAGGGTGCGGTGCAATGGATCAGTTTTATATGGCCTTTCTCACCATGGTCTTGTAACTCCCACCAAATGATGGAGTGTGACTATGCAAATAAGGTGCATGGAACTCTTTTGGGGGTGGGGCCATGCAAATAAGTATATGGAACCCTGACGAGGGATTGGTCAGTTTTGCCATCCCACTAGGCTTAAAATGAGCCATCTCTGAGGCAGAAAGGGGGGACCTCACTACCACCAAGAAAGAAGAACTAGGAGTGGAGCTTGTCTTTTGGACCTGGGATCCCTATGCTGAGAATCTCGTAGACCCAGGAGACAGAGAGAGAGAGCTGTAACCCCAGAGATGGTGAGAGACAGAGAGAAGCAGTGGCAGGGAAAGGGCAGCGGCAGAGGCAGCAGAACCAGAAGACCGGCAGGAGACGGCATGGTGGGCTTTCCGGTCCATGGAGTGAAAAAGCTGAGCATCTTCGTGCAGGCGGCTTGCTGGCAGAGTGGGGTGTCTGGGCACTTAGCAGAGCTTGCTGACTGTCTTTCTTAGGCTGGGTTCTCTAGAGAACCAAAACCAGTAAAGTGTATAAATATATATATAGAGAGAGATTTATATTAAAGAAATGGTTCACGTGATTGTAGAGGCTGAAATGTCCCAAGTCTGTGGATCAGGATAGAGGCTTCTCCTGATTCATGTAGCTGCAGGGGCTGGCGAACCCAAGATCAGCAGGTCGGAAAGCAGGGCTCTTGCTCACAGGCTGTGAATATCGACGAATCCCAAAATTGGCAGGCAAGACAACAGTGCTTCTCTTGATTCACATAGCTGCAGGGGCTGGCGAACCCAAGATTGGCAGGTTGGAGAGCAGGGCTCCGCTCACAGGCTGTGATGATCGATGAATCCCAAGATCGGCAGATAAGCTGATAGCTCAAGTCCCAAGAACTGGAGATCAGGCAAAAGGAGGCAGCTGCAGGATTCAGAGCGAGCAAAAAGTCAGAATGTCTGCATGTATTCGGGTGCAGGCCACACCACCAAGGAAGCTCTCTTTCAACTGATTGGCTACTCATAGCAGATCCCATCATGGGAGTTTTTACATATAAACACTGAAAATCATGGCCCAGCCAAACTGACACACAGTCTTAACCATCACACCGATCCACGGAGTGAGAGAGCTGAGCACCTTTGGGCCAAGGCTTACTGGTAGAGTAGGGTACCTCTGGGCACTTATTGGTGGAGCTAAAGAGGTTTGTAACACTTGGCAGGCGAGGGCCAGAGAGGCCTGCTTTCAGGCACAGCTGAAAAGAAGCTGTCCTGATCTAAGAACTGTATCCTGAGTCATCCCTGATCCTGAATTGTAACCTGTTACTTCCCTAATAAACCCAGTAATCGTGAGTATGGTCTGTGAGTTCTGTGTGGTCATTGCAGTGAATTTTTGAACCTAGCAGAGAAGTAAAGAGTGCCGTGGGAGGGACGACTGGTGTCAGAATTAATAAAAAGGTTGGAGGGTGGAGGTATGTTTCACTTCCGCCTATAGAGGCCCTGGTGGTATAGCGGTTAAGTGTTTGGCTGCTAACCAAAAGGTCAGCAGCAGTTCAAATTCACCAGCCACTCCTTGGAAACCCAATGGGGCAGTTCTACTCTTGTCCTGTGTGGTTGCTATGAGTCGAAATCGACTCAACGGCAATGAGTTTTCATAGGAATCAGCCTTGGACTGATGCTAATGGTGATTCTCTCTCCTCCTCATGAAGTTAGAGGAAGTCAGACGCCCTCACACTGCCATTTTTACAGAGGATAATGGGCCATCGTAGCTCCAGAGGGGAAAGGTAGTGGAAGGGAAGAAACTGTTTCTTGAATAGGTGTGTTTTTACATGTTCTGTCAATGTAATTCTAAAAAGAAATCTGTAATATAATGACATATTTTCCTTATATATGTGTTGATATTTACAAATGATAAAATCAAAGGGGTAGGTCAAGGAAAATGCTTAAAATCACAGTGAATAAATATTGAACTTGTGCTTTTATTTCAGGTTGTCCATCTTCACATGGTCTCTTTTATTTTTAGAGCAGTTAGGTTTACAGAAAAATTGCATACGAAGTCCAAAGAGTTCCTATATACCTCTCCCCAAACACAGTCTCCCCATCTTTAGTGTGGTACATTTGTTATAATTGATGAACCAATATTGATTTAGTATTATTGTTATTATTAACTGAAGTCCATAGTTTACATTAGTTTCACTTTTGATATTGTACAGTTCTGTGAGTTTTGACAAATGCATAATGACATATATCATCATTATAGTATCTTACACTGTGCTCCAGCTATTCATCCCTTTTCCCTTTTCTCCTGAACCCCTGGTAACCACTGGTCTTTTACTGTCAAGTTGAGGAAGTTCCCTTCTATTCCTAGTTTGCTGAGAATTTTTATCATGAATGGGTACTGGATTTTGTCAAATGCTTTTTCTGCATCTATTGATATGATCATTTGATTTTTCTTCTTTACTGATATGAGGGATTACATTAATTGATTTTTGAATGTTGAATCAGCCTTACATACTTGGACTAAATCCCTTTTGGTTGTTGCATGTAATTCTTTTTATACATTGCTGGATTCTATTTGCTAGTATTTTGTTGAGGATTTTCACATCATGAGAGATATTGGCTTGTAATTTCCCTTTTTTGTAATGTCTTTGTCTGGTTTGGGTATTAAGATAATGCTGGCATCATAAAATGGGTTAAGAAGTGTTCCCTCTCCTGTTCTCTGGAAGAAGCTATAAATAAAGAATTAGTATCATTTCTTCTTTACATGTTTGGTAGAATTCACCAGTGAAGCCATCTGAGCCTAGTGCTTTCTGTTTTGGAAGGTTTTTAATTGTTAATTCAAATCACGTGGTCTTTTCATATTTCATTAGTTTGTAGTTGATAGGCTGCTCTTGGTTTCTGAAACTAAGAAGTTTCCGAGTAATTTGAAGTCATAGGGTTTATATTTTGTGGCTAGAAATAAGATTTACTTAACTAAGTGAAAATAAGGTTTTAAATGGTTTCATTTAAAAATCAAGTGCTGAACCTTACATATGTTTATCATACAGATACAGACTTGTAATTTGCAATCAGTTTAATAAATATGTGAAGGCTGCTCAAATGAAGTAGAAGTCTGTTGTTGAAACATATCTTCTTATTGTGAACTGTGTAACTCCTTAAGGGTAGGTTCCTTTTATATGTCTTGTTTGTACAACTTCTGGTACTTAAGTACTTAATAAACATTTATGGAATTTTATGGAATTAATAAATTGAACATTGACTAACTTGAAGAATATTACTTCTTTGAAATCTTGAGTCATGAAATAACCTCTTACTCCCCTGCTGTTTAGCACCCTCTCCCTCATTCCATTCTCCTTATTGTCAGCTAGATGTCTTCATTCCACTATTTACCACTACCCTTCTCAATACACACAGTATCTACTGTGGCCATCTGTTTACTATTGTATCCCTAGCACAGTTCCCAGAATATTTTAGAGATTCACATATTTATTGGTTGAAGGAATGAAATTTAAATCTGGGAATATATGTGGCCAGACTAAATAGGCACATACTGTCAAGCAGTGGTTCTTAACCGGGATAGTTAATAAGTACAGAACCTAGACAAAAAATAAATATGTACACACTTTCCTATAGTTTGGGAGTGCCAAGTGTAGGTTATCACAAGTTTAAAAAAAAAAAAACTTAAAACATTTATCTTTCCCATCTACTGTATGCATTTCTACTTAAGAGGAAAAGAAACTGCCTAATAAAAAAGCCCTTTAATAGTTCACTAAGTTTCTTTGCGTGAAGTCTGAGATTGAGAAATTTGATATAGAGTTGGTTCTCTAATAAATAGTGGTATAAACAAAACAAAACCTGTTGCTGTCGAGTTGATTCCAACTCATAGCGATAGCAACCCTATAGGACAAAGTAGAACTGCCCCATACGGTTTCCAAGGAGCGCTTGGTGGGTTCGAACTGCCTTTTGGTTAGCAGCCAAGCTCTTAACCACTGTACCACCAGGGCTCCAAATAGTACTATAGTAATTTCCCTATGTACATAATAAGCCACTTTTTTAAAACCTGCTTTTATTTTGACTGAATTCCTAACCGTGCATTTAGGACTTTTTTATGTGAATGCTTTTTAGAAGTTAGTGTAATCATGGTACTTGAAGTAGTTTCTCTTCAATTAACCATAAAAGGCTGGCATTAAAAATAATGGAGATGTCCAATTAAGCAGTTCATAATGTTTTTTTAAATTTTTTCATTTTTCCCATACAAAAATTCGTACATACATTGTTATGTGACTCTTAATTGCTCTCCCAATACAGCGATAGCATACTCCTACTTTCCACCCCTAATTCCCCATGTCCATTCAACCAGCTTCTAACCCTCTCTGCCTTCCCATCTCACCTCCGGACAGAAGCTTCCCGGTTAGTCTCTTGTATCTACTTGAGCTAAGAGGCACACTCCTCACGAGTATTACTTTATGTCCCACAGTCCAGTCCAATCCCTGTCGGAAGAGTTGGCCTCAGAAATTGTTCTAGTTCTGGGCGGATAGAGAATCTGGGGGCCATGCTTTCCGGGGTTCCTCTAGTCTCAGACAGACCATTAAGTCTGCTTACTAGAATTTGAGTTCTGCACCCCATCTTTCTCCTGCTCCATCCAGGACTCTGTTGTGTTCCCTGTTAGGGCAGTCATTGATGGTAGCCAGGCACCATCTAGTTCCTCTGGGCTCGGGCTGATAAAGTCTCTGGTTTATGTGGCCCTTTCTGTCTTAAGACCCCAGACACCACTCAACCAAAGTAGGATGCAGAACATTTTCTTAATAAGCTTTGTAATGAAAATTGACCTAGATGTCCCCTGAAAGCATGGTCCCCAGACTCCTACCCCTGCTACTCTGTCCCTCCAAGTGTTTGATTGTATTCAGGAAACTTCTTAGCTTTGGTTTAGTCCAGTTGTGCTGACTTCCCCTGTAGT
>NW_004443945.1:20477634-20542178 GCF_000243295.1 Trichechus manatus latirostris | reverse complement strand
TTTTTCTAAGTTTATACCAGTCTCTTATTTCTTTATATCGCCTTGACTTCTTCTCCATATGCAAAGTCTATGTTTGCATTTTTTAAATCCCTCTTTTTTCTTTTAATATTGTCATCTTTTACATATTGACATCTGTTTCCCTATTTTCAGTGTTTTAGCTTTGATTTACTTTTGTGACTTCCCTATCTGCGTTGATATCTGGTAGCTCTGTCCTGTGTTCTAGTCTTGAGTTGATATCTGATGTTGCTGATTTTCTAACCAGACGATTCTCTTTAGTATTTCTTGTAATTCCCTAAACTTCTGTTTATCTAGAAATGCCCTAATTTCACTATCATATTTGAGAGACAGTTTCTTGGCTGGCAGTTTTTTTCCTTCCAGGCTTTATATATGTCATACCATTGCCTTCTTGCCTGCATGGTTTCTGTTGAGTAGTCCGAGCTTATTCTCATTGACTGTCCTTTGTAGATGACTTTTCGTTTATCCCTAGCCACTCTTCAAATTCTCTGTGTTTGGTTTTGGCAAGTTTGATTATAATATGTCTTGGTGACTTTCTTTTGGGATCTACCTTATGTGGGGTTCAATGAGCATCTTGGATAGATATCTTGTCATCTTTCATGATATCAGGGAAGTTTTCTGCCAACAAATCTTCAACAATTCTCTCTGTATTTTGTGTTACCGCCATGTTCCCTCCACACCCCTCCCCCCGCCGGGGTTCTAGTACTCCAGTCACTCATAGGTTATTCCTGTTGATAGAGTCCCACATAATTCTTAGGGTTTCTTCATTTTTTTAAATCCTTTTATTTGATTTTCCCTGAAATAAGTTGGTGTCAAGTGCTTTATCTTCAATCTCACTAATTCTGACTTCTGTTGTCTCAATTCTGCTCCTATAACTTCCTATTGAGTTGTCTAATTCTGAAATTTTATTGTTAATCTTCTGGATTTCGGGTTGCTGTCCCTCTGTGGAATCTTGCAGCCTGTTAAATTTGTCATGCTTTTCTCTAATCTTTTTAATTTCTTCTATTGCATGTTCTGCATTTTGCTTATTTTCCTTCCTAATTTCTTGTAGAGTTCTGTGTATTAATCTTTTGTATTCTGCCTCTGGTAATTCCAAGAAATTTTCCTCCTCTGGAAAATTTCTAGATTCTTTATTTTGGATTATATTTATTTATTTTATGTTTGCTTACTGTGCCCCAGCTTCTTGTTTTGTTTTGATATGCCCAGATAAGCTGCTTATATGAGCTAGTTTGATTATTGGCACCTTTGAAGCTCTAATGTCCTGTCACCAGGTAGTTAGATCAGTTACTAGGTATGTGAGCTCAGGAGTCTGCCCACTCCTCCTATAGGGATTTAGCTCAGATGCCCAGGTAGATAGCCACCAAGTATGTGGTGTAGGCTCTCACTTACAATCCTAGACAGGCATGGGTGATTGGTGTAGGCACAGGCATCTGGCTGGAACAGGGGGACATACTCTGAGCAAGGCAGGGGGCTGACGGCCGCCCCCTAGTGTCCAGGAGGAAGGCACGTCCCTGTTCCCTAGAGCGTGTAGGTGGGTGGGTTTTGCAGCCACACTATGAGCACCTAATGCTGTTGGCTGTAAGGACTGGGGGGCATGTCTTATTCATGGGCTCCTAACGCAGGTGGCTCAGTGGCATGGGTGGAGCCACCAGTCCTTAGGCCCCTGATGTGGGTAGGTGAAGACCCTGCTTAATAGGCAGAGCAGTGTCAAATGTCAAGAACCTGCCACTTCACAGCTAAACAATTGAAGTTAGACTTCCAGTATATACCCTGTTGTACTGCGGTAATGAGGGCCTATGCTATTGAGATGAGCCCACACAAGTCTGTGCAAGGGGAAAGGCACTCAAAGTCCGTGGATCCCTTATGTCGCCTAGGCAAAGGAGCTGTGCCTACCCTGGGTTACTGGCTTAAGGGAGCCAGAAGTTTATTTTTTCCCATTTGTTAATTGGTTCACTCTCCAAGGCGGAGAGAATGGCTCCGGGCGTGTGACAGATCCTGCTGTCAGCCCTGGGGATTTGACATTTGCTGAAGCCGGTCCAGGACCCAGTGCAAGCAGGGAGCAGGGAGGTAAACGGGAGAGAGGTTTTTCCCTAAGGGGGGTGTTTCTGATCTGCGCTGTAGGCCACATGCAGTTACGTATCGCTGGATCAAGGGCTCGTTCTCACTGGTTCTGGGTGACCATGTAGACTCTCAGCGGCTGGGTTTCTCCTGGTGCGGAAAGTGCACCTCCCAAGCACAGCCACTTGCCTGCCTCACCCCCGAGTGGCTCAGGCCTGAAGGGCCCAGGCTCTTGCCGGGTCAGGTCTGGCACCTCCTCGCTGCTTCCTCCCCCTGCCACTCAGTCCGTTTCCTCAACTCTGCCTTTGATGTTCAGGCCTCCCAGATTGTCATATATAATTGAATCATTTGTTTTGTCTTGGTTGTAAGAGGGTCCACCAGAAGCATCTGAATACTCCTCTATCTTGGCCTACCTCAGTGCACAGTTATTTATGAAGCGAATTGAGGTATAAATGAAAAACCGTAGTTGTGGTGACTCTCTTGGTGTTTGCACATGTCAAATATTTTATTCTGTTAGTAAGTTGATTTTATCAAATTGCATGTCTAGTTGGAGTTCAGCAAAAATATTTATATATACGTGCGTACGTACATACAGAGAAAGAGATTAGAAGGGGCAGCAGTAAAGTTGTGCAGCAGCACAGTAGAAAGGAAACCAAACAAAGGGTGAGACCTGGATTTCAGTTCAGGTTTACCATTAGCTGTCTCTTTTTTCTGCACTGCATATCTCTGTTAATTTTTAACAAATGCAGGAAAAGTCAGTTATAGGAACTTTGAACATTCAGATTGTTTTGTTGAGTTATCTCTGCTGTATTGAGTAGGCAGTATTTTTTTAGTTCTGCAAGAACTGGGCAAGTGAAAAGAAGTGCTGGGATGCAGGAAGATGTTAGAACGCACATATCTGGGCCCCATTCATCAAACTCCTGAATCTGCATAAATTTCTAGTAATGAGGTTCAGAAATGCTTATTGAAAAAAACAACAACATGAGTGATACTGATTAAATATCCAGAGTTGAGGATTATAGACTTAATTCCACTCATGAACACCTCTAAATACTATCTGTTAGTTGAGGAATGTGAGGGAAGTTGAGGCCTTTTTTAGTTGTGACACTGGTTTGGTGAAGATTTTTAATCCCAGAACAATATTGCATTATAGAACTAGAGAGGACATTAAAGATTACCTAATACAGCAGTCAGTAAACTATGGTCCATAGGCTAAACCTGATCCTCCATCTGTGTTTGTAAATAAAATTTTATTGGAACGCAGCCATGCTTATTCGTTTATGCATCATCTATAGCTGCTTTTTTGCTACAGTGGCAGAGTTGTGTAGTTGTTAACAGAGACTATGGCCTGCAAAGCCTAAAATATTTACTGTCTGGCATTTACAGATAGTTTGCCAACCGTTGAGTAGATCAAACCTGTTGTTTTATAGATGTCAAAATAAGGCTCATAAATAGTGAGTAAAATGTTCTGCAATTACACGGCTAATTGGTGGTCAGAGTGCAAATATAGTTTAGTTCACCTTTTCCTGTCTCCATTCTGGTATTTTTTGTTGGAAGGACTGATACCTGGGTGAGATCAGAGAATACATTTGTGGTACAGAATTTTGTGTATAAGTTCATTATATTATTAATACTACAAAATACTGTTACTTGGGGCCGTAATCCATCAAATCTTAGATAGCATTGCTGCACAAAAGCCTTTTTAATTTGGGTCGGGGGTAGAATTTGATTGTAGTATATACTGTTGCCTGAGTAAAAGTCTTTGGTTTAATCTGCTGAGCAATTTTATAACATGCTTTTTTTTTTTGCATATACAGCCAAATGGACGGACTGTTGAAATGGCTGAGGATGAAGTTGTTCATACTCCTCGAAATGTGTCAGCAAAGCAGCCATTAGAGCCAGACAAGAAAAATGAAAAAGTAAGTTTGGGAGCATATGAAATACGCAAGATCCTTAATAATGAGAGTGACTTGTTATGAAAATGATGCTTTTCAGTTTCACAAACTTGTACGGATACCCTATTATAAGAAAAAGTGAAAACAGTAATCTAGTGTAGTAGATGGATGGGTAGTGAGAGTTTAAGTAAGTTTATTTTAATAGGAAGCGTTTATCACTGAGTATTTTAAAATTCCTATGCTATTTAAATATTCATTAATCATGACTTGAACATCTTTTGGATGAGTAAGTCTCCAGATTTGTAAATACCTCTTATTAGAAAACAGAATTGTGTTACCTTTGCTAATAGTGCACCTCTGTCTGACATAAAAAGCTTAGCAAAGTTGTCAAATTTTCCAGTGGTATTGTTAAAATAGATTTCTGTTGTGATGAAGACATAATCATCTGCATATTAGAACAAAAGAAAGTGCTATACTCAGGTCATTATTAAAAGGTTTGTATATGCACTCTGAAGTTTCCAAATAAGACTTCATCATGCTCCATAAATGGTACATTCCTTTAATTTTATTAATTTTCCAGTTGCCAGTGTTAGAATTAACCCATTTTTACTTAATCCGTTTGGAATTAAGTCAGATTGCCCAAGAAACTATTAACAGTGGTTCCTCCAACTATGGGAGAAAGACTTTTCATTGAATTCACTTTCATACTTTGAATACTTTCTCTCCCCCTACCCCTCATTTTTTTTTAACCCTGTACATAACTGCTTTTGGCAGGGAGGGGTGCCAAGGTGTGTTAAGTAGTTTCTAAGAACCAGGGTGGAACATCTTCAGTCCCAATAGAATAGTAGTGTGAAATGGTTGCTGCAGTTTCTTGATGGTTTTAATTTCAAAATACCTTTGAAGGAACTAATGATATCAGTTCACCCACTGTAGCCCTGGTGATACGGTAGTTAAGTGCTTATCTGCTAACCAAAAAGTCAGCAGTTCGAATCCACCAGCTGCTCCTTGGAAACCCTATGGGGCAGTTCTGCTCTGTCCTTTGGGGTCACTATGAGTTAGAATCAACTCGATAGCAACGGGTTTGGTTTTGGTTTAGCCCAGTGAAACTGGTCTAGGGCCAAGACAGCAGCAGGTACGATGGCTTGAAATAAAAAATAATTGTGCAAAAGAATTAAATTTATGTCTGACTTTGCCTTTGGCAGATCAGTAGTAAATGACTTGCATGAACAAGTAAGTGTACAATTTAGGAATTGTGAGTTTACAGGGTGAGTAGTTTACATGCATATTATAGAGTTATACTTCTCACACCTAGTATTTCCTTGTTCTTGGGCTTTCCCTTTATTAGTGACTATTTTATGTTTACTCATGCTTCCTATTCCCTGAATTATCATGACAGATTTGTACTTGGAATAATTCATGAACTATCATTAATCTCTAATTGATTAATTATATATATAATAAGGGTATCAAGGTATAAAACCACAATTTAAAGCTTATGATCATTATTCTGCAATTTTTATGGTAGGAAATAATTGTAATAGTTGACATTTATTAAAACAAAACAAAACAAGACAAAAAACCCAAAACCAAACCTTTTGCCATCAAGTCAATTCCAACCCATAGTGATACTACAGGACAGAGAAGAACTACCCCATAGCGTTTCCTAGAAGCAGCTGGTGGATTCCAACTGCCAACCTTTTGGTTAGCAGCCGAGCTTGTAACCACTGCACCACCAGGGCTCCCTCTGACATTTATTAAGTATCTGTAATATTGCATTGTGCAAGGTGAGGTATGTATATTTTTATGACTATATTTACATGTATATAGTAGGGACAGCTTATTGAGCATAATGGCGCAGTCGTTAAAGTGCTTGGTTGCTAACGGAAAGTGTGGTAGTTCGAACCCACCAGCTGCTCTGCGGGAGAAAGATGTGGTAGTCTACTTCTATAAAAATTACAGCCTTGGAAACCTAATGGGGCAGGTAAAACTGCCCCCATTAGTGTCACTATGAGTCAGAATCAACTTGAGGCAGTTCCGTTTGATGGGTTTTGTTTTTATTTATTTTTTTTGTTTTGGTAAATGCTAAGTGTACTTTTATGACTTTATAGAATATTTATAGATATTTGATTTATCCTTACAAAAGCTCTGAGAAGGTGGTATTATACCCATCTTACAGATGAGAAACCTGAGGCTTAAGTAAGTTACCTAAGCTATAAAAATTATATTTGGTTCTGATCAGATCCATCTGATTTCAAAGTCTGTGCCTTTGACTGCCCTAGATTATTTCTAATCCTCTTAAAAACTCTGCCAGGCATACAATAAGAGCCCCATTTTACAGATAAGGACTCCGAAGCTTAGAGGGATTTTACGGTTTCACTCATGTCATACAGTTTCTGAACTAGGATTTGAACCAGCTTATTCCATCACGAAAGCCCATGGTCTTTTTATTACTCAGCAATGCCGCTTCCTTCAGTTGCTGTTGCTTTTTCAGTACAAAGCTTCTTACCTTTGGTTTGTTGCCTATTTGGTTTTTTATTACTATACTCTGCATAATAATAAATTCCATAACTCATGGCTGGTGTTTTTTTTAGCTGTCCTCCGTCTTGAATTTATACTTTTTAAATCAGTTCAGCCCAAGTAACTCATTTTGGTTAATTGTTTATACTGTTACAACTGTGTGTATTTCAAATATGTGGTGTTTTTTAGATTTCTTATTACTATCATCCTTTATAAGCAGTCATATCTTGGAGCCCTGGTGGCATAGCAGTTAAGAGCTCAGCTTGTAACCAAAAGGTCAGCAGTTCAAATCCACCAGCTGCTCCTTGGAAACCCTATGGGGCAGTTCTGCTGTGTCCTATAGGGTTGCTATGAGTTGGAACTGGCTTGATGGCACCTGACAACAACAATAACATTACTATCTTCTTTTATAAGCAGTCATATCTTAGATCTACTTATGCACCTCAGTATACATTATCATATCTTTGTTTTCATCTCAAAGCCACGTCTTGGGCACTTGGAAAAGTATGATTTTTTGCTTATAGAGTAATCACACTGTAAGCTAGGATATTGGGTTCCTTGCCTTGTTACTTGAGTAAGCCTCATTGATAGAAACTTTTTTACAAAAGCCATAGATCTTAGGTGTATAAAGCAAGTTAAATTACCATAGTTTTCTAAACCTTTATTTGAATATGCAGTTCAGTGCCTCATTGATGCTACTCTCTAGTAAAGTGCGCTTAGTACCATTAGCCAGGCTGAATGCATTGTGCTAATATATGGTGAAAGGAATAAAGAAATATAAGATGTACTTGCCCTCCTAGAGATTAATCTAGTTAAGGAAAGACAGGCACGAGAGAAGATGAATAGTAACATAAGGCATTAAGCACTAGATAGTCAGAGGAGAAAGATTATCCTACCTGGGTAGTCAGGAAAGATTGACTTGTTTAGACTATTAACTGTGGGTGTGGGATTTCAGTTAGAGAAACAGGAGAGAGAAACAGTTGAACACAGTCACATTATTCAGATGAAACAAATTAACATATTCAGACATATTTGAAGGAAAGGCCTAGACCAGTTAGACTGGTCAGGATTGGGTGAGGTTATGATAAAACTTAGATTTGTTAAGCTAGCAGCAACATTTATTCTTAATAGATCCATCTTGCCTCTATAATAGTATGAATCAGAATTAAGGTAGAAGTATTAATGTTATTAAGGTAGAAGTATTAATGTTGTTAATAAGAGAAATAACAAAAGCAAAAATGTATAAAACTTGGTCACCATCAGGCTGTTCAGAATGAAGTCAGTGGTGTGCCAGCATAGTTGACTATTGTAGTAGTTAAAAGTACTAATAAACTGCTAGTTGAAAGTACTGATAACCCCTTATATTTTTATGATGCTATACAATGTACAAAATATTTTCATATCTCTTAATCCTGATCAATAACTCTGGGAGAAATAATAAATTTTTTCCCTTTATACAGTTCAATAAAAAGAGTTTAGTGAGTTGCCCAAGATCACATAGCTAGTAAATAATGTTCCCTCAATTTATCTAAGGTAGCAGTTAAGTGTGGTCTGTGAACCTCTGGGAAGTGGGTCCCTGAGAGCAAAACTATTTTAGACACAAAAACTAATTAAGACACTATAGAAGAACAATCGAAAGAGTAAACAAGATCATAAAAGCTAGCGAGCGGCCATCTGAGATATATCAATTGGTCCCAACCCACCTGGAGTATAGGAGAATGAAGAACACCAAAGACACAAGGAAAGTATTAGCCAAAGACACGGAAAGGGCCACATAAAACAGAGACTTCATCAGCCTGAGACCAGAAGAACTAGATGGTGCCTAGTTACCACCAGTGACCGCCCTGACAGGGAACACAACAGAGAGTCCCTGATGTAGCAGGAGAAAAGTGAGGTACAGAACTCAAATTCTATTAAAAAGACCAGACTTAATGGTCTGACTGAGACTGGAGGGACCCCAGAAGGCATGGCCCCCGGACTCTCTGTTAGCCCAGAACTGAAACCATTCCCGAAGCCAACTCCTCAGGCAAAGATTAGACTGGACTGTGGGACATAAAATGATATTCGTGAAAATAGTGCTTCTTAGCTGAAGTAGATACATGAGACTAAATGGGCAGCTCCTGTCTGCAGGCAAGATGAGAAGGTAAAAAGGGACAAGAGCTGGTTGAATGGACACAGGAAATCTGGGATGGAAAGGAGGAGTGTGCTGTCACATTATAGGGAGAGCAGCTAGGATCACATAGCAATGTGTATGAATTTTTGTATGAGAAACGGACTTGAACTGTAAACTTTCACTTAAAGCACAATAAATAATAATAATTATGACATTATTTGCCTTTTGCACTGTGTTGATGTTTGCACTAATGGTGCAGAAGTAATAGTGGACCAAACTACTGGTGCCTTAGCACAAGTTAAGGCAGTGGCACAAAACTACTAGTAGTAATTATATTCTTCACTGCCATTCAGATTTTCAGTGATGGTTTCACTAGCATCAAGTGTCCTTGATGAAGCAGTAAAAATAAAAATTACTAATTTTGTTAAATATCAATCTTTGAATATATGCTTTTTAAACATTCTGTGTGATGAAATGGGAAGTATGCATAAAGTAATGCTGTTTACTGAATAACAATGATTGTCTTGAGGAAAAACACTAATGTGATTGAGTTGCAAGCTGAACTACCTACTTATTTCATGTTACCCTCATTTTTACTTAAAAGAACAAACCGCAATCATTCACTTGGGTATTTGCAGACATTTTTCTCAGAAATAACCAAAATGATCCTGTCACTTCAAAGAAAACAACTGACAGTGTTTGTTGCAAATGATAAAATGGTTTGTTGCCAAATGAAAATTAGAATTTTGGAAAATTTATGTCTCTACCATGAGCTTGACAACTTCCCAGTACTTAACTAATTTCTGATGAGATCAGTTGTTATATTAACGTGATTTTTTTTAATATTGTATAATGAAATGTGTTAACACTTGGAAGAACTGTGTAACTCAGTGAAGCAATGTTTTCTGAATTTCTGAGTGACCAGTGCTTGTGTTTTACAAAATTATGCAAGAGTAAAAGATCAATTCACAGTGCAAGATTTAGACCAATGTATTTTAATGTAATAGAGTACAAAAGGTTCATTGACACAGTTTCAGATTCCACATTGCAACTAAGTTTAAGAAACTACCACTTGATGTGTTTTGGTTTAATATTTTTTTCCCTCAGTCTAAAGCCTTTCATATGCTCTTAGGGAACACTCTAGAACTTTTAACATGACCTAACAGGCCTTGTCTATGGCTGTAGTCTCATCTTTTATCTCTTACCCTCCTCTAAGCTCCAGCAACATTGATTTTTTTGTTGTTGTTGTTAAACAGCTTTATTTTGAGGTGAAATTCATTTAAGTGTATGATTTTAGTATATGTACAGAGTTGTACAGCCATCACCACAAAATGTATAATTTTAGAACATTTCCCTGACCCCAAAAAGAAGTTTCATGCTCATTAGCAGTCACACTCCGTCTCCCCATGTTTTCTTTTCCCTCCCTCAACCCTAGGCCCTGACAACCACTAATCTCTGGTATATTGTGTCAAAGAAGAATAGCCACAATTATCTAAAAATACTGTTAAAATAATCAAACCCATTTCTGTAAAATCGATTCTGACTCATTGCGACCCTACAGGACAGAGTAGAACTGCCCCGTAGGGTTTCCAAGGCTATAATCTTTTGTTTTTTAGTTTGGAAAACACTAATTTAATGGGTTAACAAGGAAGCACACATATTTAATTTTTTTAATTTATTTTGTTTTTGAGAATATACACAGTGAAACATACACCAATTCAGCTGTTCTCTACATGTGCAATTCAGTGACATTGATGACGTTCTTCGAGTTGTGTAGCCATTCTGACCCTCCTTTTTTGAGTTGTTCCTCCTCCATTAACATAAACTCTCTAAGATTCCTAATTTAATCTTTTGAGTTGTTCTTGTCAGCTTGATCCCATTTGGATGGTTCTTAAAAGAGCAAAGTGCTCAAGGCAGACATTCTTTACTAGTTAAGCAAAACTGTTGTTTGGTTTAAAGAACACTTCAAGGGATATTTTTGGTTTGAGTTTTAAAGATTATCTCAAGGCAGTAGTTTCATGGGTTCATCCAGCCCCCATGGCTCTAGAAAGTCTGAATGCCATGAGAAATTGAAATTCTGTTCTGCATTTCCTCCTTTTGATCACAATTCTTCTGTAGAATCTTTGGTTACAATGTTCAGTAATGGTCAAGGCTGTAGTCTTTATGGGAGCAGATCGCCAGGTCTTTTCTCCTGCGGAGCCACTGATGGGTTCGCATTGCATACCTTTCAGTTGGCAGCCGAGCGCTTAACCACTGCACCATCGGGGGTCCTTTTCCTATTAAAATATTCCTCCCTTTTCCAGTTACGTCTATATGAAATCAGATTTTCTTCATATGTTTCAATCAAAACAACTTTTCATAATAGATTGAATGCAAAAACAGGTATGCAGATCCAGCTGTCTTTTATTAAGCCAGTCATAAAAGGTATTTGCAAAATGTAAAACATGCCACTTTTCTCACTAAACTTTTTTTGTTTTGGAAAAAATAGTTATATAGGTATAGTTATTAAATATTAATAGATAATATTATTGTGAGATAAAGTAATACATATTTAATTTCTCAGTTTAAATTTAGAATATGGTAAATATCAATATATATAATCCACATAAACAGAGGTTCTTTGAAGTCCTCGATACATTTTAAGAGTATGAAAGGATCCTGAGAACTGCTGCTCTGTGGGTGATCAGTGTTTAGAAGGTGAAGGATAAAATAATTCAAAAGCAGTACAGATTAAAGCAAGCATAAGCCAGAGCAGTCCTTAGCAAAACAGAGAATACCTGCATTCCCAGAGAGCTTATATACATTCATGTTTTAACTTACATAATATACATCTTAGAAATTATAGTTTAAAACTAGGGGTTGGCAGACTAAGACCTGCATACTAAATCTGGCTCTCCGCCTGGTTTTGTGAAAATAAAGTTTTACTAGAACACAGCCATGCTCATTCATTTGTATATTGTCTACAGCTGCTTTTGTGCTAGAGCACCAGAGTTGAGTCACTGCGACAGAAACTTCACGGCCTGTAAAGCCTAAAATGTTTAGTATCAAGCCCCTTTTTTTGCCAATCCCTGGTTTAAATTGTTACAGTTGTTTTCATTTGTTAAAATGTGTCATTATCCAGAGTGGTTTGACACAGTCTAGTTCTCTGTGTCTTGGACCTTTGACCTCTTGGTGCTACAGCGTTTGTAGCTTTGTGGTTTCTTAGAATTAGTTTTCAAGGTCACTTTTAAGGTAAACAAAACAGTTTTCTTTGAGAGAGAATTATGTGTTACCAAGGAAACCTCATTTCCACCCCAGGCTTCTCTGTTTAAACTGCTAACAAGTAACAGAACTGAGACCAGAACCAGGATTTCTACCCCAGTCCCTTGTTTTTTCTGTACCACACTTATTTCACTGTACCAGGGAAGGGATTGAAACACAGCGAGATGGTAGATTTGGTTTTAAACATGCTAAAGTTGTCAAGAGAATGGGGTCACAAAGCGGAATTAATTAGTGTATTGGAAATGTAAGAACCATATCTGGGAATGAATGTTCAGGGCTAGATAAAAGTTGTTATGAAAGATTTCTTGTAAACTTTTTAAGATTGTGAGTTGATAGCCATGCTGCTGCTGCATGTGCAGTGTACCATGGCTTGTGAGCTCACACCAAACATTTAAATAATTTAGTGACTTGGATCGTGGATCAAGTATACAAATATGGTAGCTCAGAATTTTAATGGGGGGTAGTGGCAGAGGGAGAGTTGGGCAGCCTAGTTTTAGATTCTTTCCTTGATTGACCAAATATTGTTGAATACCTTCTGTGTGCAAGGTACTATTCTAGGTTCTAGAAATACAACAGTTGATAAAACAAGAGTCCGTACTCTCACGAAGCTTGATGGGGGGAAACAACTTTCCAAAAAATTTAAAAAATACATTCTCTGTCAGGTGATGATAAATACCGTGGAGGAAAAGAATTAAACAGGGTAAGGGGATAGAGATAAAGTACAGGTTGTTGGGAATTTCCTGTACCTGCATTTCCACTCCTTTCACTCAGGAAAATGTATCAGAAGAACAGTAGCAAGCGGAATAATTTTCAGTCTAGTTTAAATTAACCAAAAAAACCAAACTCATTGCCATTGAGTTGATTCCGACTCAACGACCCTATAGGACAGGGTAGAACTGCCCCATAGGGTTTCCAAGGCTATAAATCTTTATGGAAGCAGGCTGCCACGTTTCTTCTGTGTAATGGCTGGTGGGCTTAAACTGCCGACCTTTCAGGTTAGCCACCAGGGCTCCTTAGTTTAAATTATGCTCCCCCCTCCCCCCCCCCACACACAAAAAGAGGCAGGGGAGATCAGTTACAAACTTTTCTACTTTAAAAAGATTTATTTGCAACACTTCCTAATTAACCTCAACCTGACATTGTATTACAAAGTTATTAAGATTGAGAACTGCTAGTATAGAGAAGGTAGAGAAATATAATTAGTAGTCCTTTGGACTATCCATCCTTTCCCATTTAACCATGTCCAATTTGTCTATGTTTGAGACAGTGAGAAAAATGAACAGTGTCAAAATGTGGAGCAATATGAAAGTAGGGACTTGCAGATAATAATGCAGGCACAACAACTAAAAAGTGACAGAGTGGACACTGCTGTTCCTAGTAAAAATTCTGTATCAACATCATCATCATGAGGTTACATTTTTGTTGTAGAGATAACACCATGCGTGAAATTCATTTACTGCCTTATTTCTAGAGAACTATGATGACTTTATAAAGCCAGATTCCATATTGAAAGACAAAACTTCTATGCTGTAGTAAGGACGAGGTGGTAGTCTACTAAAAGGATTCATTGATTATCTTGTGGCAAAATACTTCTGTAGCACTGACCGACTTCCAAAAAGTGAGCCACACGTTTTTCTCTTAATAAAAATCAAGTATTCCAAATGCGCCTGTTTTTTTGTAATGTCAGACGGCTGCCTACTTAGCAGATACTTTGGGGGGAAATTTTTACTTTATTTGTCCATTTAAGGTTAAGGAATTTAACAAGGAGTCAGAAAGTAGTGGATTTTTGAAAAAACTTTGCAGTGAAGAGAGTATTCTGAAAAAAATTACTTCATTGTGTGATTTTGTTACTAAAAATGGTTTGTGTATTACTCATAAAAATTCTCATGTCTGTACAGTTTAACAGTTTGGAAGCAGTTTCTGACAGAAAATAGCATAATGGTTAGAAGCCCAGAGTCTGGAGCACTATTTGGAATCAAAATCCTAGCTCCTACCCTGACTGCACATGTGATCCTGGGGTTAGTTAATCAATATGCCTCTGTTTTCTTATCTGTAAAGTGGAGATAATAGCATTACCTTATAGGATTATTTTGAGAATTAAGTGAGTATTTTAGAGCTATGTAATAGCGCTATACAACCAATTTAAAAATCCATAAAGACATTTTAGTGGATCCTTTTGTTAAAAATAGGAAAAAAATTATAAAAACTTCTGATTTGATTGCAAGAACAAAGGATTGATGTGAAGAAGATTAAATTTTATTGCTTGAATTTCCACAAAAACCTTTGCATAATTGGAGGATGACGTTGAAAAATTGATGTCATGATTTAGTAAGCATTTAGAAAAGACTTTTCCCTACCATTAATGGAATAATAGTCACTGACATTCTGTAGTTAGTTCATTAACAAATCTCTTTCGGGCCATTTTCCTATTCCCAATTTTGTTTTTAACCAGTCAAACCAAATATGTGCTCCCATCTCAAAGTTTTGGGAATAAAAAGTTCATTCACTTGCCCATCTGGAGAAGAGAGGAGAGGGGCATTGGAACAGAAAATGATGGGTTTTAATTTATCAAACAAAATTTGTATGTGATAGCTTTTAAAGCACTAATGTAAAGTACCCACATTAAATTACCCCTTTAGTTAGTTCCTGGAAGACCAGCACTATCCAGTATGGTAGCTGCATGCCACATGTGGCTATTGACCGCTTGAAATGTAGCTAGTCCAAATTGAGATTGCTGTTAAGTGTAAAATACACACCAAATTTTGAAGACATAGTTTACATTTTTTTAATATTTTAATAATTATTTACATTGATTACATGTTAAAATGATAATATTTTGGATATGTTGGGTTAAATATGTTATTAAAATTAATGTCACCCATTTCTTTTAATTCTTTTAATGTGTCTGTTAGAAAATTTTAAATTACATCTGTGGGTTGCATTATATTTCTATGGGACAGCACTGCTCTAGACCAGGGGTTGGCACATTAAGGCCAGCCAAATCTGGCCCAGATCTACCCAGACATCTGTTTTTGTAAACTACATTTTTTGGAACAGTCACACCCTTTCATTTATATATTGTCTACACACTAGAGACACTTGTGTGGTTGCAACAGAGACTACATGGCCCACAAAAGCCTAATATATTTACTGTCTTGTTCTTTACAGAAATAGTTTGACCCCTGCACTAGACTGTAAATGAGAAATGCTTAATGTATTATCTTTACTGAAGAGTGGATATGATAGAGACAGAGACAGAAGAGTAGAGACAGAAAGTAGATTAGTGGTTGCCTGTGAGGAGGAAGAATGGGGAGTGAGTACTAATGGGTAGGGTGTTTCATTTTGGGATGATGCAAATGTTCTGGAAATAGATAGTGATGATACTTCAGCAACTTTGAATATGCTAAAAACCACTGAACTACACAGTATACTTCAAGAGGATACATATTGTGGTACGTGGATGATATCTCAATTTAAAAGAAAAGGATATGAGCCTAATTTGGTAAATGGGATACAGCAGTATATTAAACATGATACATGTTAATGATAATGAAAACATGGAAAGAAACAAGTATGCAAGTTAATTATGAGACAGGAAAAAAACTTTCAAAAATAGTTTTTCATATACTCCCATTTTCAGACAATGTTTGATGGCCTTTAGGAGGTCATGCCACATCAAAATATTTGAGAGTTGTTTATTGACAGGAAAAGCAATTAGCTGTCATTTAGTGCTTACTCTTTAGAAGCTTATAAAAAAGCTTATAATCAAGGTACAATCTCTGATTGTAAACTTAATTTTATGGTAGTGGACAATAACACATAGCTGATCTCAACAAATAATTAGATGGATGACTACAAAGTATATATGAAAACACTATTTTATGAACGTTAATTATTTTCTTCTTAGGCACTTATCTAAATATAGAAAGCTTGGTAAAGTTTTTAGTGAGCTATTGAAAGGAGAAAAGAATATAATTTAGCAGAGGGAATTGGAAGGCCATTCCAAAATGCTTGTATCTTGTGTGCGTGTGAGTAGTTTATTTTTACTGAATTATTAAACAGTACTGCATGCAAATCATAGGTATTTTCACATTGCTTTGAAACTGACAAAATGTTACCTACTTGTACAATTGACTCATTAATTTGTTATACAAAGGATGTGCCAACAGTCTGCTTTATGCAAATCCAAAAAATCAGTAATGAGAAAATCAATTTTGTTGTTCTGAAAGCACCGTATTATTATTTAGGATGTAAGTTAAGATAGCGTGATGGCTAAGGGCATAGACTTTGGAACCAGGATGACCTAGTTTCTAATTTACTACCATTCCAGTTTCTACCATTTACTAACTTAATGTGACTTAGTATAGCCTACTTAATATCTCTAAGTCTTTGTTTCCTCATCTCTAAAATAGAAGTGGTACGGTCCCCAACGAGTTTTTTTAAGGAATAAATAAGAAAATGAATGTACTCAGCACAGGGTAACCACTCAGTAAATGGTAACTTCATATTATTATTGCCATTTAATATATGTTAAGTTTTTAAAATCAAACTTATTAAATTATTTTGGTTGTCAGCATCATACATTTCATTATGTATTTTACTGACGCCTATCTTTTCAAAAACATGATGAAGTATTATTAAGTAACATTCTATTTTACTTTCAGTCAAAGAAAAATAAGAAGAAATCAAAGTCAGATGCTAAAGCAGTGCAAAACAGTTCACGCCAGGATGGAAAGGAAGTTGATGAAGGTACTTGAGAAAGGGAAAAGACTATAGAAAAAAATTTTAATTCTTTTTTTTACCAAAGTGTATTATATAAAAGCTGCGTTTGTTTCACTTAATCGTGTTATCTATAGCTCTTCTTTTTAATAACTACAAATTTTAATGTACAGATCTGTAACATTGTTAGGAAACACTTTTGCTATCTGATTTAAGGATCCAGTAGTGCTTTTCCTGAAGTGGGAACCACCTTAAAATTTGAGGTCTAGCTCAATATCTTAGGCAATTGAAAAGACAGTTATCTTGTCTTTGTTTCCTAGAAATACGGTTTTAAATATACCATCTCTAGAAGGCTGTGTATAAAATTCCTGAGCCATTTATTGTCATTACCTAATAAACCTATTTATTAGTAGTTTTATATATAACATTCTCCTATTTCTACCCAGCAAGATAATTTTTACCTATCACCTTTCTAAACCACAGAAGAGAGATTTAACAAAATTACCATAGTAAATAATGACAGTTTATTGCCTAAACAAAAAAATGAGAGTAGAATAAATTCTTAGGATAAATTAATATAATTAGTACTCTTGGAGTTTAGCATAATATCTAAATTTATCATGATATTTTGTGTGCCCCACCCCATTTCCCTCCCAAAGCTACAACTTTTTGTCTCCCTTTACTGAATAACATTTTTTTTCTGGGGCTACGTCAGGAGCCTGGGAAACTAAAATTAGTCACAGAGAGAAACGACAGCAGCGTAAACGTGATAAGGTGCTGACTGATTCTGGTTCATTGGATTCAACTATCCCTGGGATAGAAAATACCATCACAGTTACCACCGAGCAACTTACAACTGCATCATTTCCTGTTGGTTCCAAGAAGAATAAAGGTATATTAGTGGAACATAAGAATGATACATCAAATCAAATTTCCTTTTAATCAGATGTACAAAATATCATTACGTCAAAATCTGACTGTTGTGAACTGCTTACATCATTGTGCAGATATACCCTTCTTCATGAGAGTATTGTGAACCATGTATTGGTTTACCTAGTACCAGCAATGTTACTTGTTACATGTTGCCTAATAAATGGCCTATCAAATTAAAATTTGCCTTTTTGCCTTGAGTCACATGAGAAAATGATGTTGGCACTTTTCCTCGTGTATGCTGCTTTTCCCCAACTCTGTTGCATCTGCATTTCTTAGAGTGGATAAGAGATTTAAGTGGAATTATTTATCACCATTCTGCATGTTGGGTGCTTTCATTCCAAGATGAAACAAGCATGTTCAGGTTGGTGCAGGTCTTATCCGTATTCCTTATCACCCCAACTTTTTGAGAGCGCCCTAAGGTGTTTGATAAAGCTAAACTGGAACTTCAAAGATTATTGAGCTAATGTTCTTTCTCCTGAGTATTGGAAGTACTCAGACTATCCAATAGTGATGGCTACTTGGTAGCTTGTTACATTGCCATCATTTTTATCCTTGATGAGGTCGATCTACAGGGTGGTACTGTTCAACTTGTTTCAAGACATTGACTTATCTTCCTTCACCTTTTTATTAATTGCCTCTCCCCCAGTTGTCTTCAGACCACTTTGTTAGCCTTGTTGCTTTTACTTTTTTACTTGATGTCTTAGTGGAATTTATTGCCATGGTACAACAATGACTTCTACTTAATCCATTTTCACTGTTACATATTAGCTGTGCTTTAGTATTTTTGTTGGTAACCCTCTTTCAGTGTCTTGTGCATGCCTTCCTTGCTAGCACAGTCCTATATCATGCTGGTTATTATTACTAGTTTTGATACATTGTGATCATCGTGCTTTTTAGTATCAGAGAAATAGTATTTTTGTGTTGTAACATGTATTCTCACCTCTTGCCATATTTCCTAAATCCTGGTCCCAAATACTGGCAAAGTTCTTAAGCTGATGTGTTTGCTTCCAGGATTGTTGAAAAGGCAGCTGGTATTGCTGAGAGGTGGCCAAGTTGAATCCAATTACAGATGCAATTCTCTGGTTCTACATTAAAGAATCTTGATAACAACTATAGAACAGTAGACTCTATGTATACTTGGGCATCTGTCAGGTCCGTTATTGGCATTTTAGTTGACCTAAGAATATGATAACTAGAGAATTCAATTCCTTAAGAACATATAAATTATCTCGCGGATAAACTTACTCTTTTCCAGTGTAATAATTTAGCACTTGCAGGAGCAATTCATTATAGATAGTAAGTAAAAATTAATTTGTATGTTACTCCTAATTTAATTTAATATGCACAGTGGCCTATTTAGTATTAAATACATTTTATTTCTATTTCAAGCAGGTGATTCTCATCTAAATACTCAAGTTAGCAACTTTAAGTCTGGAAAAGGAGATTCTACACTTCAGGGTGAGAGAAATTACATATAACTTAAACTGAAGGCCCATCAAAATAGAAACTTACATACATGTCTCTTTCCTTACTTGAGAACATAATGCAGAAGGGGAAGAAGGGTTTAAAAACTATTTTAATTACTAAAGTAACATAATCACAGTCCAGAGATTTTGGAAAGTAGATAAAAAGAAAAATCATTGCCACTTTTCTAACAGTCTTTGGTATGTTCTAGTTTTTTTTTTTTTTTTTTTTTTTTTTCAGTAATAGTTTGTATGTAATTTTGGCTCTTGCTTATATTCCTTAAACCAATAGAGAAGGGTCTTTTTGGACTTGGGCTTAATATAGGCATATGTGGAATAAAAGATGTACCCCTATATGTTAAGAAAAAAGTCTTAGTACCTATAATCTTTTTAAACTGCCTACACTAAGGAAATATCAAATGTTTCATAATAAATAGACTAAAGTTATGCAGTACTTCACAAACAGAAAATTTATTTACTCATTTGTGATAAGGATTGAATTAAGTACAGTGGTATACCTAACCTGAAAACAAGAGTGTTATACTAAAGTATAAATTCAGAAATGGAAAAGCACCTTCTCATCTTCAGACTTGTTCTTGACCCTGTCAGCTTCCTTTATGTCTGTGGTTCTCAATCCTGGCTACACATTACAATTATCTAGGAAACTTAAAAAACAAAACACATGCATATATAAAAAGAAACATGTACTTATACGTACACAGACACGCCTATGTTCATCTGTGTGTGCACATATACACATACATGTATGCATGTGTACACATACATACTGATGCCTCGGCTCTACCCCAGAGATTCTGATTTTATTTAATCTGGGCTGAGGCTCCAGTGTCTGTATTTTTAAGAAGTTTCTCAGGTGATTTTAGTGTGCAGCCAAGTTTGAGAATTACTGCCTTATACATAATGTAGGTAAATAATATTTAAGGAAAGAACATGTAACTAAGGAGAAGTCTTCATATTCTTAGTGGGTGAGTATTCTGCATATTCTAGAGTATGTGTTGTTTCCCTGTTTGTTCTGTTGTACTTCCTGTAAGCAAGTCATTTCTGCTGTTGAAAACATTGTTAGTGTATGTATATAAGTTTAAACCTCCTGTTTTTAAATAATGTAAAAGACATCCATGGTGACCATATTATGTTTGGAATTCTGTGTTTTTCTCTTTAAAACGCAAACTATTTAAAGGACAGTAGGAAAAAAATAAGTGATAAATATAATCCAAGCAGTCACAGAAATTTAAAAATATCCTCGTTTTAACCATGAGTCACATACCAGTTTTTAATCTTTATTATTTTTTTTCTTTAAGTTTCTTCAGGACTGAATGAAAACCTCACTGTAAATGGAGGAGGCTGGAATGAAAAGTCTGTGAAACTCGCCTCCCAGATCAGTACAGGTGAAGAGAAGTGGAACTCTGTTTCACCTGCTTCTGCAGGCAAGCGGAAAACTGAGCCATCTGCTTGGGGTCAAGACACTGGAGATGTTAATGCGAATGGAAAAGACTGGGGAAGGAGCTGGAGTGACCGTTCAATATTTTCTGGCATTGGTAAGAACTGTTTGAAAATTTTAAGTTTGTTTAAAATTACTTATCCAGTACATTTAAAACTTCCAGCAGTGAAAAATAAAGCCATAAATGGAAAAATTAGGAATGCCATGTAGAAATAATAGTAAATAACTCATCTTAAATCCTTCACATGGAGCAAAGTAGGAACTAAATAAGTAAATAACAGCATTTGTTCATTATTTACTCTTTACAGAATGCTCTCACATGTGATGAGTGCAGTGTGTGAGCAGACTTTATGATTAATTTTAAAACAGTTGATGAATCTAAATAAAAATAGTAAATTGAAATACAGTTTACAGCTACATTTATGTAGTATTTTACAGTCTGCAATTCCTATCTATACTTAATTTTCCCTCTGGATTTTAAAGATAAAGACCAGTAGTTGAGAACCTTCTTCCTGTTGAGGACCATCAAGTTAAAAGCAACTTAATTTGTGTGTGTGTGTGTTATAATTGGTTATAGAAGAGAAATCTATGTTCAGTGTGGGAAACTACAAAAAGAGAAGAGAAAAAACACTGTTAGACACCACCTACAGATAACTATTTTTATATTTCTTTGAGTTTTTCTCCCTCTGTATAGGGCTTTAGCTTTTTTTTTTAAAACATAAACCCAAATTGGATATTCATTTTTATGTTCCTTTTTCTTCCACTTAACATTGTAAATAAGAATTTTCCTTATTCTTTGTAAATATTTCTATTTAATGACCTATAATATGTATTATGTAAACATAGCATAATTTACTTAACTATTCCTGTGTTGTTGGAGAAATAATTTTTACTTTCTCAAATAATGTTGCATTGAGTATCTTTGTTTTGGGATTATTTCTTTAGGCTAGATTCTTGGGAGCGATATTATTGGGTTAAAGGAAGTACGAATGTTTGTAATGCTGTTACTACATATTGCCAGAGTATTTTCTGAGAGTTCTCATTTATACTGTCACCGTCACTGAGTTCCCATTTTATCGTACGCTTTCCAAGATTGGGCGTTCTTATATTTTTAAATCTCTAATTTGATAGGGAAAAAAAAAATACATAAATGTTTTGGTTAACTTTTTTTTCCACACAACTTTTCTTGGTCATTTCTGTTTCATTTATGAATTGTCTATTTGTGTCCTTTGTCCATTTGTCTAGTGACTGTTTTTCTTTTCGGGGTATAATTCCTTGTATATTAAACATATACTTTTTTCTCTTGTGTTTATTGCAGATACTTTTTTTTTCTTAGTTAATTTCTTTTAGCTTGGGGGGAGCAGCTGACACTAAGAAGTTTTTAGTGTTTAAGTAGATAAAACTGCTTTTCCCATCACTTTTAAGCTTAGAAAGAGTCCTGTTAACTAACGTCACCAAGAAGCACAAGAAGCAAATTCTGGATCGTTTACTAATATTACTCTTAAGCTTTCTCTCCCTTCCTTCCCCTGCCATGTCCAAAAATTGTTTAAGAATATCAAAATTTGTTTGGAAAAAGAGGTATTCCCTAAATTCCAAGCCTCATTTTCACTAGAAAAGCTTAAATTAGATGACACTTACTTAATGTTGCTGCAGGTAAAATTAAACAGCAGATTAGAGTTCATGCCAGGGTAGATTGAAACATTTGTTGAAGTTGAAAGGGAACTATATTAAATTAGATTTGCAGTGGGCCACTGAGAAGAAAGATAGGTGTCACTGGTCTCATGTGGGGGTATATGAACTTGAATGTTAACTTTAAATACTCATATAGAAGAAAGAAATCTCTTGAAGAGGTTGAGAAGGTAGCGTGGTGTGGTGGAATGAACTTGGGCACTAGTTGAGATAGACTTATTAGATATGGATCCCTATTCTTTTGCATGCTAGCTTTTATGGACGCTAGACTTGTTATTTAACCTGTAATGAACCTCACATTTAAGTTGTGAGGATTGATTATAATGAATATCAAGTACCAGGTTCAGTGCCTGGCCCAAAGTAATTGCTTAATTATGGTAGATAATAAGGTAGCTTGATGTAGTGGAAATTGACTTGTTCCCGTCGTGGCTTATCTGCTTTCTAGCTATTAGCAAGTCATTTAACTGCTCTGAAACTGCCTAACAGGATTAGAAATGGTTGGTGTAAGGGGCCCAGCATACAGTAGACATTCAATAAATAGTAGCTATTAAGTGGTTCTGATTTCTAAGGTTATCTTTAAATATTATCATAGTTTTAAATCTGTACGTATCTTGCAAGTTTCATTGCAAATTGAAGGTTCCAAGTGACGTTCTTTATTTTGACAGCTGCTTGGTCTAGTGTGGATAGGGGAATGAATACCTCTGAAAAGAATTCTGCTTCTTTTGCATCTCTCACACTTAACTCTGCTGTTTCTGGTATGTGAAAACAGTCTTTCATTTAGTTAACCAAAAAATTTGTTTAAATTAATTTTAGTGCTTGCTATTTAGAAAAATAATTAGCATCAAGTACTACTGTTCAACATAAATAGTAGGTACCGTATTTTTTTGCAAATAACACATGCATTATACTTTTTTTTTTTTTGGCCAACTGCATAAACTACCCCCCTGCTCCTACGACACACATTATTTTTGTAAGGGTGTTATGCCATTTTTTTTTCCACATGTTGCCGACTTCAATTGACACCAAGAAGACATAATTAAACTATGAAATAAACTCACCTAACATAACTAATGGTTTCACTTAAGATGATCTGATAAGGTTTTCACAGTCAACTGTCAAGCTAGTGCACTGTAATTACCAACTTAAATTAATAGAAACAAACACAGTTTCAATTGTTTATTTTCCGATTACCAGGGGCTACCAAACTCAATCCATGACTTCTTGACCATGACTTATACCTTTATTATACAATTATGATGAAAAGTTACATTTTCGGACTATTTTTTATACACATAAGCAGGAGATTAAATAAAATGAACAGAATGAAAGAAAATTAACAGAACAATATGATTCACCTGTAATATAGGAGGATGGGTGAAGTGGGTCAAAATTCACTTCTGGAAATGCCATGAGACGTGAGGTATATATGCATGGACGCGCTACGTCAGAACTGTTTTACCTGATTTCATCATTTCCACGCGTTATATGCGTGGGCACATTATTTTCGAAAAAATACGGTATATAATATAAAATGATGCAGGCTTTAAAAGGGGGGTGGGGGACTTAAAATCATATCTACAGGTGGCTGAGTTCCTTTCTGTAGGGGAAAAATAGGAAGATTCTGTGGCCTGACATAGCTGAAAGTACATTGCATGCAGACAAATGCACATGGAAGGCCTTCCCTTCAGGATCATGGTGCTCTTGTCACTAGTGTCTCTGCCCATGCTTATAGTTGCAGTTTGACTTTTTATTTCCATTCACCCTTATTCATTGTGAGTTTATAGCTAACCCTTTTCAGGTTATGTAGACTCCCACGTAGTAACTCTACTTTAAGTATCTGTTGATTTAGAAGATACATTATTACTAATAAACTACTATAAATTCAGAATTGCTGGAATAAATTTATCTTTTTTAATTACAATAGAAGCTATGTATTTAACAAATCTTATATAAATGTGGGAGACAAAATTTGTTTAGTTTGCAATGGTTGGTGTACACTGGAATTCATGGACCCAGTGTACTAAAATTCTGTAGTTTCACAGTGTCTGGGAGCACTAGCCTCAAACAAGGGTCAACAAACTTTCTGTAAAGGACCAGATGGTAAATATTTTGGGCTTTGTGGGCCATACTGTCTCTGTTTAACCACTCAGCTGCCATTGTAAATAAAGCAGGAAAGCAGCTAGAGACAATACATAAACGAACAAGTATGGTTGGTTCTGATAAAATTTTATTCATGGTATTTATTTGATTTTTTCCCCAACCATTTAAAAATGTAGTAACTACAAATTCAGAATTACTTAATTGAATTTATCTTTTATTAATTATATTAGATGTTATATTCATGGGTCATACAAAATGGGGTAGCCAGAGTTGCCCACAGGTCGTACGTAGTCTGCCAGACTTGGTCTCATAGACTATGTTTTGGTCCCAGAGGTACAAGTGAATTGCCTCCTTCATTTGGTGACTTCATATAACACACATAGTATTCCCTTTATATATTCAGAGAAAGTCGTACAGACTACTAACAGCAGTTCTTCTAAGCAGCTAATGTACTAGTTATGTTTGGATTTTATAGAGTTGTTCTGTTTGTTAAAATTATATAAAAATACATAATTATTTTGAGTATACATCAGGCATTATCACTTGGTGAGTAAGATTATTACCAAGTGGAGATATATAAGTTAGTAAGGACTCTGACAGGAGGAAGTGATTGTATGTAAGTCTTTTTTGCTTCTTAATCATTTCTTTGTATCAGTGGCTCTGAATCCAAAGTGAACGTCAGAGTCACCTAAATACTCTGATACACGTGGAAAATACACGTGGAAACTCTGATTGAGCAGATCTGGGATATATATATCCCTGATGGAGAACCACTGCTTTACATTTACATTTGTATTTTGAAATGAATTTATGGCTGTAGATCAAGGTTTTTGTTTTAGCAACCATGAATTTATATGTCCCCAAACTACAAAATTTTGTGTAAGTGTGGACAGTAGTCTTCCACAGCTTTCATCAGATTCCCAAAGGGCGATATAATCCCCACTCTCACTCACTTACTCCCCTACCCTGCCTGCCCCCCGCCAAAAAAAAACTTCGATGATATTCTGTTCTCTTTAAATACTCCTGAACTTAATGTGATCTCTAAACCTCCAGCAACTCTCTTGTGCTTTGGCTTCTCCTCTGCCTCTCATCTCTTAGATAATCACCTATCTATTGCTTTAACTTTTCTCAACCAAAAGGTTCTAGCTAGCTCTATTAATAAAATATTATAAATAAAATAGATATTTTCTAGTTCTTTTCTTCAGAGTTCTAAGGATATAGGTATATCCTGAAACATCCAGGACTTAAATGATTGATAATATATTTCTTCTGTTTCGTTGTTTTCCATTAAGAAAAATAAAATTTTCTGACTTCTTGAAATTTGTAGATAACTAGTTTGAAGTATATATTACAAAAGACAGAAATCTAATAGATTGGTTCTAGAGAAGAATGTATTTCTGATTAAATGATTATCATACAAAAATAAAATTTTCTGACTTCTTGAAATTTGTAGATAACTAGTTTGAAGTATATATTACAAAAGACAGAAATCTAATAGATGGTTTCTAGAGAAAAATATATTTCTGATTAAATGATTATCATACTTAATCTAAAATTACACTCAATTCTGCTTTTCCTTTTGGTCTCTTATTCTAATGTCTGAATTTTTCCTTTTAGGAGAAATAAAAAATAAGTCTCCATGTACAAAGTTTAGAACTATTGTTATGAAACATCATTAGAAAATTCCATTTTTAATTTTATTGCATTCGTTTTTCATTTAAGGGTCTACTGCTGAGCCAGTTTCTCAGTCTACCACTTCTGATTATCAGTGGGATGTTAGCCGTAATCAACCCTATGTCGATGATGAATGGTCTGGGTTAAGTATGTCCTTTTAAAAATTATCAGTTATTTTTTTAAGAATTCTCTTTCTGGCACCCTGAATTCATGCTTTATGTTTTAATTTTAACCCTAATCTCTCACCTTTTAGGTCATAGTAATATAATTTAATAACCAAACATACTACTTGTAAATTGATTATTGAATACCTATAGAATTGAAACTGAACTCATTTTTCATAATGATTGAGGCAATATTTAGACATTAAGTTTTCCTATAGTTCTGTAGTATTTCTAGTTTTTAATTTGTTTTGTTTTATTTTAAATGAATGTACTATTCTCCTAGTTATACTGTAACAGTGAATAGAATATGGCTTTGAATTTTTTAAATTTAAAGCGTTCACGTTTTTGTACTGCTAGCTACTTTGTTAGCCTAATTTCCCGCAGAACCATAGGAAGGTTAAAAGCAAGAGTTATAAAAAAGAGTAAAGGGAAAAGAATATGGTTTTTACATTCAGAAAGCTCTTACTATCTCTCTTTTTTTTTTAAGTCTGAGTTTTATTCCCCATAATCCCAAACCTCAGAATTTACTCTTTTCTCTGAATTTTTGTAGCACATCCTTTACTACTATTTACTCGTCACTTATATGCTACCTGGTGGGATTTTCCATTTTGGTCTTTTTTTTTTTTTTTTTTGTTTTTAAAGAATATGTTTTGTTTCTCCAAATAAATTTGAAACCTTCCAAAGACAGGAGCTATCCCTTACTCTTTTATATACTTACTGCCTGCTACAGTGCTTTATATGTTCAGTAGTAGTAATAACTATAATTAAACACCAGCCACTGTTTAAGTTGTTTTACATATTATTTATTTAATGCTTGTAGCATTCTAAGAGATAGGTGTTTGGTTTTTTTTTCTCCACACTTTGCAGAAGAAACTGAGGCAAAGAAAAGTTATGTAACTTGTTCCAGGCCATACAGCTAGTTAGGTGGTAGAGGTAATATTCAAACCCTGGTAGTTTGGCTTCAGGGCTCATGCTCATGCTCTTAACCACTACATGGTATATATAGCCTTGGTGATGATCGTAAATCTTGAAGTAAGCTTGCGACTCAAATACATAGTCTGGGTGAAGCAGAATTCTTATAGGTTAAGGGAAGTGAGGTTGAAAAGGTAGACTAGGGCCATATTGTGAAAAATCTTGAATTGCTAGCTAAAGATTAGGAAGTGAGGGAGTTGCAGAAGTACTGGCTGAGTTCTAGTCCTGGCTCTAAAACATAATACGTCATATGGGTTGGACTTTGTCACTTATCTTACAATCTACATTAATTCAGCTCTATAATGGAGCTAGTAATCTGTCTCATTTACTTCCATAGATGGTTGTGAGATTGTAAAGAGATTATGAATGACTATGAAGCTTTTTGTAAATTACGAAGTATCATATAAATCCAAGGTATTATAAGGAAGATAGCACTGTTTTTGGAAAAAATATTCTATCCATATTTTTAGGAAGAGTGATCAATGCGCTGATTAGAATTGAAGAGTGACTGTAAGAATAATAGAAGTGATGGTAGGAAAATAGCACTGAGGTATGTTAGACTGCTGTGGGTTGTGGCCAAGGAAAATAGCAAACAGGGCTCCCGGCTTCTCCATTTGTACAGAATAGCTCCACTTTTGTCTTAACTTTATGTTAGAATTCTTTGAACGTGAAAAACATGATTGGCTGCTAAAATTAAAGATTGAAAATATACACATGTATCCCTAAGATTCTGTACTTAATCCAAGTAACACGTATGAAGAGCACCATCTTTGTTATGCGCTATTGGCAGTCTTTTTAGTCCAAACCTTCTCTTTAATTTCATTTTCATTTCCTCTAAATTTTATTTTTGCGGTCTTATCTTCAATGTGGCTATTTTGGTGGTCAGTGAATATAATTATTCCTTCTGAATTTGAAGAATATATGATTTAGTATGCAAGAATGCATATTTGATATTACTAATCCATAAAGTTTAGTATATTAGCTTTACCTTTACAGTGTGATTAATATATCGACTCTCTGGTTTGAGGCATAAACATCATCATTTGACAAAAAGGCATTCATTGAATTTGCCCAAGCACTTGAATATGAATAAAAAAGAAGAGATACTAAAGTACAGAAGATAACATTTTGGCTTAAACATTTTTTAAAGGCAGATGTTAATCTATCCATTATCTTTACTGTAAAGGAAAAACATCATTACAACCCCTATAAAAAATAAAATTTTGAATAAAACTTAATCGTCATCGGCACACAGGAGTAACTGAATAGTATATGAATAATGTAGCATAGTGAAGTGGTTAAGATCATGAGCTTTGAGAATAGACCTCTTGTGTTTGAAGCCCAGTTCACTTGCCTTTGGGCAACTTACATGCTCTCTCTATACCTTAGTTTCATCATCTATAAAATGGGAAAAATAATAATTCCTCCCCACAGAATTGTTGAGAGAGTTAAATGAGTTAATACATATAAAGTGCTTAGAACAGTACCTGGTGCGTAGTAAATATTCAGTAAGTCCTACTGATGCTATTGCTGTTGTTGCTGTTATTACTCCCCTAGTGGCAAAATTGGGAGCCCTGGTAGTGCAGTGGTTAAAAAGCTCAGCTGCTAACCAAAAGGTGGGTGGTTCGAACCCGCCAGCTGGTCCACGGGGGAAAAGACCTGGCAGTCTGTTCCCGTAAAGATTACAGCCTTGGAAACCCTGTGGGTCAGTTCTGCTGTGTCCTGTAGGGTCGCTATGAGTTGGAATCAACTTGACGGCCATGGGTTCGGTTTTGGTTTGGTTTTAATGGCAAACTTAATAATCTTCTCGGTTGTGTTAATTAATACTGTCTATTAAACACTTTCTAGAATAATTGTTTTCGTCTTATTAAAGTTAATGCTGAATTAAGTTTTGACAAGAAATAGCTGATAATCATTTTCTTACTCTTGAGATAAAGACTAGCTAGCAATGAGATGCTTAAACCTAAAACATTATTCCACAAGCAAACTAAGTAGAGGCAAATTCCTTACCATATTGAGAGGAAAACTCCTAAGGCCCTTTGAAAAGACACATTGGCAGACTAATGGGAGAATTTTGAGAAATGAGAAATTACTCTGTTTAAAAACAGGGAGAACTATAATTTGAATTATTTCAAAGGGAACTATGTCTAAGAAGCTTATTAGCAAATTAAGCCCATGAATCTTAAGAGTTATGTGTTGTCAAGTCTGGTGGCAATTATTAGGTTTAGGTGATTGACCTTTTGTTTTAAAATAGTTTTTTTTTTAATCCCAGTTAACTAAAAAAATTAAAAACCTGAACTTAATAACATGGAATGATCACTCTAAGGCTTTATGAAGTTAATAGATTTGTCCTTCTATTAATGTTCTTATAGAAGTTAAACCATAGGCCACAGTTTTTCCCCAAACTTGGTAGTTACTTCTTTTCTGGCAAGTGGCCTTAGAGACATGACTTATGGACAAATAATATCCCAAATCTGGGTTTCTTATTTGGGAGGTTTAAGCTAAACCAGTGACAGCTTTGACATTTGGGTCTCCTAATGTTATTAGTGTTAGTGCCTCATATAAGATGAGAGATTGGTTCTAGGCATCTACTAGACCCCTTTATACATCGTAGAAATGATTTCTACATTAAGATATACTAATTGTATCTTACTGAGAGATTTGTCAGTATTGTGAGGAATAAATTCTAATTATATGTGCCTGATGGCTGAGAAGCTGTTTTTCTGTTGTTAATGTTATCAGTGATACATAAAAAACAGTGACTGATGTTTATTGAGCATTTGCTGCATTGTTATGAACTGCTTTACCTGTATCTCATATAATCCTCTGGGTTATCCTATGAGGTTGATACATATATCAGCCATTAAAATGATTAAGAAACTTGGCCAAAGTCACATAGTTGTTAAGTAGTGGAGCAGTATTCAAATGGAGATTTGTTTGACCCTAACTTCATGCTCTTAACCTCACTGTATAATACTGACTCCAAATACTTGTATATGGTAACAAATTTAGAAATACAGAGATTTCCCCTTTTGTAACACATTGCATATTTGTAAGCATTTGTTCAGTGTTTTTCCCTCACTAGACTGTAAATCCTTATCTTTCAACCTCTCCAGTCCTCTACTAAATTAGCCCCTCTTCTGTTTCTGCAGCCCATGACAGAATCTATCATTCTTTATTACTTTTGTCTGTTGTCCTTACCTTTCTCCATCCCTGAATAGAGTCTGCGCTCCATGTGGGGAGGGATCATTTTCGTATACTGGCACCTACCTACAAGATAACATATAGATTAATAACTGCCTTTAATGGTCCTAGCACATAGTAAGTGCTTAGGAAGAGATGAATAGATAAAATTCTTACAATACCACTATTGAGATATAGCTATTACTAACATGTTATTTTCTTTTATTTCTTTGTCATGTATAAATTTGGGATTATACCGTGCAGACAGTTTTGCATGTGTTTGTTTTTTTTTTCCTACGAACATTTTTCCAGGTTCTTCCAAAACCTGGGTTTTAAAGCCTTCATGAGGGTGTATCATAATACCTCTCCTTTAAGGAAAAAGTAGTACAGAGTTCACCTGGAAAAATAAGAACAGTGACGAAAATAAGAGTAATTAATGCAGGTAGACTTGTCCTTCTAGATCCTAAAACTGTTACAAAGTTTTATTACGTATGACACTATCCCAAGAATAGATCAGTGGAATAAAATAGAAATTCCAGAAACATAGACTAACATGTACATGAGAGAATTTAGTGTTTGCTAAAAGAGGCATTTGACATTAGTGGGAAACAGTTGGATTTTTCAGTTAAGCAGTTTTAGGACAACTTGTTAATCATTTGGAAATAAATCCTAACTTCATCTTAAACCATTGTAAATGAAACCTGACTATAAGTATATATTACGGGAATATGTATATGAGAGTGTACGGTGTGAGGGCAGAAGAGGGAAGAATTAATTTTGAGAGCTATTTATTTAGCCAAGATAAAGCCCACAGGATTGTTTTCCCTTTTAGAATATGCCAATGATAGCTTCCTAAATGAGGTAGAATTCAGTCCCTCCTGGAGTAAAAGAAAGAGATTTGATTTGAAAGTTTGGAATAATAATTCATTCTTGAAAATAGGATGAATAAAGCCATGACAGTAACTCAAATACTTTTGAAATGGTCAGGTTAATGGAGCATTATAGAAACCAAAAAATGTAAGGAGATACAGGTTAAGCATTAAAAGAGGAGAAAAAGAAGAGGTTAAATATTCTGTCATGACTTGGTGAATTTGAAGAACCTAATCTTGAAAAGCGCATAAGGAAGGGTAGATATATGACAAGTGGAGTTAAAATTTTGGCACTGCTGTTCAAGATTGACTGATTCCGGAGCCCAGAAAATAAATCAAATCACAAAAATGTTAGAATAATCAGGACAAAAAAAAAAAGACAGCAGGTCCTAGACCAAGTTAGAGTTTTACAATGAAAAGAGAGCACGTTCAGGAGATTGATAACAAAGGAAGCAGGGCAAGTGGAATTAAAAGGTTAATCATAAGTTTTTTGGAGTTTCTTAGAAATTCAGTTTAATTAGCCATGCAATATGCCTAGCAGAAGTTGGATGAAGGTTTTTACCAACATATTATTGATTTTTTTCCCTAGGCCTTAAAATGTACTTGGAAAAAGAAAAAGAATAGTTTTAAGATTACAATTTAGTTCAACTTAAAGAATTTTATTTTTTGCATTTTGTCTTATGGTAGATACCTAATTCACACTTTTTAATTATAGATGGTCTGTCGTCTGCTGATCCCAGCTCTGATTGGAATGCACCAGCAGAAGAGTGGGGCAACTGGGTAGATGAAGAAAGAGCTTCGCTTCTAAAATCCCAGGAACCAATTCCTGATGATCAAAAAGTGAGTAAACAGAGTAGTGGGTGTGTTTTTAGTCTTTATACTTCATAATTCCCATCAGAAAGGATTTACCTGTGTATTAACAATTATTGCATTCCTTGGTCGCTCAAGAGCATGGTAATCCTGTATGTTTTCTGTCCCCAATCTTTGGAGCATATGGTTGATGATTTACCTTTTTAGATGCAGAGGATTTACATCCAGAGAGAATACAGGAGACAAAGCTAGTTAATTGGGGGAAAGCTTGTTAGTTCAGTTTGGGTATGTTAAATGTGGGGTGTTTTGTAGATACACCTAAGAGAAGTTGAATATACACCCGATTAGAGTTTAGGGAAGAGATCTGTGTTTGTAAATTATTAGCATCTGTTTGCTAAAACTATGAAGCTGGGTGAAATACCTAGGAAACATCTTTAGAGTTGAAAAGAGCAGTGGAATGAGCATAGAAATCTGAGGAACTCTCAACTTGGAAGGAGTAAGAAACCTCATGGATGGGACTGAGTGAAGAGAGTTCTGGGTCACAGAGGCTGAGGTAATTGAGAGTGTCAAGAAGGGAGGCAATGATGAACAGTATCAGAAGCAACAGAGGTTAGTAGTAACATTAGGACTGAAAAATATCATTGGATTTCCTCTCTGGTAATTTACCAAGAGCAACTTTGTTAGAAATTTTAGAATAGAAGCCACATTGCAGTAAGTTAAGTAATAACAGGTAATAATTTTTTTGTGGTTTTTTTTTTTTAAGAAAGTTTGCATATAAATGGAGGAGAGATATGGATAATAGCAACATGTGGTAGGTAGCAGGGAGGGTTTTGTTTTGTGAGAAGTTGTTTGTATTTTAATGATAGGAGAAGTTTTAGTGTAGGGGATGGCAAACTTTCTCTTAAAGGGCCATATAGGGCTCAGCTACTCAACTGTGATATTGTAATATAGAAGCAGCTATAGACAATACAGAAAGAATGGGTATGGCTGTGTTCTAGTAAAACTTTACAAAGACTAGGTTGGTCTGGGTTTGTAGTTTGTTAACCCCTGCTTTAGCTTATCTGTAGACAAAAGGTGTAGAATAAAGTAAAAGGTAACCAAAAAAAAATCACCTTTAAGTAAAAATTCATTAAACATAAATGAAAGAAAAGGTTTAACTAATAATAAGGTAAGGTCCTGGAAGAGGCAGTAGGGGATGGGGGCCCTAGGTACAAGTGGATGGGTTGACCTTTAGTAGGATATAATACCTTTCATTTTTGGAGACCAGAGAAGGAGAGGTACTAGTAGGGTAAGGGTGTAAATAAATAGTAGGGAGAGAGAGTTGGCAGGCAATATGAAAGTCAAGAGAAAAAATGAGTTTTTGGTTGGACCTACAAAAGCTTCCTAGTATAGTGCCTTAACAGTAATCATTCAAATATTTGTTGAATATTTAGTGAATGGACAACCAAAAGTCTTCATTTCTCCAGTTAGAACTTCTCTGTGGCTGATCATCAGAATTAAAAAGTAGACTCACTCAGTGAAGTAAAGACTTAATCACACATCGTAGCAGTTCTTTTTCTGAGTGTATTCAGCAATCATCTTGTACATTTCTAAGCAAAAATGGGACATTATCTAAATGCCTATCAGTTGGGGAGTGGAGAAATAAAGTGTGATATGTTTGTACAGTGGCATATTATACAGAAGTTAAAAATTAATGAACTAAAGCTACATTAATATCAGTGTGAATAGAATTTTGAAAATGCTAAATGACAAAGATCAGTTACAGAAAGTATGATGCCAGTTATATAAAAATTTTTATGTGGATTCACATAGATTGATAGAAAAATTGATTGGATGGACACAGAAGAAGCTCATGAAAATAAGTTACCTTTAGGGAAATAGGGTGGAAATGGGATTGGGGTTTAAAGGAACTTAAATTTACCAGTAATGTCTTTTATGGTTAAAAATCTAGAATAAAGTTGTCAAAATGTCCAACATTTATTAAATCTGGGGGAGTACACAGGTGTTTGGTAATCTTTCCATGCTTTTAGTATTTTTATGTTTGTAGATTCTTTAAAAAAAAAAAAAAAAAGACTTACACAGCCACAACATTGCTAGATCATAACCCCAACCCTTTTAAATTAGTTAAAAGGTGGTATGGAGTTGATTTCAGACTTCTTCCCATTATCAAAAATAAAGTGTTTTGCCGTAAGAAGCTACGTTTCTTTTATGGTTGGATTATAATGGGCTGAGAAGCAGACTGATGAGTGTGTTATAACCTGAGTATCCTTCATTGGATGCATCTATTCATATGGTGTTTTAAGCATTATTGAAGCATTTTGGAGAACAGAGAAAGAGAGGTACTAATGGGGTAAGGGTGTAAATAAATGTAAATAAACTCCTAGTGGTGAAAACTGTGGAAGTTTCTTCACAACTGGCAGCCAGGTTGGACTGAAAATCTCTTAGCTTGCTTGCCTTTTCTTTTTCTTCTTCTGTAAGCTATTTACTTTTCACAAAAGCTCCAGAATCATTAATAATGACCATGGTGCTGAGCAGGTAAATAGCAGTTACTCATATCATCTCTTCCTCTAAAGATAGTCTAGTAACCTAGGCTGTCATCTGTGCAGAATAAGCAAAAAGCATTTTCCATAGTGAGTTCAACCACATGGTATGTGTGAAGAGGTATCATGAATGCTAATTTAACAATCCTAATTCACCAGGTATTTTTATTGTTATTTTAAAGATATTTTGTTATCTTTAAAGACATTTCTTCTGAAGTTCAATTTTTTTTAAATTAAACATTTTATTTTTAGGTAATTATAGATTGACAGGCAGTTGTGAGAAATAATACAGCAATATTCCCGGTATCCAGTAGTTTCCCCCCAGTGGTAACATTTTGAAAAACTGTAGTACAATATCACAACCAGGATGTTGACATTGATGCAATCATGATACAGAGCAAGGATCCCCTAAATTACCCTTTTAAAGCCACACTTCTTCCCTTCCGTCTTCACACCCTCCATAACCCCAGGCAACCAGTAATCTGTTCTCTATTTCGATAATTTCATAATTTCAAGAATGTTATATGAATAGACTCATAAACAGTGTGTAACCTTTTAGGATTGGTTTATCTTACTTGCATAATTCTCTGTTCATCCAGGTTGTGTGTATCACTAGTTCCTTCTTTTGCACTGCTAAGTAGTATTCCCTAATCTGGATGTTCCCAGTTTAATGATTTACCAGTTGAAGGACATCTGGGTTGTTTCCAGATTTGGGCTGTTACAGATAAAGCTGCTATATGCATTTGTGTTAAGTTTTTTGTGTGAACACAAGTCTTCATTTCTCTGAGATAAATGTCCAGGAGTGCAATTGCTGGATTCTGTGGTTGTTACATATTTAGTTCTTTAAGAAACTACCAAACTGTTTTCCAGAGTGACTTTACCATTTTACATTCGCACTGGCAATCCAGAGCTCCAGTTTCTCTGCATCCTCACAAGCGTGGTGTTGTTACTGTTGTTCATTTTAGCTATTCTGATAGGTGCATAGTGGTAGCTCATTTAATTGGCATTTCCCTAGTGGCTAATGATGTTGAACATCTTTCTGTTTGCTTTTTTGCCACTGTATATCCTCTTTGGTGAAATATTGGTTTGTGTCTTTTGCACATTTTCAAATTGGATTGTTTGTTTTTTTACTGTTGAGTTTTGTGTTTTCTTTATATATTCTAAATGTTAGTCCTTTGTTGGACATATGGTTTGCAAGTATTTTCTCCCACTCTAGCTTGTCATTTCATTCCCATAGCAGGGCAAATATAAATTTAATGCACGTAGCTCTGCATTTAAAAGCTACAATAAAACAGAATTATTTGTCCAACGCATTTTTAAAACACCAAGGTTTGCACAGCTCTCTAATTGATCTTGTAGTGAATGATAAAAGATGTGGGAAAAACGGTCTATTATGAACAGTAGGAGAATGGTGCTTTCATGCACTCTGTTATTCCTTAAGTACATAATATTAGATCAATTTTATTATTTGTTAGTAATTTAGAATTTGGGGGACAAAGACTGAATTTAATGGGTGAAATTATATCATAATTTCTGAATAGTGAAAACTAATTGGTTCACTTTACTGTTTTATACTTTTAACAATAGATTTCAGATGATGATAAAGAAAAGGGAGAGGGAGCTCCTCAAGCTGGGAAATCTAAAAAGAAAAAGAAGAAAAAGAAGAAGCAAGGTGAAGATAACTCTCTTGCACAGGTAAGAATATCAAAACAACAAACATTCATTAAGCACTGAAAATTTGTAAAGATAACATGCAAACATTAAGAATATGTAGAGATAAAAGTCACAGTGTGAGAAATCAAACTTAGTTGAAAATAATTGGAAAAATCACAGAATATTTTAAAGAAAATTCCATATTACTCAAATGAATTTTTGATTATATAATGGTGCACAACATTTCACACTAAAAAAAATCCCTTTGAGTAACTGAGTGGTAACATTTAGTGCAATTAGAAAAATCATGCACGTAAAAAGTAGAGTTTTTCACTTGACTCTGATTTTGCTGGCTATTCTACTTAGTATCTTTCCTGTTTTTTTGACTTCTCATCAACAGACACTAGCTAGCTGTTCATGCCCTGTCTACTATGTAAGCTTAATTTATCTAGAAAATTCAACAATTGTATATAAACATATCACTTGTTGAAATTACTAAGCAAAATACTATTCTAAAGTGTTAGTTAAGTGTGCACTAGTTCACTGTGTACTTTTTTAAAAATAGAATATACACTAATTTACTCTGTGTTGATTTAGTAAGTTAGAATGGTTCCCATTTAAGGGGGGGTGTTATTATTTTTTTAATTGATTTAATTTTAATTGATTTAAATGCCTTGGAAAGCTGGGGCGATGGCTGTATGTACAGATGTACATATGTATTATAAATCTTCAAGTAATTATTTTTATATCCTCTCTTCTAAGCTGTTGGGCAGTTTCTGAAATGGAATTATTTTCTTGGAACAGCTTCTGGACATTAGTACAAATGCCAAATAGATTTTAATTAGTTAAGAATGATTTATATCATCTAATTGACTACTTTTCTCTGTAGGACACAGAAGAATTAGAAAAAGAGATTAGAGAAGAGCTTCCAGCGAATACCTCTAAAGCTCGTCCAAAACAGGAAAAAGCTTTTTCTTTGAAGACCATAAGCACTAGTGAATCAACTGAAGTGCTCATCAAAAATAGCCAGGTAATTTTTTTTATTTTTAAGGAACAAAGTTTTGACAATTTGAGAATTGTATCGTATCTGATATTTTATTGAAGCGCTGTACTGAGCATTTTAAATGCACTAACTAATCCTCACAACAAGCCAGTAAAAAAGTAGGACCCATTATTTAAATGAGTCTAGAGAAGTTGAATAACTTGCCCAAAGTCATAACTATCAATGGCAAAATCAGAGCCACTAGACTGTATTTTCTGCTATTAAATATCCAGGCATACAAGGGATAGATAGCTTAGAGAAAATATAATTGGCTGCATTTTCCCCAAAACATGCACATAATATAACTATGGTTCAACCTCTTGTCAGGTTCTCAAATCATGTGCCTTCTATGGACAATACTGATGTGTCAGAAGGAACCATTTTACAAAAGGTCTAGACCAATGAAAAAGACCATGGCTCTTCAATATCTCGTTTCTAATTGGGTAAATTATACCATATTGAAATATATTAAATTCTCCTTTAGTCGCACATGATTCATTTATTTACTCTTTCAAAAAAATTTATTGAGAACCTAATACGTGTTACACGCTATTGGAGGTGCTGGGAAGTCTAGAAGAACAAGGAGCAAGAGAACATTACTTAGCCTTGTTTCTATGTTCAGAGTAATGATCACAGGTAAAAAAGCTAAAGGGTAGAATGATCTCCTACACAGCTGTTACAGCCTGAGGGCACTCCAGATATTAGAGTTGCTGTCTTTCCCTGGTCCTGATCGCTCATTAACAGTGATGCCTCATTGAGGCAACTCAGTTTATCTCCTTCCTGCTCCAAGTTGGGGAAGAGGAACAAGGCTCAAGTAGGCCCTAAGCATTCTCATTTCACTACCAGACTGGATAAAATTCTGAATGTTTGGACTTGAGATTTACTAGCTGTTGTAATCAGTAAGACTAGTAGCCACAGTCTGCTTTCATATGAGGCAGGGCTTCAAACTGGTTCTGCCTGGTTCATTCATGGCCTAGGAAGCATCACTGGAACAGAGCTGAATTTTTAAAGTTATGGTGAACAGGAAAGATAGCCTGAACAGGAAAAACTCCATCTAGCAGATGGAAGCCTGCTAGAAGCTTAATCTCCCTCTTAGAGAACAAGGGCAATGTAGAATTGCATAGCAACCACATCTCTTGCTTTTGGATTTTGTGCACAGTCTGCAGCAGTGCTGCCCTGCTGAAGATGGTGGTGCCCCACTGAAAGATGGCCTACGACTGAGCCGCTTTGAATGTTTGAATGCGTGCCACTCTCCTACAGTCCTGCCAGTAATCCAGTCTCATGCATCAGACTCCTGAAAAGGCTCACTATGCCTCTTCCAAATCTCCCATTTCAGGGCTTCAACCTGTAATTTTTCGCATTCAGGGTACTGTGCCAAATCTGCCAAATTGTAAAACTTCAGGTCTGTACCTGTTTTGTTTTGTCAGTCATGACTGAACTGGTTTGAACCAGCTCGAAGCCCTGGTACAGGCCATATTTTCCTTAGGGAGGATACTGAAGCCATTGCTGCTGCTATTTGAGATAATATTCTCAAAGGAGAAAAGGTAGTATTACCTACTGGTAGTTCAGAAATTAACTATTTTTCTCTTTGGTTTTCACACAAAAAAGATGTGAGAAGTTGAGAGTTGGTGGGAAATGGACTTAACTATTGAATCACTAAGGAGCTAAGGATCCCTGGTGGTGCAACGGTTAAGCACTCAGCTGCTAACCAGAAGGCTGGTGGTTCGAACCCACCCAGCAGCTCCGCAGGAGAAAGACCTGATGATTTGCTCCCTTAAAGATTACTGCCTAGAAACACTATGGGGCAGTTCTGTTCCATCACATGGGGTCATCATGAGTTGAAATTGACTCGATGACACCTGACAACACCAACAACGTTGAATCACTAACAAATATAAAATCAGGCTATTTATAATGAAGAAGAGAAATACAGAAGTTAATAAAAATGGCAAGAATTATTCACTCCTGTTTGACATTCATTAGACATTTAATAATTTTATACCTGTGCCTCTTTTTATCTCAACCTTCATTCATGTTGTAGCTAAAGGTTTAGTTATGTCACTAGAGGGCAGGCATGAATTGCAGTGCTTCTGATGATAAATTATTTAGAAACCATCTTAGTATTTGCTTGCTGTTAATACACCTTTTGATATGACTAAAATGTTTGATTTTATTAAAATGTTTCTACCAAAAAAAAAAAAAAGTTAAGATAGTTTTATTCCAAAATAGCCTACCAAGACTCTTCCACCTGCTGTTTCTACGGAGCCATCTATAATTTTATCAAAAAGTGATTCTGACAAGAGCTCTTCCCAAGTGCCACCGATGCTACAAGAGACAGATAAATCCAAGTCTAATATTAAGCAAAATAGTGTGCCTCCTTCACAGAGTGAGTAATCCTCATTTTTTATTCTTTTGTGTGTTTTCTGTGCTGTTTACTTTTTCTTATATAAGTGTTAAAGTTCTGAACTTAGAAGTCTAATGCATTAATATGTCAGCTTTTCCTTCGTGTGCAAAGACTAAGGTCTTTGGAATCTTGTGAACTCAGTTGTTGTGGAGCTGCGATAAGGAGCGAGGAGGACTCAATACCTGCCTGCTTGTCTGTCTGCTCCGTCTCCCTTTTTCTGTGCACTTGTTCTTGAAACTGCACGTTGTTCTGTGCTCATCACCCACCCTGCCCCCGCCTTCAGCTACCTTTATTGTCCATTTTACCCGTTATCACTTTGATTAGTTAGGCTGAGCCATATTAAATCGTGGTTTTTCTAGATCAGGACTGATTGAATATCAGCAATTCCATGTGGTTAAACCTAATAATGTTTTAGGATTGCAAGGAAGGGAGGAAAGCAGGTATAAAATACTTAAAAACAAGTAACCAGGGCTTGAAAATTTGAACGTAAAATTTGAGGCATTACCAGTGGATTTTAAAGCAATTTTCATTGTCACTGCTTATATAATATTGAGGAAATGTCAGTGGTAACAGTACCTGCTATCCTCCTAACTTTTTTCTGTTTTCTGTTTTTTTGTTCATTTGTTGGTTGGTTTGTTTTTTAGCCAAGTCTGAAACTAGCCGGGAATCTCCCAAACAAATAAAAAAGAAGAAAAAAGCCAGACGGGAAACGTGAATATTTTTCCTGAAGTGGACATGTGTTTGCAAACACTGTCTTGAAGATTATGCTGTTTATGCAATAATTTGTGAACATGTACAGAGTTTTATATAAATTTCAACCAATTTTTAAAACAAAACTGTGAACACAGTCACCATAAAAATGGAATCAAAGGAAAGTTAATTTATGAAACTAAGCAGAACATACTACAGTGCTGGAAGACACTTGGGAAAGTTTTCAATTTAACAAGAATGATCTTAATTTAAGAATATTATCCTGGTTTTACAACAGTGCCCTGTTTACAACAGATTGTGCCCTATCTCATCTGCAACTGAGGAATAAAGGATTCTGATTAGAGAGAGGGTTGCCTACCAATTAGTGGGTACTTCTTGAAACTTATGCACGGAACTTATACCATTTGAATCTGTTTTATGCTTAAATCAAAGTGCTTTGATCAAATGCATAATCTGCCATATCTTTACATATTTGTTGGTAGCAATTTGTATTAAAGGAATCACAAGTGCAAATAAAAAGTCACATCATTTGTTTAACTAAACTGTCACGGTTTAGTTTACAATTTTTGAAGAGTTCTTAATTAAAACATTGAAAATGCAGTTGATACTTGTATGGCTTATGAAGTTATTTTTGATAGTTTTACATTACTTGAATTGTTCAAAGTATAGTATATTTTAAATTAAAGGTAAACTATGTATTTGTTTCATACTTTTAAGATTCAAACTCAGAGTTAATGCTCTTGTTTATGATTTGAAAACTTTTAGGCAAAAGCCAACTTATGTATTTCCTTTCCCTAGCAGTTACTTTTTTCACTGTCAGCGCTTTTTTAGTTAACTAATATTTTTTTGACTTTAAAAGTAAAATTCACAAACTAGTTATACAGACAGAACTTTGAGGATTTGATGGAGAATGAAAAACGAGTATCAGACAGCTTTAATTGACATTGTCAAGACCTCCAGTTATCAGGAATACATTTTTTTACTGCCTTAACCTGTAGTGCGTAGAATATGCATCAATTTCCTGAAGGGGATTAGTGTTTTTATAAGAATTTTCATGTAATTATTGCAGTCGTGATCAAATAAGGAACATTTCCTGCTTGAAACTGTATTGATTACAATGACGTGTGAGATGTTTCACCTTTTTCAGGCACTGTGTAATTCTATCATAATAAACTGGCAGGTATCTTTGTAACTATAAATAGTGCATGCTCAGCCATGTACACTGTATATAGCCTTTACCAAACGTGTTTGACAAGGACCATAATTAACATCACTTAGTGAATTGTGATAAAGAAAAAAAAGCCATGATTTATTTGATGTGATTGGCTTACTTGTTTTTATGTGGCACCAAGAATGAAACTGTTTTAACAGCTGTAACCAATGGTACTGATATATCCGTCCAATGTTGTCTTTATTTGATTGTGGTTTGATAGTATTGTATTGTCAGACTAGGAAAGCTAAAGAAACAAAATGGCTTTAGTTTTGCTGAAGACTGGCCTTATTAATGGACAGCTTTCCTAACAAGCGATTATTAACTTTTATGCAGGTGTTAACATCTGTTTCAGGAACATGGCAGTATGTTTACATGTCAGAAGTTTTGTTTAATTCAATGATACTTCTAAGTTGATTTGTTTAAATAAATTCAGCAAATGGATAGCATTGTTTTTATTTGCTTCAATATGGGGATAAATGACAGCTAAAGTGCCAGGAATGGATTTCTTCAAATGACTCTGTTCTGTTAGCTTTACATAGGTGTTTCCTAAATAGATCTAAGGATTCCTAAGTTGCCAGCACATTGTAAAGGTATTGCAGAGGGGAATTTGATGGGGAGTCTGTAACTTTGGAATGTGCCAAAAGGTCTATGCTCAAAAGATTTAATTGAACTCTCTCAACTCTACCTCACTATTTCTTTATCTTAGAATTCTATTGACTGTGTCAAATGTTGGACTTTATTTCTCCATCCTCATATCTCCCCATTCAGTCAGCTGTACTAGGTGGTAGAAACACCAGCTTTTGAGGAGAGGAGTATTTGGAGGTGGAGAACACGTTGCTAAGTTGGGATGGATCCAGTATGGAGATCCCTCTGTCCTTCCTGTCTGGCTTATGAGCTAGAGAGTGGATTTTATGTTTTAAGAGATGGCAGCTATGTGAGTGATAAAATTATTGTATTCATTCTCTTTCATATTCATGGGTGCAGATCTTTTGCACAATGAGGTGTGATTGTCTAATACTCGTTACCTGGTCCGTAAGATCTTTGTGTAATATTAAAGCTTTTTCTGGAATCTGAACAGAGGAACTGGTTTTCATCATCAACTCAGAGGGCACTAAAATCAAGGTTGACACAGCTACCTTGATTTTAATGCCCTCTGGGGCACTAGTACTTGGAGGAGGGAGCTGCTTGGTGGCTGGATAGATGTTTCCTGAACTGTTAGAAGGAATATAATTGACCCCTTCAGGCTTTGTCAGGCCTGGAGGGGAACCTTGTTCTAGTAGCAAACAAGACTTCTAGAGAAACCACTCAAAAGTCTCCCTACTCCTGGCCTATCCCCACATACTGAAAATCCTACCCTATTCTGGAGCAGGGAGTAGTGGCTTAGGGTTTCCCCAGACTGGAATCCTATCAACCTATACCTTGGATTGAGCAAAACAACAGTTGAGAGAGTCCAAAAAAAAAGTATTGAAATAAAATGTCATTAATGTAATTTGCCATGTTTACTTTGTGCATGCATTTTATGAAGGGTGGTGAAAATAATTCATCTGAACCTAATGGTATTATTTCATAGGCTAATCAGGTTTGTATTTGGGTTAAAGATACTACAGGGCGATATTTAACTACAGAGCTTAGTTTTTCTTAATTAAAAAAATTCCTCTATTAATATAGTATGAAATATCTTTCAAAACTTAGAATTTAGGTTTAAGATGTCTAATAGATGTCTTCAGCTTTTCCTGTAAATGCTCAAACTGGAATCACTTTCCAAAAGACTTAGGGAATGCAAATATGTTATTTGTAAGATGCTTTGAATATTGTAAATAAAACCATTTTTGTTTTGTTTAAGTTGCTCATTACAGTTCTCTCATGGGAAAGAACTTGGCCAGTCGTTTTGCAGTTAAGCACCTCTTAAAATGTCCTTGTTTGTGACACACAATGTGCATGTCCTCCATAGGAAACATCTTCCATCTTATGTCATCTTAGCAGTTAATGCAGCAGCCACCAGGTGGAATATATCACTTGTATACAAGTTAACCTTTTAGGTTGAAGAAGTTGGACTCAGATTTGGGATTAGGTATTAGGGTTAGGTTTGGCTGTGTCTCCAAACAATAGTGACTTAAACAAGATAGAAGTTTCTCTTGTGTGTTAAAATCTGGGAAGGCAGTCCAGGGCTAGTACAACACTTAGGGTCAAGAATCTAGGTTCTTTTGATCTTGCTGCCCCACGTCCTCAGTATGTGGCTTTTCATGTCAGTATTTCAGCCAGCTGGAAAAACTGCACGCCCCCTTCTTTAAGGACACTTTATATAAGATCTGCATACCACATAGGTTTACAATCCAACTTGGTCACTTGGTCCCACTAGCTACAAAGGAGGATGGGAAATAATAGTCTATTATTTATTATTATTAGATTGTCATGGGCCAAATTAACATTTGAGAATTCCATTACAGAGGAAGAAGAGAGCTGGATGTTGGGGCCAGCCAGCAGTCTGTCACAGGCTTGACTCACACTGCATATCCTGCTGTACTGCATCATTTTTAAGGTCACATCTTTCCTTTTCCAGCTGAGCAAAAAATTTGAAGTATCTTGGATACCACTAAGAGTAGTAGCTAGTAATGTTCCAACTCCTAAGTAATGGACTCCAGAAGGAATTTCTGCGACTCAATGACTCTGCTTTAAGTTCTAGTGACAGAGAAGCTGAGAGACTAAGTAGCCTCCTATCGAACCTGCAGGGCAAGTAGAGGTTATAACAAGTTTTAATAAAACAACCTGGCATATAATCTTTAAAAAATTAAAATTTAAAAGTTACTACTGTCCTACTTTGTCTAAATAGTTTTCCAGGGCAAGAATTTCTAACCCTTAATCAAGACTTGTATGTGAAGTGTGTTGTAAGTTAACTAGTCATAGTTATGGTACTGAGATTTGTGAAAAAGTTACTTTGAAGAAAAAGCACATTCAAGGTCACCCTCCATGGTAATGACGTTATTATTTGTAATTATATCCACTTTCTTTTTTTGATTTGTTGTAGCAAGGCATTTAAAATGAATATATGTAACGGACTTAAATTATAAAGCATAATAAAATGAACACCTCTGATACTACCATTCTCCTTAAGAAAGAACATTACCAATAGGGGGATGTTGGGGATGAGCCTAACTTGTGGTGGTGGTATTGCTTGGTAACAGGATTAACAGGAAAGAAGCATGGATGCAAATGGCTGGCCTCAAACACCCTAACTTGGCACAAGTCCTTTTTGGTGCCACAACTGGCTGCGGGTCCCAGGTAATGTGATCTGGTCTCAGAGGTGTTAAGACAGCCTCACTGCCGCCACTTCCTCAAGGCACTCTACTGCCATCTGTTGGAAAATTGTAATATGCGTATATATGTACAAAGACTATAAATGTGCATGGTGCCCCGGAGAGTCATGTCGTGTCCTGCATAACTCTGCATTGCAGCCTTGTGAGGATTTCCCTGAGGGTTGGAAGGAGGATAGCGAGCCTCTATTCTAGACAGGAACTGTTTGCCGGGATTCAGGACAGCAGCAAGTGCTCAGTTTAGGGAGAGGGTTCCCGCTAAGTTTAGTGGGGAACTAGAGACTTTCTGACAAACACCAGGAAGAGATACATGGCAAAACAGCAAGAGCTGTTAGTAACTTATGATGGTCAAATTGTGAATGATTTCTTTCTCTTCTAAACTCTTTATACTTTAATAATTTAAAAATATTATGAGGTTACTTGGAAAATGCAGCTGTTCCCATTTCTAATCAAAATTGAAACATCAACATAATGAAAAGTAGGAGAAAACTACCTTAGAACTGGAACTAGGAAAGGGGCATCCAAATGCCAGAAACTTAGGGGCATTTCTGTTATTAACAAATAGAGTCCAGCATGTATCAGAAGAATAAAACTATCATCAGGGATGCAAATGCAGCTCAGTATCAGGGATCTATTAACATTATTTCACCACAAAATTAGAGCAGAAAATGTATATGATTATGACACTGTTCTGAAGAAGTACTTAGTAAAATTCGATGGCATTCCTAATTTAGTTTTTTTTTTTAATAGGTGAAATAAGTAATTTCAATAAAAATCAGAGCCAGGCAGGGTTACCTGCTAATTAAGAATGTTTTGGAGGTATTAACAGATGCAGTAAGGAAAAAAAAAAAAAAAATGCTGTAAAGTTGGAAAAGGAATTACCTTTTTGTACTGATTGTATACCTACAAAACCCAAGAGATTCTAATAAAAAGCTTCTAGCACTGAAAAGAGAATACACTGAAGCGGTAAATTTACACAAGTCCGTAAATTTTTCTGTACTGGGCGTAAGCAACCAGAAGAGGAAATGAAAAAAAATTCTAGTTACATCACAACTAAAACTGTCATATCTAGAAAAAAAATTTTCAAGAAAGAAGACCAAATGAAGAAAACAGTAAAATCTTACTGAAGGGCAGAAAGCAGCCTAACAAATGAAAAGCTGTATCATAATCTTCATTTGGAAAACATAAGCATATCAATATTCCAAAAATTAACATATATACATAGTATATATGTATATATGTGAATGCAGTTTCAATTTGAATGCAGTGACACAATGGTTGCCAACAGTGGACTCAAGGGGCAAGGATTGTGAGGATGGTGCAGGACCAGGCAGTGTCTCGTTCTGTTGTATATGAGGTCACTATGAGTCGGTACTGACTTGATGGCACCTAACAACAACAAAGCTTACAGTCTTGGTCAAGGATATCTCCCCTTCCCCTACTTTATACATACAGTTTCCTGTGCCCTCTTTTTTTCATTTCAGTGTTTAATCCATCTGGAATTTATTTTCATACATGGAATGATGGTGGTCCAGCTTTATTTTCTTCTGGATGGATAACCAGCTGTGTCAGTAGCATCTCTTAAGTAAATCATCATTTTACCCCTGAAATAAAACATCAATTAAGTCATACGCAAAATTGTCAGGTATATAAGAATGTATTTCTGGATTCACTGCTCTGTCCCACCAACCTATTTCACTATCCCTTGTCGATAGCATATTAGATTATGTTGGTGTAGTGCATATTAATCAGGTGTTGGCTGCTCAGTATATTTTGAATACCCTTTACATTTGGAGTTCCCCAAATAGAAGCCAAAGTTCATTCTCTCAGTGACCGTTGGTGCTTACCACAGACGTGAATATGACCAAGCTTCTGCCAAATGCTAAGGAGCAAGGTAGGCCTGAGCAGAATCCAGTTTTGGAAGCATAGTTGAGTGACATCAACTGTTCAGAGGCATTAGTAGTGGAGCTTCTGGCATTCAGTCCTGAGCACCCTCAGAAGGAGCTGGTGAGTGGATTGTTCTTGCTAGACAGTCTCTGAATGTGGCTAGGTGTTATTTGTGGTTGTGTAAGGGCTTGGATCTCTGGCCCTTCCAGATACTCTGGAGGCTGGTCTTCCTCTTTTTTGCTGACCCTCTACCTTACCAAGCATGATGTCCTCCAGGACTGGTCCCTCCTGATAACGTGTCCAAAGTACGTAAGATGAAGTCTCACCATCCTTGCTTCCAAGGAGCACTCTGGGAGTACTTATTCCAAGACAGACTTGTTCATTCTTCTGGCAGTCCATGGTATATTCGATATTCTTCCACAACACCATAATTCAAAGGCATCAATTCTTCAGTCTTCCTTACTCATTGTCCAGCTTTCACGTGTATATGAGGCGATTGAAATATCATGGCTTGGGTCAGGCACACCTTAGTTCTCAAAGTGATACCTTTGCTTTTCAACACTTTAAAGAAGTCTTTTGCTGCAGCAGATTTGGCTGGTGCAAAACGTCATTTGATTTCTTGACTGCTGTTTCCATGGGCATTGATTGCGGATCCAAGTAAAATGAAATTCTTGACTACTTCAATATTTTTCTCCATTTATTGTGATGTTGCTTATTGGTCCAATTGTGAGGATTTTTGTTTTCTTTATGTCGAGGTGTAATCCATACTGAAGGCTGTGGTCTTTGATCTTCATCAGTAAGTGCTTCAAGTCCCCTTTGCTTTCAGCAAGCAAGGTTGTGTTTGCTGCATATCGCAGGTGATTAATGAGTCTTCCTCCAATCCTGATGCCGCGTTCGTCATATAATCAGTTTCTCAGATTATTGGCTCAGCGTACAAATTGAATAAGTATGATGAAAGGATACAACCCTGACGCACACTTTTCCTGATTTTAAACCACGCAGTATCCTCTTGTTCTGTTCGAATGACTGGCTCTTGGTCTAGGTACAGTTTCCTCATGGGCACAATTAAGTGTTCTGGAATTCCCAATCTTCGCAATGTTATCCATAATTTGTTATGGTCCACACAGTTGAATGCCTTTGCATAGTCAGTAAAACACAGAAGAACATCTTTCTGGTATTCTCTGCTTTCAGCCAAGATCCGTCTGACATCAGCAATGCTATCCCTCCTTCCACTTCCTCTTCTGAATCTGGCTTGGTTTCTGGCAGTTCCCTGTCGATGTACTGCTGCAACGATTTTTGAATTATTTTACTTGTATGTGATATTAATGATATTGTTTTGATAATTTCCACATTTTGGTGGAATGGGTACAAATATGGATCTCTTCAGTCGGTTGAGCTGTCTTCCAAATTTCTTGGCATAGATGAGTGAGCACTTCCAGTGCTGCATCCGTTTTTTGAAACATCTCAATTGATATTCCATCAATTCCTGGAGCCTTGTTTTTCGCCAGTACCTTCAGTGCAGCTTGGACTTCTTCCTTCAGTACTGTTGGTTCATGATCATATGATATCTCCTGAAATGATTGAACGTCAACCAGTTCTTTTTGGTACAGAGCGTCTGCGTATTCCTTCCATTTTCTTTTGATGCTTCCTGCTCGTTCAATATTTTGCCCATAGGATCCTTCAAAATTGCAACTGGAGTTTGAATTTTTTCTTCACTTCTTTCAGCTTCAGAAATGCCTAGGCTGTTCTTCGCTTTTGGTTTTCTAACTCTAGGTCTTTGTATATTTCATTATAATACTTTACTTTGTCTTCTTGAGCTTCCGTTTGAAATCTGTTCGGCTCTTTTACTTCATCATTTCTTCCATTCACTTAGCTACTCTATGTTCCAGAGCTAGTTTCAGAGTCTCTTCTGACATCCATTTTGGTCTTTTCTTTCTTTCCTGATTTTTTAATGATCTTTTTTGCTGTCTTCATGTATGAGATCCTTGATGTCATCATCCTTTAACTCATCTGGTATTTGATCATTAGTATTCAATGCATCAAATCTATTCATGAGACAGTCTTTAAATTCAGGTGGGATATACTCAAGGTCATATTTTTGTTCTCGTGGAAACCTTGAAGCTAAAAAAAGATGGCCATATTTATACACAATTTTTTATAATTGTTTTTAATGTCTTATTTTGGAATAATTATAGATTCATAGGAAGTTGCAAAAATAGTCCAGAGAAGTCCTGTGTACGCTTCATCCAACTTCCCCTGACTATAATATGTACAATTTACAATAACCAGGAAATAAACATTGGTACAATCTACAGATCTTACTCAGATTTCACCAGTTTTTAATTGCAGTCGTGTGTATGCAGTCTAAGCAATTTTATTATGTGTAGATTGGTGTAACGATCACAATCAAGATACAGAACTGTTCCATCAACTTCCTAAAAAAAAACAAACCCGTTGCCATCAAGTCGATTCCAACTCATAACGACCCTATAGGACAGGGTACTGCCCCATAGGGTTTCCAGGTAGCAGCTGGTGGATTCAAAGTGCTGACCTTTTGGTTAGCAGCCAAGCTCTTAACCACTAAGCCACGAGGTCTCCATCAATATCCTACCACCTACTTATAGTCAACCCCTAGGCTGAAATCATTATAGAAGCTGAATGCCAGGTCTTTTTCTTTGTGGAGTGGCTGGTGGGTTCAAACTGCTAATCTTTTGGTTAGTAGCCGAGTGCTTAACCTTGTGTCACCAGGGCTTCTCGACACAAAATCTAGAAGCCATAAAATAAAAAATGTAAAAATTTAACTGTATTAAAATAAAAATTTTCTGCACAGCAAAAACTACCATAAATAAAGTCAAGGACAAAAGCACACCTGGAACTCATATCAAAAACGGATAATTTCCTTAATAACAATAAGAAAAATATCAAAAAACAAATAGAAAAATAGCAAAGAATCTGAACAGACAGAAACGTAAATGACTTAAACATATAAAAAGATACTCAGCCTTACACATAATAAGAGAAATATTGGTTGTATTTCTTCATTGACAAAGATGAGGTTTGATAACACACTGTATTGACTAAGGTGTGAGAAATTAGGGATTCTTATATGTGGTTGATGGAAACCCTGGTGGTGCTGTGGTTAAGAGCTATGGCTGCTAACTAAAAGGTCGGCAGTTCAAATCCACCGAGGTGCTTTTTGGAAACTCTATGGGGCAGTTCTACCCTGTCCTGTAGGGTTGTTATGAGCTGGAATTGCCTTGACGGCAACGAGTTTGGTGTTTTTTATATGTGATTGATAGGAGTACAAATTGGTGCAAACTCTCTTTGGGCAATTTGGCAATCTACCAGATTTACAATGCTCGTATAATTTGACCCAGCAATTCTACAATCTAGGATTTTACGTTCATCTATACTCATATGTAAAGAAAACAGATGGGTGAATAATTAGTCAGTGCAGGATTGATGGACTAGGAAAAGATTGGCAAAACCTAAATGGCCACCAATAGGGAGCTAGTTAAATAAATCAGAGTATATTCACTCAATGAGGCACTGTTGTTGTCTATCATCGAATCAATTCTGATTCGTAGCAACCCTATAGGACAGGGCAGAACTGCCCCATTGAGTTTCCTAGGCTGTAATCCTTATGGGAGCAGATCTCCAGGTCTTTTCTTCTGTGGAGCCACTGGCGGATTCAAACCGCCGACCTTCTGGTTAACAGCTGAGTGCTTAACCATTGCACCACCAGGGCTCCTTCAATGAGGTGCTATGCTGTGATAAGAAAAGAATGATGAAGCTCTTTATGGAGCAATACGGAGAGATCTTCAAGATACATTATTAAATGATAAAAGCAAGGTGCAGAATACTATGTGTAGTATATAGTAAAACCTGCAAAAGCCAGAACCTGTGTAAGGTGGAAACGCAAGAGAAGGAAAACGCAAATATTTAATACTGAAATGAGCAATAAGAAAGTGGTAAGATTGCACACTGTCCGAGGCGGATAACTTAGGAGACCTGAAAAACAAGACAGTCCCATCAAGTTCCGGCTTTCCCCGGCTTCACTGTACTACCATTTGTTTAAGAAGAAGGGGAATAAATAAAAATTTATATATTCACACATACACATGCCTTTTTTTTTTTTTCTTTTTGCACTAGAGTAAAATATCTCCGGAAGAATGTACAAGAAATTAGTGACATTGCCTGCCTGTGCAGAGGGGAACTAAGAGGCTGAGGGACAAGAGGAGGCCTGCCCAGGAGTGTGATTTCCAGGTCATACAGTAATTGCAGAAACTGACAAACTGTTTTCCAGAGGGGCTGTACCATTTTACATTCCCCAAAAGCAATGCTTTTAAAATAAGGGCTCACTTGAAAATAAGCTCATCTCCTATTGAAAATCAGATGTGCTATTAAAACAAATTTGCTTTAGACCTAGGTAAACTCTAGCCTCCAATTTAGATTCTCCTGCTGCTGGATAACAGACTATAAACCCTACCTGGGGACGATTGATTTGGTTTATCTCCTTAACCTTGGTTATGTCGGAAATAACCAAAGTGAATGTCAAGTCGATAATAGTCATTTCCTCATGCACCCTGTGGGTAGCTGATAAAAACATGGTAGGGGCAGTGAGTTCTGGGCTGATCATGATCATTAGGGATACAGAAGAAAAAGCAACAAAGGTATTTTCCATGGTTAAATGTTAAGCACTGTTGAATTAAAAAAAAATTATAAGCCCCAAATTCTTTAAGACAGCCTTGGTTAAAATCAAAGTTTATGCCAGAGAACTCAAGTTTCCAGCAGCAAGATCCTTGAGACAGAGAAAATCTTGAGCTTTGATCTAGACTTTGAGAAGAGAATGCTCTGACCCAGCCAATTCAGCCGTTGCCTTTCGTCATACAGATAAGGGTAAAACGTTGGAGAATATTACAAGTCAGATACCTTGAAGACATTAACAATATAAACATCAGCCAGTTTGGGATAAATGTCCTTCTTGAAAAATGTATATACATTCTGTCATGTCATCATACATTTAAATACATTGTTTGCAAGAAATTCTCTTTGTGAGGTATTACTTGAACTCTAAATGGTTAAATGTTATATATAGCCTAGAACTTCAAGGCTGTGTAATACAGTAAACATGGGGTCATATGGTTATACTGAGTCTAAAACATCCAATCATAAAATATGAGGTGGTGTCTTGCAAAATAAGCAAAAACACAATTTTCAGCCAGTCTCATAAAGCATAAAAGTGAAGATAATGAATCTTTATCACATCTGACCAAACTCTGATCTAAGAAGGTCCAGTCACTTCTTCACCTTCCCCACAGGAAGGAAATTTCCCTCCACCATGTCCCCTCTCACCATTGGAGAATGGCACAAACTAATTACATCCCAGTCCCTGCTATCTTAGTCCACGTCATGCAGTGTTTTACTTGTTTGTTTGATGCAGGAAATTGTGTTTACTCATTGCATGCTTGTATCAGGAAATCGAGTTTTCTAATTTTTAACCCACTGTGACTTCATTGATTTTGAAGTTAACTTGACCAGTATAAAAACTGTTCAGATCTTCTTGACATTGGGAAAAATGCACCCATTTTCCTCCATGTATCAATTTCAAAACATGAAAAAACAAAGGGTGATTATAGCAGAAATCTTTTTTGAAACACAATTCAGAGTCTAGACTTTTTCCTTAACAGTACACCATATATTTGATTGTTCTGACATCAAAAGATGTATACTTACTGTCTCACTGAATTGTATACAGGAAAAATGTTGAATTGGCATATGTTGTGTTATCTATATTTTTATAACAACAACAATCAAAAAAAATTGTATATGTACTGATGATGGGATGGGTTAGGGGTTGATTCCACATCCATGAAACTCAGATCTTACAATAGTGATAGCTATCATTTATGGAACATCTATTCTATATTAGATGCTTTACGTATATCATCTCGAATGCTCACATAGGCCCTACAACTTAAATATCAGTCCCATTTCATAGACACAGAGGCTCAGACACACTGTGCAGCTGGGAAGTGGCAGATCAAGGAGTAGAGTCACATCTGATTCCGACGCCTGTGTGGTGTGCCGGGTCCCCTCTCCCTGTTTGGTACCAGCTAATTGAAGCTGTTTCCTTCCCTTACATCACACTGTGGTCCTGGGTCACTTTTCAGCTGCCACTTGTGTTCCCTTATTGGAGCAAGTTGAGACTAGGCCCCTGAAACACCTGGAACTCCAGAAGTGGTCTACACACACGGACCCTGCGAATTGCTGCCTTTTGAAAAGTGCATCGTGGTATCCTGGGGCAGCGGGGAGGGGGACACTGGTTGGCCTGTTTGTTTTCTTTTAACATTTACTTTTTGAATGAAGAATACAGACATTATATTAATACCATTTATATAAAGAGATACAACACATGCGGTAGAAGTGTATAGAAATATGGGTAATGAGGAACATCGAATTCTACATGATGGTTCCCTGGAGGTGGAGGGAGCATGGAAGGAAGGAAGGAAGAAAGATTAGGTAAGCATACAAAGGGGGCATTTAACTGGTTTGGCAAAGTTTCCCCTTTTTGGGTACATGGATATTTGTGCGGTTATTATTCTTTATACCTTTCTGTGTATCTAAAATATTGAAAAATAAATTTAATTTTTTTTTTTATTTAAAAATACAAAAAAGAGTCAATAGATGGTATCTTTGGAAAACACATACCCGATAAGAATCTAATAACCAAATATATGTGCAAAACTTTGACAATTTAACAACAAAAAGACAAATAACCCAGTCATAAAATGAGCAAAGGACTTGAATAGATGTTTCACCAAAGAAGACATACAAATGGCCACCAAACACATGAAAACATGCTCGGCATCATTAGCCATCAAAACCAAACAAACCCATTGCTGTCAAGTCAATTCCTACTCATAGCTACCCTACAGGACAGGGTAGAACTGCCCCATACGGTTTCCAAGGATCGGTGGTGGATTTGAACTGCCAACTTTTTGGTTAGCAGCAAACGCTTAACCACTGTGCCACCAGGGCTCCCGTTAGCCATCAGACAGATGAAAATGAAAATCACAATGAGATACTATCTCACTCCCATTAGGATGGCTAAGATAACAGAAAATAACAAATGTTGGCGAGGATGTGAGGGAATTGGAAACCGTATACATTGCTGGTGGGAATACAAAATGGTGCAGCCCTTGTGGAAAACAGTGTGGCAGTTCCTTAAAAAACTAAAAATAGAACTACCATATGGCCCAGCAATTCCACTGCTGGGTATATATCCAAAAACTTGAAAGCAGAGACTCAAAAAGGGACTTCTACACCAATGTTCATTGCAAAACTATTCACAATAGCCAAAAGATGGAAACAACCTAAATGCCCATCAATAGATAAATAGATAAAACAAAATGTGGTACATATTTACAATGGAATACTACTCAGCCAGTAGGAGAAATGATGTCTTGATGCATGCTACCGTATGGATGGAGCTTGAAGACATTATGCTGAGTGAAATTAAGTCAGTCACAAAAGGACAAATATTGTATGATCTCACTTATAGAAAAAGACAAGGCAAATATATAGAAACCACAGTTGATTAGTGATTACCAGGAGCAGGAGGGAGGGGGAAAATGGGAGTTAATAGTGATGGAAAAATCATATTGATTAAGGATAGGGTTGCACAGCCGATTATTACAAATGCTGTCGATAAGCTGTACACCTGGAAAAACTGAATTGGCAAAAGTAGTGTGACAGATATATTTACAACAATGAACCAAAAAACAAAAGAAAAAAGTAGCTGCTAAGGCTTATGTACAGCCAAATACCTCATGGGATTTGGTTCCTTAGTTTGGAGGTTTAGGGTCATGGTTTCATGGGACATCCCAGTTAATTGGCCTAATAACATGTTCAGTGCTTCTGCTCTACCTCCTAGTTCGCTGAGTAGTACCTAGGGTCTTAAAGGCTTGAAAGTGCTATTCAAAGCACAACAATTTGTCTGTGTTTTCCTGGAGCAGCAGAGGAAGAAGGAGAGTCAGGAAAGGAGGAGAAATGTGTGGCTACTTGCCTCCATGAACAACTGCCTCCTTTATCATGAAACCAGAACCATACGGTGCCTGGCTACCATTACTGAACATTTTGATCAAAGTTTCTATAGAAGAATCCTAATCAAAAGGGGGAAAATGCAGAACAAAATTTCAAATTCTCATAGAATCCAGATTTTCTGGAGCGATGGAATCTAGAAAATCTTTGAAACTATTGCCCTGGGATAATCTTTAAATCTTAAATCAAACATATCCCCTAAAGTCTTCTTAAAACCAGACAATAGTTTAGCTTAAGTAGTAAAGAATGTCTGCCTTGAGCATTCTGTTCTTTTAAGATCTATCTATATGGGATAAAAGTGACAACAGCAACTCAAAAGATTAGGGGGTAGTGAATTTATGTTAAAGGGGGAGGAACAACCTCGGAAAAGGAGAGTGAAAATGGTTGCACAACTCAAAGAATGTAATCAATGTCACTGGATTCTACATGTAGAAATGGTTGAATTGTTGTATGTTTTGCTGGGTATTTTCTCAACAACAACAACAAAATTAACCATTTTTAGAAAGTAAAAAAAAAAGTCAATACATGTACACGGTTCAGAATTCAAAAGGTACTTAAGGGTAAAACAGTGGGGAAAAAACAAGACTTATTTCCCCCCACCATCCAGGATTTTGCCCAGGGCATCCTGCCCACCTAACTCCCTTTAGTCAAACCTGGGATGGAGCAGGGGTGTGTGGGCAGGGGTGGGGTGGTTGGTGATAGGAGCTGGTCAAAGATTCAGGCACTCAGGACCCTGGTACCTAGCTGTCTTGTTAACGCAATATTTCCTAATCTAGTGTTCTGTGAAACACTTTTTGGGAGTTCTTACTTAGGTAAGTCTCAAAACCGTGTTCCAGAGTGGGAGTTTAGGAATTTCAACATACTGTTTTCTCTCTTGGGGCCCTGGTGGCACAGTGGTTAAGCGTTTGGCTGTTAACCAAAAGGTCAGAGGTTTGAATACACCAACTGCTCCTTGGAAACCCTATGGAGCAGTTCTACTCTGGCCTATAGGGTCACTATGAGTCGGCATCAACTTGACAGCAATAGGTTTGGTGCTTTTTTTTTGTTTCCTCTCTCAGCATATACGTTCAACATATACATCGGCATATTGGATTTTCAGAGAAGTTCTGCATTAAAGAAGAGCGTTTAACTCTATTTTGTCTCGTAGTTCCAAAATATCTTTGGATTTGGAACTCTTTTTTTCAAGGAATGCCTAGTATCATCCTGGAAACTTACTGTGACTGATATTGAGTTTCCCTGAAACTGACCACTGAGTCCTAAAGCTGAGGACCAAGGGACATTAAGTACCCTACATTCTAAAGAGAACCGCTATCACTGGGGCATCGTCCTGGTCCACACCCTCCCACCTCATCAGTCCCCAATCCCCACATGAAAAGACTAGGGAGGAGGGATGGGAAGAGAACCACAAGTGTTGGCTGTTGCTGGCTCAGAGCAGCACACTGTGGCTTCTCCCTCCCCTCCAGATGAGGTGGTGGTGGTGGTGTATCTCTCACCACCACCACCACCCCCAGCCAAATGAAGAGGAGTTTCCAGAGAATGCCTTCTGAAGATGTGGGTGTTTGCAAGAAAGGTCCTCTGGAGAATTCACACATCTGGGTGCCTACCATGTGAAGACCATTGACACAGACCAGTCAGTGATGGGCAGAGAAGCAGAGATCCAAGAGAGGATCAGCAGTCAGTTAGCAAAAAAGACTCGAGAAGTTACCTCTCTCCCACCTCCCTACCCTAACACATCAGGGAAGCCAGGGTACAGAGGGGAAACGGTGTCCCAGAGATAGATCACAATCTTCTATTCCACTCCAGGGTGAGAGAGGAAGAGAAATACAAGCACAAAGCCAGCTCAGCCCACTTCCAAATCCCTCAGCCACCAGCCTGGCCAGTGTTGGGAGGGTAAGGGGTGAGATTTAAACTGGAGTTATCAACTGGACTTGACTTTCAATTACTAAAAATGACTGGCAAATGATGGGATCTTCTGGAGACATCTCTAAGGGACAGGAAGGGAGGATTCAACAGAAAATGGATGAAGGCATTGATGGGAGAAAAATAAACCATTTTGTGTTTGGACCGACCCCGCTGCCCTGACGTCAATTAATAAAAGGGTTGTGTATTTAATATTGCACCCTGTTGCATTGACACTAATTAATAAACTGGTTATATATTAAGATCCCATTTTGGGACACGCTGCCTTAACTCATCTCTATCAACATTACCTTAAGAAAGGTAGATGAGCAGAGAAACAGTTTCAAAAATGTGTGTGTGTGTGTGTGTGTGTGTGTGTATGTGTGATTAGAAAATAGAAAAATATTTTTATTTCAATAACTAATAGGACGTGAACTTGTTCATCAGGCTTAGGGGAAAATGTCTTTGAGAATCCCTACAGAGAATTTGATGGGGCTTTCATGCTACATCAGATCTTTAATGCTAAGAACGTGGGACCAGGAAAGAACCCTCGGCAATGCTGTGTGGCTCAGCTCATTCCAAAAACCTCTTCTGCATAAATTTCTACAATATCCAAAGTTCAAAGGAAAATAGTACTCAGAGTTACTGAATACATTCCAGGAAAGGGAATTAGAATTTATATTCAGCTCTTATTATCCAATTGTTCACTTCTTTGGGGCTATAAAACTTAAAAGGGAAGAATGACCCAGGACCATTTTTAAAAAGGAAACTGGGATGATAATGAGGACATTAAAATCTACCACTCCGTCCTTGTTTCAATGAGAGGCTCAACTGAGATTTATTGAATACTTACAGTAAAAAGCACAGAATTAAACTCCTCTGGAGGGAAAAAGGAAGATGAGCGCACCAAGGCTTAGATCTGCCGCCAGGAATTTATTCTAAACATAGTGCTGAATAAAAGCCCGGGTCTGTTTAGCTCACCACTGTATCGCTGGTGCCTAGAACCAGCATGACTACGTAAATGATGGATCCATATCAAATGTGTTGCCTGTTTGATAAAAGAGGGTGGGCTTAGCCTAACAATGCAGGCACGTGTTGGCTCTGTTCCTAATTTAAGGATCCACAGCCACCCTCTCTGTGGTGGTGTTGAGTACTTACATCATTCAAGGCACTGCGCTAAGCGCAGGGATGCAACAGTGGACAAGTAAACATGACAGCCAGCTCCTCATCTTACCAACGTGCCCTTAGAGGGGTGACAAGCAAGTAAACAGACCATTACAGGGCAATAGGATCAGTGCCAGGATGGGGAAGTGTAGGGTGCCAGGAAAGCATACAGTACGGTCACTGTAGTGAGCTGAATTATGTTTACCCCAAAAGACATGTCAAAGTCCTAACCCCTGGTATCTGTGAATGTGACCTTATTTGAAAATAGAGTCTTTGCAGATTTAACTAGGTTAAGGATCTTAAGATGAGATCACCCTGGGTTTAGGGTATTCCCTAAATCCGATGACTGGGGTTCTTATCAGAGAAAGGAGAGGGAGATTTGAGACGCACGGGGAAGGACATGTGAATATGGAGGTAGACATTGGAGTGATGGGCTGACAAGCCAAGGAATGCCAAAGACATGGAAGCCACCAGAAGCTAGGAGAAAGGCACGGAGCAGACTGCCCCAGAGACTCCAGAAGGAACCAACCATGCTGACATCTTGATTTTGGATTTCTGGCCTCCTGAACTGGGAGAGGCTACATTTCTGTTGTTTTAAGCTATCATGTTGGTAGTTATTTGCTTCTGCAGCCCTGGGAAACAAACACAGTCATCATAGCAGAGCCCCGATTTATTTGGCACAACATTGCACACTGCTAGCCTCTTCTGGAGCCAGCTGTGAGGAGAAGACAACACTGTGGTCATAATCAGCAGTGCGGTGCGGGACACATGGAAGGCTGCTTAAGGAGATCTGATCCCCTTCGCCTGCAATGTGGACACGATGCCTGTTACGGATTGAACTGTGGCCTCAAAAAAGACACCACCCTGTCTGCTCCTCCGCCCCATCTGCGCATATAACATCCAGGTGTTTAAACAATCAGAGGAAGTGGGCGCCTAATAACGAACTTCTAAATCATGCAAAATCGATTAGAGAACCCAACCGTCTATGCTTAGGAGCTATCCTATAATGAAGGCAAGATACAGCAGTTAAATCAGGAAACAATCTGACCTCCACAAGGGAGATGGGGTGAGGAGGGAAGGAGGTAGAGAGGCAGAGAGGGGCAACGTGAAGAAAAATAGGGGGCGATAGAAATACAATCAAGTGAGATCTTTCTCAGTTTTGAAATAAAGAACATTTAGCTTTTGATTCCCACATGAATTTTTAAACTAGACTCAATTTAAACTTGGAGCCCATGTTGTCATTCTTGGGGATATCAAGCTAGTTTTTGTGAGCTGCTTTTGAATGGAAGCAGATCTTGTGTTTTGGTGTCATGGTTAAGAGCACAGAGTCAGACTCGGGGGATCAATCCCTGATGCCACTACCCATAGGAGTTTGAGCAAGTAACTTAACCTCTCTGTACCTCAGTTTCCTCTATGTGAAATTGGGCTAATAATTGTACCTACCTTAAATGAGTTTATACAAGAAAAATGTTTAGTGTGGTGCCTGGCACAGAGTAAACTCTGTTTTCAACTCATAGCAACCCCATGTGACAGAATAGAACTGCCCATATGGTTTTCTAGGCTATAACCTTTACGGAGGCAGATCAGAGTTGCTGGGTGGGTTCAAACCACTAACCTCTGCTGTTAGTGTCCAGGGCTCTTTTGGTATGTATTCCAAATCAAACCAAAGCCGCTGCCATTGAGTCAATTCCAACTCATAGTCACTCTACAGGGCAGAGTAGAACTGCCCCATAGGGTTTCCAAGGCTGTAAATCTTTACGAAAGCAAACTGCCACATCTTTTTCCTACAGAGTGGCTGGAGAGTTCGAACCACCGACCTTTCAGTTAGCAGCTAAGTGCTTTAACCACTGCTCTGCCAGGGTATGTATTAGCCGTTATTGTTATTATTACTAACAAGAGGAGCCTTGTGTCACAGGACCAGAAAGTAAGTAGCACTCTCCTCCCTCCCTTATGCCATTTCAACTATTTCTCCTCTGTAAAAAGCTCTCCTCCTCTGAGGCTCATGCCACCCCACTATGCCCTGGACCCTGCCTCATCAGTCATCTACCCAGGGCTGCAGCTAGAATGCCCTTTCCTCCGGGTGAACACAGTTCTGCCCCAGGGTGCCTGTTTTTTCGAGAGGAGTGTGGGCTGGATTTCCGCTTCCACCCGGCCTCTGGCCAGGGCAGAGCACACCCACACAAGTACGTGCAGCCTGCATCCACCAGCTCCAGAGCACTCTCCTGGGCATTGAAGGCTTTGGCACCTGGCTCACAGTCTCCCACTCTAGCCCATTTTGCCACCATCCTGTGTTCTCCCATGTCCATGTGGACTACTTATCCAAGACCCTGCCTTTCGGTGCCTTGACCTCCCTTGGGGCTCTCCACTCCACTCACCCCCATGTCTTTATCCAGAGCGGCTTCCACACAGCATTCTCTCACCACAATCTCTGAAAACCCTGTCTACTTGTCTCTCAACCTCTGTGGACCTCAGACCCTTGAACTTTCCTTTTTTTTTCTCAATCTCTCAGCCATCTTCTGGGCCTTTCTTCCTTCAGGTTGTTGACTGAGGCACTCAGTTACTCGGTTGCAGGGATCTAATCTCCCTTGAGCCAGTTCTTTCCCAGCCTCCCTGCAAAGCTGCAACTCTCTCCCAGGACAAAGTCATAGAAGCTTCACGGCACATCCAAATGCCCTGAGAGACTGAGCTACTGGGCTAAGGGCTGGGGACCATGGTCTCAGGGGACATTTCGTTCAATTGGCATAATATTGTCTATAAAGAAAGTGTTCTACATCCAACCTTGGTGAGTAGCAACTGGGGTCTTAAAAGCCTTCGAGCGGCCATCTAAGATACATCTACTGGTCCCATCCTGGCTGGAGCAAAGGAGAATGAAGAAAACCAAAGACACAAGGGGAAGATTAGTCCAAAGGACTAATGGACCACAACTACCACAACCTCCACCAGACTGAGCCAAGAGCAACTAAATGATGCCCAGTTACCACCACTGACTGCTCTGGCAGGGATCACAATAGAGGGTCCTGGACAGAGCGGGAAAAAAATATAGAACAAAATTCAAATTCACACACACACACAAAAAAAAAAAACAACAGACCAGGCTTGCTGGTCTGACAGAGCCTGGAGAAACCCCAAGAGTATGGCCCCCGGACACTATTTTGACTCAGTACTGAAGTCACGTCAGAGGTTCACCCTTCAGCCAAAGATTAGACAGGCGTGTAGGGCCAACAATAACACAGATGAGGGACATGCTTTATAGTTCAATCATGCATACGAGACTAAGGGGCACATGAGCCCAAAAGCAAAGATGAAAAGGCAGGAAGGGACAGGAAAACTGGACAAATGGAAACAGGGAAACGGAGGTGGAGAAGGGGAGAGTGTTGACACATTGTTGGGTTGGCAACCAATGTCACAAAACAATTTGTGTATTAACTGTTTAATGAGAAACTAATTTGCTCTGAGAACTTTCACCTAAATTACAATTTAAAAAAATAAATAAATAAAGATTACAGTTTAGGCAAAAAACAACAACAACTGCAACTCTCTATCAGCTCTACTGTCCACCTGGGCTGTCAAACACATTAGGGCACCCACAAAGACCCAGTGACCAACCTTAGGGAGCCCCTCAGTCTCACTTGAGAGAAGACAGCATGCCTACAATCCGTTGCTTGTTCTTATGGAGATTTCTGTGTTTTTTTGTTGAAGAGTCTGTCTATAGAAGACAAAGAAACTTTTTTCTGAGATATTTGTGATTTCTAGTCACAGATGGAACGCTGGTGGTGTAGTGGTTAAGAGCTTGGTTGCTAACCAAAAGGTCAGCAGTTCGAATCCACCAGGCGCTCCTTGGAAACCCTGTGGGGCAGTTCTACTCTGTCCTATAGGGTCGCTATGAGTCGGAATCAACTCGATGGCAATGGGTTTTGGAGTCACAGATAGCAGTCCCTGGGTAGTGCAAACAGTTAACATGCTAAACTACTAACTGAAAGGTTGGAGGTTCAAGTCCACCCAGCAGCACTTCAGAAGAAAGACCTGGCAAAATACTTCTGAAAAATTAGCCATTGAAAATCCTTGGAGCAGAGTTCTGCTCTGACACACATGGAATCACCATGAGTCAGCATCAACTAGATGGCAACTGGTTTGGTTTCTTTGATTTAGTCAGTGGTAGCTCTACTTCCAGGACACAGGGACACAGGGCAACCCAGTGGGGAGGAAAGAGTCTCCCAGTCTCTGAACAGAACCCAGCCCTGTCCGTTTCCTCTAAACATGGGGGTTTCGGAGGCATTAGGAGACAGTCCCTGGGGCAGGGTTTATGGTGAGGCTTCTCTGAGCTCTTTGTAACCAGGGAGCCTCACAAGGGGAAGAGGAAGAACGTGGGAAATGTGGTGTGATATGAGAAGCCTGGAGCTGACAGACTAGTTGTTAGCAATGAAAGGCTCCTCTTTGGGGTCAAACACTTGAGCGTAAGTATGTAAAAAGGGAATGAGATTCCACAGAAACAGCAGAAGCCGAAATAGGAACTTGGGACTATTGATGTGACTTAATGCCTGGTAACATTTGGGTCTCACGTTGAAATCAGCTGATGATACAACTCTTTCCCTGACTAGTTCATACACTCCAGGAGAACAGTAACTGTGTCTTAATCAACTTTGTGTTCCAGGTGCCTGACACAAAGTAGTTACCAATAAAAGACAGTCAGTAGCTGCTTCTTGTGGCCCCCAGTGACATCCACGTGAGGAAGTCTTCCCATCCAGATTCCAGTCTCAGTCCAACTGAAGTAGTGTATTGGCATTTTTAACTTTATATTTGATGTTTTTCTCCCATTTAAAAAATTTACCAGGGATTCAAATAGGGCATTTGCAGACCAATAAGCAAAAGATAATTTGAGGAATATCATGGACTCGCTTAATTCATTAAAACGTATATTTATCATATCTTCATTAACTCACAAAACATCCTTTTCTCCTCTACAAAGGAAGATGATGAGACTAAATTACTTGACATAAGTGGTGTCAAAGCAAATTCAGAGATCTAAAAAAAGTTTTGCTTAATAAGTATCTGAGATTGTTTTAAAATCATTTTCCCCTCTCCTTGTTACAGCACGAGGAGCCTTGGTAGTGCAGTGGTTAAGCACTTGGCCGATAACCGAAAGGTTGATGGTTCCAACCCACCAGTGGCTCCGTGGGAGAAAGATGCGGCAGTCTGCTTCCATAAAGATTATAGCCTTGGAAACCCTATGGGGCAGTTTTGCTCTGTCCTATAGGGTCACTATGAGTCAGAATTGACTCCACAGCAATGAGTTTGGTTAACAGGTCTTGTTACTACACAGCTCCTTATTTTTTAAAACAAACTTTATTTTTTAGATTTACAGAAAAATTGGGAAGATAGTACAGGAGTTGCCATACACCCATCACCAGTTTACCCTATTATTAACATTTATATTTGTAGGGTACATTTGTCATAATTAGTGAATGCATATTGTTACGTTATTATTAATCCAAATCTGTACTTTATTCAAATTTCCTTAGTTTTTACCTAATGCCTTTTTTCTTTTCCAAGATCCCATCCAGGGTACCACGTTACATTTAGCTGTCATGTCTGCTCAGGCTCTTCCTGGCTATGACAGTTTCTCAGACTTTCCTTCTTCTTGATGACCTTAACAGTTTTGAGAAGCACTCATCAGGCATTTTGTAGAATATCCCTCAATTGGTATTTGTCTGATTTTTTTTTTTTCTAATGGTTAGACTGGGGTTATTGGTTTGGGGAAGGAAGATCACAGAGGTAAAGTGCCATTTTCATCACATCATATCAAGGGTACATGCTATCAACATGATTCATGACTGTTGATCACCTTGCTGAGGCAGGATTTTTCAGTTTTCTCTACTGTAAAGTTACTCCCCTGCCCCTTTCCATACTGTACTATTTGGATGGAAATCACTATATGCAGCCCACATTCATGTAGTGGGGAGTTCTGCTTCCGTCTTTGAGGGTGGAAGATCTACATAAATTATTTGGTATTTTTCTGCATGGGAGATATGTCTCTTCTTCCTCCATTTATTATTTATTCAATCATTTATTTGTATCAGCTTGGGCTCATGGATATTAGCACAGTTCATTTTTAAAAGTGCAATTTTTCCCCTTGGGTAAAAGAGGAAAGGCTGCCAAACATTTCCATAAACAAAGTGCCCTCAGCCTTTTTTCAAGCACATTTCTGAAATGTGTTAAATCCTCTGTGTAGCAGGTGACTTGGCATCAGTAAATAGAGATTGCTTCATGCAATCCAAAATGATTGAATAACTAAATTAAAATACTCTTGTGAAAACTTCCCTGGTATTTGCTTAATCTAAAACTCTCATTTCCAAAAGGAAACAAAAATTTAAATGCATTTGTTTGTTTCTGATTATTATTTAAACCACAGCAAAATATAAACGAATCAATGCAAAAAGAAGACAGAAAACATCCATCAGACTATAAAAACAAAAACAAAACATGTAAACAACAACAATAACTTTTGATGATTTGGTCAGAGAGTAAGAAAGGAGAAGGAAAAATGTCCTCCCCACTTCACAGTCTTCCTGGGGCCCTAGGAATTCTCAGGCCCAGAAAACTCAGCTTAACTGCAGGCTTTACCAAGTCCTAAGGCCAGCTTGTAGCCCTGGTGGTGCGGTTGTTAAGAGCTTGGCTGCTGTGATGGTTAAGGTTGTGTGTCAACTTGGCTGAGTCATGATTCTC
>NW_004443945.1:20474747-20476422 GCF_000243295.1 Trichechus manatus latirostris | reverse complement strand
GTTTGTTAAAGGCATCCACTTGTGGTACTTTTGTTATAGCAGCACCAGATAACTAAGACAGCTGCTAACCAAAATGTTGGCAGTTTGAATTCACCAGCTCCTCCTTGGAAACCCTATGGGGCAGTTTTATTCTGTCCTATAGGGTAGCTCTGAGTCTAAATCAACTTGACAGCAACAGGTTTGGTTTGGTTTTTTTAAGGCCAGCCTAGTCTACCAGTGAAACTCCTGGTTGTCAATGTGATTCTAGTAGGGCAGCTGGCCTTCAGATAGCTACCACAGGTTATGATCCTGCGTACAGTCAGGAGGCATTTCCTGACTCGTAAGGAAGTCAGCATCCTCTCCACAAGACTGCCCCTCTCCTTTTTCACTTCACTACTTCCAGCACCTCAGAACTGTTGCTCTCATACCTCCAAAAGCTGGCATGTACTTCACACCGACAGATAGGTTCCCAGTCTCTCTTCCTTACTAGTTTTGGAAGGTAATGCTACATGGGAACAAAGTTCTAGCTCTGCTACAAATTACCTGTGTGACTTTGAGCAAGTTGCTTCATGTCTCTGGGACTCATTTTCTCCAGTGTAAAATGAAAACACTGGGTCAAGTCAGCTCCAAAAAGGTTTCTAGTTCTGAAATTTCATCACTTATTTAAATCCTTGTTGTTATTGCTGTCAAGTAAAATTCCAGCTCATGGCAAGCCCAGGCGTGCAGGGTAGAACTATTCCATAGGGTTTGCAAGGCTGTGACCTCTTGGAAGACTATCACCAAGCCTGTCTTCTGAGGTGCCTTTCAGTGGTTTGAACCACCAAACTTTCAGCTAATAGTCCAGCACTTAATCGTTTGTACTACCCAGGGACTCCATTAAATCCTTACGGGCTGGGATACAACTGTTTCCTAATACTGTGCAAGCATAAAAAAAAAAAAAAATTGCTGTTGAGTCGACTGCAACTCATGGTGACCCTATAGCAGAGAGTAGAACTGCCCCATAGAGTTCCCAAGGAGCAGCTGGTGGATTGGAACTGTCCATCTTTTGGTTAGCAGTTGAGCTCTTAACGACTTTACCACCAAGCATAATACTGGATAAAACAGTAATCTAGTCATTATCTAGTCATTAAACAGTGTCTTATCTGCCCCACCCCCACCCCCCACCCCAGTTCTTTCCTCTGGCTGATTTATACCTAGGTATAATAAATTGTGTTTCATTTAAAGAAAAGTGTGCTTCCCAATTTTGCCATCAGAAAGATGTATTTTTTTTCAGAGTGGGATTTTTATTTTGGTGGTTTCTAGCTGTTTTGAATAAATAATTTACTGAGTTGTAGAACGTAGCCTTTTTGAAGGAAGAAATAGGATTGAGAAGGGGTATGCAAGAACCTTGAACTTGTTGTATCTGTAACTTTTTTTTTTTAGAAAAAAATGTGAAGCAAAGATGGCAAAAAATCTTTCATGATGAAATCTGAGTGATGGATATAAAATTGTTAATTATTTTATTCTGAACATTTCAGTTTACCTGGACTATTAAGAATAAAAACTTAAGGCAGGGCCAAGATGGCGGAGTAGTCAGATGCTTCCGGTGGACCCTCTTACAACAAAGACCAGAAAAAACAAGTGATTGGATTATATATGGCAATCTGGGAGCCCTGAACATCAAAGGCAGGGTTGAGGAACTGGACTGAGTGGCAGG
>NW_004443945.1:20459818-20464661 GCF_000243295.1 Trichechus manatus latirostris | reverse complement strand
TTCCTTCATAGATCATCTTAGGTCCCATCTCCTCTATGAAGCTTTCCTGTTTGCCTCAACCCTCTATGGCTAATTTTTCAGGAAATATTCTGGAGACTTTGCTATCTGTACCACTTTTTGGCCACTCAAGCCTCTGTTTTTTAATGCTCTGCTGTAGGACAATCCGTATTTTCATATGTGGCACACTGATGCCCTGTATCAGTCAGGGGGAGCTAGGTCATTCTGTGCTAACAAAACCAGTTCCTGTCAGAGCAGGATTGTGCTCCATAGGGTTTTCAATCACTGATTTTTTTGACAATAGATCACCAGGCCTTTCTTCTGAGATGCCTCTGGGTGGACTCGATCTCCAACCTTTTGGTTAGCAGTGAGCACATTAACCATTTGCACCACCCGTGGACTCCCTGTGCTAACAAATATCCCCCAAATTTAGTGTCTTCCAACAAAGGTTCATTTTTCGTCCATACTTCATGTCCGTGGTGGGTTGGCTGTGGCTCCGATCCACGTTGTCTTCCCTCTGAGACTATTGATGGAGCAGTCTTTATCTGTCACATTGCCAGTTTCAAGGCAGAGCAAAAAGCCGAGGGAACTACCATTGACTGACTTCTAAAACTTCTACCCATATTGTTTCTGCCTGTATCTTATTGGCCAAAGCAAGTCACATGAGCATTCCTGCGTTCAGGTGGGCCCAAGCAAAAAAACAAACCTGTTGCCATCGAGTCTGACGTCTAGCGACCCTATAAGACAGAGTAGAACTGTCCTACAGGGTTTCCAAGGAGCAGCTGGTGGATTCGAACTGCCGACCTTTTGGTTAGCTGCCGAGCTCTTAACCACTGTGCCACCAGGAGTGTCTCATCTTCCTACTGGGAGGAGCATGATGGAGAAGGAACCAGATTATTTGATGAACACGTCAGTAATACAATCTACCACACACTCTTAGAAAACATTTCTTATGCTGAATTTGAACTTCCATCTTGCAGCTGATAACCATTCTATGATCTCGCATGCTGATGCTGCCGATTTCGGCTATGTCGTCCTCTTAAGGAAGTATGTCTGCAAGCATTTCAATATTTTATTGCATTTTATCCCTTATTAATTTATAACTATAGATGGAAAATGCAAGTGCTGATATGAGTCATAAGAAATACAGGTCTCATAAACTTAAAACGCTAGAGACGGATCCTTGGGTATAGCGGAAGCTGTGAATATCTCACTCACAGGCTCTCTGCACATTCTAAGTTAATTGACTATGCTCAGTTGTGAAGGAAGATTAAGAAACGTGTGTAAAGCCGGAACAGTATCATCAAAGCTTGTGTTTAAAAGCTGAAGTGTAATTAGAAAATTATTTTTAGCTATCTGGGAACAGAAATCCTTTTGTATCAACTTTCGGATGTTCTCGTTTCATATAGATTTTCAGGAGTACATCATGTATGGGCTGCCTGTATTGGCTGACATTTATACATATGCCTTTTCCCTCAGATTGTGAATCCTTTGAGAGAAGAAACCAAGGGGCAGCATGGAGAACAGACACAGTTCAAGCTCTCCAGTGAGATACTCCTGGATGCAAATCCCAACTCTGATACTGCCTAGCAGTGGGACACTGGGCAATTTACTTAAAGTCTCTGAGCCTCGATTTTCTCATCTGAAAAATGGGGATTATGATATTTAGTTTCCAGGTTTGTTGTGAGCATTACATAGTATATGTGAAAGACTGTTTTTGTTAGCTACCGTCAAGTCAGCCCCAGCTCATGGCAACCCCATGCACAACAGGATCAGACTGTTATGATCCATAGGGTTTTCTTTGGCTGATTTTTGGAAGTAGATCACCAGGTCTTTCTTCCTAATGTAAAAGACTAGCAAAAACAAAACAAAACCCAAACCCATTGCCATCAAGACTATTTCAACTTATGGCAACCCCATGTGTTGCAAAGCAGAACTGCACTCCATAGGGTTTTCAAGACTGTGACCTTTCAGAAACAGATTGCCAGGCCTTTCCTCTAAGGTGCCTCTGGGTAGGTTCAAAGTGCCAACCATTGTGGTTAGTAATCAAATGCTTAACTGTCTGCATCACCGAGGAACCCAATGTAAAAGAATAACCCTTTGCCTTTGAGTCGATTCCGACTCATAGACTAAAAAAAACCCATTGCTGTCGAGTCGATTCTGACTCATAGCGACCCTATAGGATAGAGAAGAACTGCCTGCTAGGGTTTCCAAGGGGTGGCTGGTGGTTCGAACTGCCAGCCTTTTGGTTAGCAGACATGTTCTTAACCACTACGCCACCAGGGCTCCAACTCATAGACAAGCAGGTGCTAAATAATGTTAATTTTGTCTAAATCTATCATTTACTACCCTTATTATGTACCAGGCACTTAATATGCTTTATTCTCTATTTCTTCCAACAATCATACAGGTAGGATTATCATTCCCATTTTTTTAAAATTCAGAGAGATTATGTGATTCTCCCAAAGACCCAATCATTGGCAAATTCAGTCTGGAATTCATGTCTTTCTAGAACAAAAGTCTACGAATGGAGAAAGGGGAGATTAGCTGGTCTTCCTCCTTCGTGAAAGGCAAGATTTTGCCTTTCTAGATCATCAAAGGAGATAAATTATGTTTGATAACATTTTAGGTTAGATGTTGCCTAATCCAGATGCCTGTTTGCTTTCAAATCCCTTCCCGTCTCTTCCCCTGCTCTTTTTCTTTATGGCAGGAAAGTATGTCTCCCAGGCTTCCTTATCAGCTGGTTTCTGGGAGTTGAGCCAATGGGAAGCACTGGCAGAAGACTGGAAGGTGGGAGGAGGGGAGAAGCCAGGGTATTTCTCCTCTTCTCTTTTTGCTTTGGGAGGTGATTTCCAACAGCAGCAGCATGTCTGACAGTACCTCTGTTGGACAGCCCTTCCCTGCATTGTCTCAGCGCCAGCCAGGCAAATGGTGGCAGCATCCTTTCTACTTTTCTTAATCTCTAAGTTCCCTTACTGTCCCATGTCTGTCTTCTCATATGTGATCAACTGATTCCTTGTTGAACATCCCTTCTGTTCGAAATATCTAGAATGGTTTCTATTTTCTTGACTGGAGCCTGATCAATACAGATGTACTTGACTGCATTCCAAATCTTTAAACATTAATAAACCATGTAGAGTATCATATCGACACCACTATTAATGCTGTTGTTTTATTGTTAGGCACACTTTCTACCACTAATGCCTCCATCTGTCCTTCTTTGTCTCCTGCATTATTTTATAAATATCTTGAAGGCAGGGACTAAGCCTTATGTATTCTCTCCCAACCTCTAGTCCGGAACTTGACCAAACCCCAAAAGTGTGCTTTTATGAGTTCAGGATTAATCGCATGGGTCTCCAAGAGCGTGTTAATCATGATTTTTGACTTGCACCTTGGCTGCGATTCAGGGCTGGAGCTGGTTCCACGTTCTGACCTTCACAGTCCTGATTCCCGGCTGGGACAAGATCCAGATACTTTAATGAATCATCTGGCACACTACTTTTCCTCCACACACTCCTGTAAAATTGGCATTTCTTACAGCCTCTATGAAGCAGTTTTCTTGTTGTCTGACAGAAGCAAGAGACAGTTCTCAGATGGTTTTGTTTTGTTTTTTCATTTCTAACAGAGATACAAAGCCTATCTCTAGGGCCGGCTTTGAGGGTGGGTGACCTGGGCAGTTGCACGGGGCCCCATACTCAGAAGGGCCCTATGCTTAATTTAATGTTCTTCTGTCACCATCTTGAAATTCCTAATATATATTTTTTTGTGGGGGGGAGGTGAAACAGAGAAAAGTCGAAGTATAAGAAGACAAGGGAAAGGATCCGGGTGACAAAGAGGTTGCAACTCTTAAAGTCCTAAAGGTGAGAAGAGTTTAAAATTTGGTAATGGAGGCGCCGTAGAGACAGGGAAGAGTGGGAGAAAAATATGAGTGAAATTCAGGGCAACCTGATCAAGTTATGGAGGTTGTTATCCTTTGCTCTAGTTATTGGGTGATGCAAATTATTAATGTGCTTGGCTGCTAAACAGAAGGTTGGGGGTTCAAGTCCACCCAGAGGTGCCATGGAAGAAAGGCCTGGCAATCTACTTCCAAAAAATCAGACATCGAAAACTCTATGGAGCACATTTCTACTCTGACACACATGGGGTAATCATGGTGACTCGATGGCAGCTAGTGGTTGGTTGGATCCTTTGCTCTAGCAGAAAAGGGGCCAGTGTGCCCCCTGAAGTGAAGTCTCCTAGCAATATAAACAAGGTGATTTGTCTAAATAATTGCAGTACTGCAATCAGTATTCCAGGTAAATATGCCATTGTTTAAAAACAAGTAACCCAGCTGCGACTAAGTTCTTTGGGAAGACTTTGCTCTTGTTTTGAGGCCAATCCATATATTCTCTTGCATCCAAGTAAATTCAACTCCAAAAACACTGACATGGAATGTCAATTTTATTGCATCAAATTTCACCAACAGATGAATTGTTTCTCTCTTCCTGGCTTTTCTGTCCGGCCAGGTTTCCTGTTTCCTAAAATTCCTCTCCCTTTGCCATCTCACTCTGTCTGTCATCTACAGCAATTTGGCAAGAGTCTGTAAATTTGGATCGTGAATAGTAAGCTTTCTGAAATATAAAATTTCCTGAATCAATGAGTCATTTGCCTAACGAAATTCTGGTGGGGAGATGAACTTTCTGGGAGTTTGAATTTGAAAGTCTCTTTCAAGGCAGCGTTCCCTATCTCAGGGCTTTAAACCAGTTCATTTGGGTTAGAATCCATGCCGAGAATTTGCATTTCTAACAAGTTTCCTGCTGAGAATTTGAATTTTGACCCCAGATACACTGAATCAGAATCTAAACTT
>NW_004443945.1:20454927-20459278 GCF_000243295.1 Trichechus manatus latirostris | reverse complement strand
AGTTTGCCCAATGCAATACATCATTTGATTTCTTGAGTGCTGTTTCCATGGGTGTTGATTGTAGATCCAAGTAAAATGAAATCCTTGACTACTTCAATATTTTCTTCGTTTATCATGATGTTGTTTATTGGTCCAGTTGTGAGGATTTTTGTTTTCTTTATATTGAAGTGCAATCCATACTGAAGGCTGTAGTCTTTGACCTTCATCAGTAAGTGCTTCAAGTCCTCTTTGCTTTCAGCAAGCAAGGTTGTGTCATCTGCATATCACAGGTTGTCCATGAGTCTTCCTCCAATCCTGATGTCGCGTTCTTCTTCATATGGTCCAGATTCTCGGATTATTTGCTCAGCATACAGATTGAATAAATATGGTGATAGGATACACTGCTGACACACACCTTTCCTGATTTTAAACCATGCAGTGTCCCCTTGTCCTGTTCGAACGACTGCCTTTTGGTCTATGTACAGGTTCCACATGAGCACAATTAAATGTTCTAGAATTCCCATTCTTGACAATATTATCCATAATCTGTTATGATCCTCACAGTTGAATGCCTTTGCATAGTCAATAAAACACAGGTAAACATCTTTCTAGTATTCTCTGCTTTCAGCCAGGAACCATCTGACATCAGCAATGATATCCCTGGTTCCAGCTTCTTCTAAATCCAGCTTGAATTTCTGGCAGTTCCCTGTCAATGTGCTGCTGCAACCATTTTTGAGTTATCTTCAGAAAAAGTTTACTTGTTTGTGATATTAATGATAGTGTTCGATAATTTCCGCATTCTGTTGGATCACCTTTCTTTGGAATGGGCACAAATACAGATCTTCCAGTCAGTTGGCCAGGTAGCTGTCTTCTAAATTTCTTGGCATAGATGAGTGAGTGCCTCCAGCGCTGCATCCGTTTGCTGAAACACCTCAATTGGTATTCTGTCAATTCCTGGAGCCTTGTTTTTCTTTACTGCCTTCAGTGTAGCTTGGACTTCTTCCTTCAATACCATTAGTTCTTTTTTTTTTTCTTTTTTTATTACAATTTTAATGAGATATAATTGATAACACACTGTACCTAAAGTACGTAATTTGATAAATGTTGACATGTATACACCTGTGAAACATCACCACGATCAAGACAATAAACATTTCCATAACTTCCCAAAGTTTCATAATGTGCCTTAGAAATTCATCCCTCTACCATCAGGCCCAGGTAACCATTGATCTGCTTTCTGTCATTATAAATTCAAACAGCTTTTAAAATGTACTGTCATCATTCTGTACTTTGCAGTTGATTCTTTATGTGCTGAGCAGGATTCTACAGTTATCCATATTAAATTTCACCTTTGTACCTGTGTTCCATCACACCTGTCAGTCTGATTTTTGCATCTGCTATATTGGGTCTCCTTAACCTGATGCCTGTACAAATATAACAAGTCTATACCTACTCTTATTCCTTGATTAAGACATATAGGTCTGGATGGACTCCTTTAGCATGCTGGGAGCAGTTCTTCCTCCAGGTATTAATAATGTAATAGAACTACCTGAATACCATCAGTTCTTAATCATATGCTACCTCCTGAAATGGTTGGACGTCAACCAATTCTTTTCAGTACAGTGACTCTGTGTATTCCTTCCATCTTCGTTTGATGCTTCCTGAGTCTTTCAATATTTTCCCTGTAGAATCCTTCAAAATTGCAGTTTGAGGCTTGAATTTTTTCTTCAGTTCTTTCAGCTTGAGAAATGCTGAGCGTGCTCTTCTCTTTTGGTTTTCTAGCTCCAGGTCCTTGCACATTTCGTTATAATACTTTACTTTGTCTTCTGGAGCCGCCCTTTGAAATCTGCTGTTCAGGTCTTTTACTTCTTCATTTCTTCCTTTCACTTTAGCTACTCCACATTCAAGAACCAGTTTCAGAGTCTCTTCTGACATTCATTTTGGTCTTTTTTTTCTTTCCTGTCTTTTTAATGACCTTTTGCTTTCATGTATGATGTCCTTGATGTTATCCCACAACTTGCCTGGTCTTTGGTCATTAGTGTTCAATGCATCAAACCTATTCTTGAGATGGTCTCTAAATTCTGTTGTGATAGACTCAAGGTTGTACTTTGGCTCTCGTAGGATGAATCAAACCTACCACCCATCTGTCAGTTTGTGGAACTGTGGTGGCTTGCGTGTTGGTGTGATGCTGGAAGCTATGCCACTGGTATTTCAAATGCCAGAAGGGTCACCCATGGCTGACAGGTTTCAGCAGAGCTTCCAGACTAAGACAGACTAGGAAGAAGGACCTGGTAATCTACTTCTGAAAAAAAAATGGCCAGTGAAGACCTTATGAATAGCAGCAGGAACTTGTTAGAAATGCAAATTCTCAGCAACAGGTTAAACCTGAACAAACAGGTTTGAAGCCCTGATCCCGATCCTATATTTCCATTTCTTCTCAGAACAGTAACGCTTGGTTAAAGGTAGTTGTGGGCATAATTAAGTATTAAATGGAAGAGCCTGGGGCGGGGTGGGGGTGGGGGGATATGTCTAATGTGAAAGAAAACAAAACTTTGTAATGAGAAAAAAGAAAAAACAAACTCAGCTTTCTTGTTCAGTATTATTTTAAATAATTTTTTGTTATTGTTGAAAATATACACAGCAGAACATTAATTCAACAATTTTCTCATGTACAATTTAGTGACATTGATTACATTCTTTGAGTCGTGCAGCAATTCTCAGCCCCCTTTTCTGACTTGTTCCTCCTGCAGTAACATAAACTCACTGCCCCTAAGCTTCCTATCTGAACTTTCTAGTTGCTGTTGTCAATTTGATCCCATATAGATAGTTCTTTAAAAGAGCACAATGCTCAACACAGACATTGTTTACTAATAAAGCTAAACTATTGTTTGGTTTAAAGAAGACTTCAGGGGATATATTTGGTGTCAGTTTAAGGTTTAAAGAGTATCTCAGGGCAAAAATTTCAGGGGTTCATCTAGCCTCAATGGCTCCAGAAAGTTTGGATTCCATGAAACTTTTATATTCTCTTCTGCATTTTCCCCCTTTTGATCAGGATTCTTCTATAGAATCTTAGATCAAAATGTTCAGTAATGGTAGGCAGGCACTGTCCAGTCTTCTGATCTCCTGGCAAAGGAGGCAGTTGTTCACGGAAGCAATTAGCCACACATTCCATTTCCTCCTCCTATTCCTGACTCTCCTTCCTCTGTTGCTCCAGGCAATTAGAGACCATTTGTTATACCTTGGATGACTGTTTGCAAATTTTTAAGACCCCAGGCACTACACAAAAGCTTGTTCAGAGTTTCTGATTAATTCCCACAATGATGTATTATTTCTGATTAAGGGCCCAAATCTGACATATCTGAGGATGGCTCTTGGGTCCTTTATGATCCGGGTTTAATCAGCACAGTAAGAACGTGATGGCTTTACAGCCTTGTAAAACTAACCAGTCCTGCACTTAAACAGACTTATCTAAGATGCCTATTTCTTCTTATATAACCTGTCCTTAATAAATTTAAATTGAACCAGTTTTTCTCTTGTTCCAAGTCTGAAATAAAACTGACATATGCTGATAATCTAACCTGTCTTGGGTGCTTGGCTTTAACAGTGGTCAGAGGCTAGTCTAGGAAAAGGGAGCTTAGAGACAAAACACCGGATGAGATGAAATAGACCCCACACTGGAGTCCTATCTTTCAGTATCTCTTAACGCAATGTGTTTTTGTCTTGCAGAGACCTTGGGGTAGTAATTGTGATAGTTTCTTTAGAGCTGCAGTCATGATTAAAAATGCTACACGAGGCAGAACGAGGATGTCCTTGATACACATCTGTTTTCTGGGAAAAGATTACTGCCACAGAAATTGAGCTGGGAAACTGAGACAATTTGCTCTTAGCGGCTTCAGCAGTGGTTCGAAGTATTGCAGTTGACTGGATTCACACCATGCAGCCCCCCCCTACCCCCCTACCCCCAGTCTGCAAAATAATAACAGTGATAGCATTGCACCCACGGTTTATCTGCAAGGATAGAAGCGGAATAAAGCCCCAGTTAACTAGATTGTAAAAGAATCTCAAAGCCGCAGTAGAGTTACGCGACCAACCAAATCAAAGACGGAAGGGCCGGAACTGCAGTACTGATTGACTCTGGGACCTGGCAAGAGCGCAGAGATTATTTATTTACACCGGGCTCCCAGTTCCCGCAGCTGGCTCCGGCCGCGGTGACATCACCGGCCCGGGCGCGGGTCACGTGGCCCTCCGGCCGCCCCGCCTCCTCCCGCCGCCGCCACCGCCTTCCGAGCGCATGGTCTCGCCGCGGCAGCAGTTCGGCCGGAGCTCTCGAGGGAAGCGCGGAGCCAGGTGGTGCTCGGGCGAGTTCGGGAGC
>NW_004443945.1:20437414-20454445 GCF_000243295.1 Trichechus manatus latirostris | reverse complement strand
CAATCCCCCGCGCCTCGGCCAACCTGTGGCGGGAGGAGCACAATCCCCTTTTTCGGCTGAGGCCGAGACGGTCCCGCTTAGGACCCGAAGTTTGGAGTATTTCGTGGGTGGCGGGATGGGTTGGGGGCTTGGAGAAAAGGAAGACGCCCGAAAGCTTCAGATTGTGCTGAGAGCGGGTCTTCGGCTGAGGTGTAGCTCCTCTTTTTACCATGAAAGTGCCGTTCGTGGCCAGATAACTCTGATCTTATCTGCGGAGCACGTGCTTTCCTTTATTTTTAAAATCCGTTTGGCCTTGTGCTTTGACGGGTCCAGACACCCGTCTTTGAGGTGACTGGGCATATTTTCCTACCTGTGTGGCCAGGGTTGAAGATTTGGAATGCCCATTCTCACTGCCAGCATCTTTCCTCTGATTTGCTTTGCATGCCCTCATTTGGACATTCTGATGCAGAGTTGAAATGGCCGGAGGTTCCAGCTACCCGTGTGGATGGTTCCCCCTCACCTGTTTGTTTGAAAAGCTTTACTCTAGGAAGGGATTTCCTGTGAATTGCTGCTCTGCAGCCCGCCTGGGGAAGCCATTTTACACCCACTTACCTCTTTCCTGCCCATTGGCAGGTGATCCCTGTTCCTTACAGACACCGCAGGCAAATCTGACTTTTTTTTTTTTTTAAGTTGGAGCTTTTGAAATCTTGTTTTATGGAGAGCAGTGATTATCAGGGGCAGTGAGAAAACTTGGAGTCTTGCCCTGTGCCTGCTCCTGGTTGATGGCTGGCACCCCTAGACTGCACCAACACTGAATCGTATTCCGCTTCATTTTGGTGTTGTGCCATCATGGTGGGGAGTTAGACCAGAGCCACTTGGCAATGAATACCACGGCATAGAAAGGAAATGCCTTAAAAATGGTAGTAAAATGGCGTATAGAACTTTTCAGTGAGAAAAAACTCTTCTCTCTTTAATCCTTGGGTCCTGAGAGTTTTTGTTGATTCATAATACTGTGGTAAATTTTTGATACAATATAGACATGTCGAGTTGTGAGCTCATTCATTGTTACATTTTAAGCAAAACATTTTTCTCCCCAGGTATATGGTATGCTCTGTGCTATTTATAGTTTCAAGTTTCATTTAGTCAGTGCCTATCATGGCTACACAATAGAAATTTTGACCTTAAAGGCTTTCAAACAGTTCTTTGGTATGTGTGGGTTCTTATTGTGCAGGGTGAATGCAGATGAAAGATTGGTATACTGGCTCAGCCCTAACTTTGCTAAAAGCGAAGAAATTTCTTTAGACAAATTTATAATTATAGCAAAAGGATAGATGGCCTCAGATATAGTTAGTGCTTTTGTTTATGATCAAGGCAGAGTGTTTTATACAAATGTCTTGTGTCCTCCTTGAAAATGTTCGATTCTGCCGGCTTGCGAGTACATCAGTGAATGTAATTTGTAAAATCTAGGGCACTGCATTACGCAAATGTACTACATGATCTACAGTAAAGATAAATCTACTTGAGCCCCGTTGTTGGCTGTAATCCCACCAGACGGTATTGGTGTAATAAAAGGAGAGTACTCTGTGTGCTTTGTCTACTATTTGAGCACACTCTGTGGAAAGCAGTTATTTGGAAATATATGGCCTTTTGAAAGATAATTAGAAAGTTTTCTAGCAGATGTGAATAAGATTGCCACCTTAACCTGTTGTTGAGTTGATTCTGACACATAGCAACCCTATAGGACAGAGTAAAACTGCCTCATAGTTTCCAAGGAGCAGCTAGTGTGTCGCAGCTCCTCACACGGGGCACCATCTGTCGCAGCCCCTCGCACGGGGCACCATCTGTCGCAGCGGCGGCGAATGTCGGGACAGCGGAGACAGTAACCAAACACAACTCTTAAGAGAAGTGGGGCCAGGAGGGTCACTCTGAGGAGTCGACCCCGGCTTCAGTCCCAGGATTTATTTATAGTCAGTACAGCAAGCAGTGAAGCAAATAACAGAACAATGGGCTTTGGGTGAATAACAATAAGTTTCAGGCAAGGGAGAAGGAATTCAGGTAAACAAGCCAATCAGTAAAGGGACAATAGGTTTGGGAAAACAAGTCGTGACAAGTCTCACCATGGTGGGGACAAGTCTCAACATGGTGTGCAGCATAGAGGCCTGTGGGAGCTGCAGTTGTCAATAGTGCAGCCATGTTTAAATGGCATATATCCCCACACTAGTGGATTCAAACTGCCAGCCTTTTGCTTAGCAACCGAGCTCTTAACCACTGTGCCACCAGGGCTCTGAATGCCACGTTAGGTAAACCCAAATATATGGAAAACCTGGATTAACTACCGATAATCTTTATAAAAGGTCTTTTGCATTTCACGAAACATTTTAAGCTTTTTTTTTCTTTATAGTGAGTTTCCTTCATCCCTTTAAATATAATTTGAGTATCCAAAACTTTGATTTACATGAACATGTTAATGACAGTGTTGTGTGGCCATGGAGCAGGTCACTGAAGATCAAGGCCCTTCTCCTCACCCTTCCCCCTCCAATCCCCTTTCCCAGGTTATCTGGATGGAGTGGGGTCAGTTATCAGAAAGGAGGAGAGAGTTTTTAGAAAAAAGAGTAGGGTTATGGGCAGATATTTCAAAATAAGTATCCACTGTAAGGGCTCTGGAGCCCTGGTGGTGCAGTGGTTAAGAACTAGGGCTGCTAACCAAAAGGTTGGCAGTTCGAATCACCAGCTGCTCCTTGGAAGCCCTATGGGGCAGTTCTGCTCTTTCCTATAGGATCGCTGTGGATTGGAATTGACTCGATGGCAACGGGCGTGGTTTGATTTATGCCAGATAGGTAAAGTGGATCTTTTTAATGAGTTTTCTTGTTGTTTCTTACCCTTGACATTTACTAAACTCCTATGTGCCAGGTAGTGTACTAGATGCTTCCCATAAGTTTAATTTCACCAGGTTTAGAGTGATAAACCAAAGCTAAGAGAATTAGGCAAATTACTTGAAGTCCTGTGGCCGACTTGCGGTCTGAATGATGTTCCTACCGTGTTATACCCTGAAAAGTTGTGTGTGTTTTGTTTTTGCCTTGGCTAGCAAAGGCTCAGCCCAGTAATAAAGAATATTGACTTTAGGTATTTATGTTAAACAAACCTGTTGCCATCGAGTCAATTCTGACTCAGTGAATTAGAGATTATTTTTTGTTGTTGTCATTTTTGTTTTATTTTTTCTTTTCCTTTATTGAGGTATAATTTACATAGAGATACTAAGTGTACAGTTCATCGAGATGACAAATGCATAAGCCTTTGTAATATGTACCCTTAGAGAACTTTTCCAGAACCCTAGAAATTTCCCTCATGCCTCTTCCTAGTCAGTCCCCAGCACCCACACTGCCATTCCATCGACTACCAGAGACGAGTTTTGCTTATTTATGTAGATGGAAGCATATTGTATGTACTCTTGCGTCTGGCTTCTTTCACTTAGCGTAATGTCTTTTAGATTCATTTATGCTGTTGCCATGGATCAGTGGCTCATTTCTGCGTATTACTCAGTATTATTTCATCATGTACTACAATTCATGCATTTGCTGAATGATGGACATTTGGGCTGTTTCCAGTTTGGGGCTATTCTGGGTACAGCTGTTCTAAACCTTCTTGTACAAGATTTTTTGTAGACATATATTTTTATTTCTTTTGGGTTGGTACCTGGGAGTGGAGTTGTTGGTCATTGGATAGATGTATGTTTGTTCTGGTAGGTGTGTAGTGATAGCTCATGGTGGTTTTTCGTTTGCGTTTCTCTGTTAAATGCTGTGGAACACTTTATCTTTGCTTGTTGGTCAGTTACCTCTCTTCCTTTGTGCTAAGCCTTTTACCCATTTTTGTTGGGTTTTTTCTTCTGTTGATCTGTAAGAATTATTTATATATTTTGGATACCAGTCCTTTGTTAAATATGTGTTTTCTGCCTGTGTGTAGCTTGGCTGTTCATTTTAATGCTATTGTTGAGCAGAAGTTTGTCACTTTGATAAAGTCCAATTTGTCAGTTTTTTCTTTTATGGGTTAGTACTTTCTGTGTTCTAAGAAATCTTTGCCAACCCCAAAGTTATAAGGGTATTCTCTTATATTTTCTTCTAGAAGCTTTGTCATGTTAGCTTTTATGTTTAGATCTAGGAATAATCTCAAGTTAATTTTTGTGTATGATGTGAAGTAGTGGTTAGAGATTTGTATTTGTTTCTTTTAAAAGGAAGTTTTATGACTTAACCTAAAAAAAATGCATTATTACATACCTTTTAGTAATTACAACAGTTTTGGAAAGCAAAGTGTCTAAGTTTCCCAGGGCTGCATAACAAAATACCACAAAAAGGGTGATATTTTATCGTCTCACAGTCTGGAGACTAGACATCCGAATTCAGAGCCTCAGCAGGGCTGTGCTCACTGTCTATCATTCTTCCTCCTCTCTTTCGCCTTCTGGTAGCGCTGGGTGTTTCTGGAAGGTCCTTGGCTTTTAGGCGGATCCTCAGTGGTAACTTCCCCCGCGTGCAACTCTTTTCCGTCTCCACGCTCCTGTTTTATGAGACAACGCTCAGAAGGGATTAAGACCTGCCCTATTCCTGTTTGATCACATTAACTATCACAAAAGAAAAACCCTATATCCAAACAAGGTCACGTTTACAGGTTCAGGGATTAGGACTTTAATATATCTTTTTGGGGAACACAGTTCAGTCCCTAACATGTAAGATAATTTATTCATCTGCACAGAGAATAAAAACTGACCTGTCCTGGTTTCAGAACCAAACCAAACCAAACCCGTTATCATCGAGTCGATTCCAACTTATAGCAACCCTAGAAGACAGAGTAGAACCGCCCCATAGGGTTTCCAAGGAGTGGCCTGGTGGATTCAAACTGCCAGCCTTTGGGTTAGCAGCTGAACTCTTAACCGCTACGCCACCAAGGTTTCCCCTGGTTTCCGAGGGACATGAAATTCTTGAAGCGTACTATGATTGCTATGCAATCTTCTGGGATTTCCCCTTTTCGAGCAAAATTTAGTGTTCTAAACCTGACGCCATTAACTTCTTCCTCAACTTGCCCATACTCTAGCCTCTCTTTCCTTGTGTCTAGACTCCCTAGGTAGATGTCTCTGTCCTGTTGCCACCTTAATCTCTTCCTTTGTTCCCTTTCCATGTCCTATTGATTTTAGCTGTACCTCCTGACTATCTCCTCATTCTGTCCAGCTGTTCTTATCCTTGCTGTCATTTCTTCATTTAGGCTCTCACTAGCTCTCACATGGCTATTATAATAGCCCTGCTTCTAGCCTTGCCATCATGTAAAAATGGCATGGTGGGGGCGGCTGACCTCCTCTTAACTTCACGAGGGGGAAGAAGAATCAAGATCAACGGCCCAAGGCTGATTCCTATGAGGCATAGTTCAGACATACCTCCACTCTGTCAATTCTGACACCAGCCGTCCCTCCCACTGCACTGTCTGCTTCTCTGCTGGGTTTGATAATTCATTGCAGTGGCCACACAGAACTCACAAAGTGTACTTAAACAGTTATAGGGTTTATTAGGAAAGTAATAGGTTACAATTCAGGATACAGTTCTTGGATCAGGATGGCCTCTTCTCAGCCGTGCCCACAGGCAGGCCTCTTTATGGCCCTCGGCCTTGGCCTCTGCCCTGCTTGGGCAAGTGTTACACAAAGCTCTTTAGCTCCGCCGGTAGGTGCCTGAGGGCACCCCACTCAGCCAGTAAGCCTCAGCCCAAAGGCACTCAGCTCTCTGGCTCCATGGGTCAGCAAGCATAGCTCCACTGACAAGTGCACAGAGGCACCCTACTCTGCCAGGAAACCTCTTACCCAGAGGTGCTCAGTTCTCTTGTTCCGTGGGTCACCATACCCACTGTAGTAGCCTCACTCCATGGGCCTGGAAGCCCACTGCACCATCTCTCTCTGGTCTCCTGGTTCTCCTGCTGCCGGTTCTCTGCCGTGCTTGCTGCCACTTCTTGCCATCTTGTGCTGTCTCCAGTGTTACAGCTCTCTGTCTCCTGGGTCTAGGAGGTTGTCAGCACGGGGATCCCATGTCCAAAGGATGCACTCCACTCCTAGCTCTTCTTCTTGGTGGTAGTCGGTTCCCCCCACCTTGCTTCTCTCTCCTTTTATCCTTTGTAAGATAAAAGGTATAACTCAAGGGTGTGGTTTGAATAAGGGTGATAAGTGTGGTGACATGAGTCACACCCCTAGTAAGGCAGTGTGACTCAAGATACATCCCACCTTAATCCTACCTTATTAACATAATGGACAACTCACTTCTAAATGGGATCATAACCACAGGCATAAAAACCAAAAACCAAACTGTTGCCATCGAGTCGATTCCGACTCATAGCAACCCTATAGGACTGAGTAGAACTGCCCCATGGGGTTTCCAAGGAGCAGCTGGTGAATTTGGACTGCTGACGTTTTGGTTAGCAGCTGAATGCATAACCACTGCACCACCAGGGCTCTAAAACCATAGGTGTAGAGGCTAGGAGTTACAGTACATCACATAATGGAAGATAATTACATCAGATCACAGAATGGAGGATGACTACATTATATAACTTCCAGATTACGTCATAACTATCACAGGTTCCAAATACCTTATTTGCATAGTCCCATCCAATCATTGTGTGGGAGTCACAAAGATTATGGCTAGAAGGGCCATATTAAGTAATTCAGTGCACCACACATCAGTGTTGTAGAGGAAAAACATCATAAAGTTTAGTAAAGCAAAAAGAAAGTTTTATTCGGCATATATTCAAAAAAGCAAAAGTGGGAAAACAGATACACATCCTGCTAGAGCCTCGTCTGCCTAAGTCCAAAGAATGTTACAGAGCCATTAGTATATATTAACATTACAAATGGGCAAAACTGTTGAAAGCTTAGCCTTTTCAGATTGGCTAGAAACTGTGATCCTACATTTTGAATTGTCTTTCTTAACAATCATTGGTACAGGTTTCGGTAGTGACAGTCAGGAGGGTCTTCATTGGTCCAACAAATTTCTATTCACTAAATGCAAGGTATTTTCCAAGATTATTTTAGCGATTGTGATTGTCTTTATACCTCAGGGCCCAGTTGATGTGTCCTTGTGAGGAGTTGTGAGCCCAGCTCCACCTGGGTCACATTCTCTATGCTCAAGGAGAGGGAATAATAACTCCAAGATTATTTCCTAAGTCATTAACAATTCTGTTTTTTTTCCCCCTATTCTGTTATAGATGCAGCTTCCAGAGGTATTTTTCTCAAACACAAATATAAACTTGCTATCCTATTTTCCAAAAACGTTGGCTCCCTGTCTTCAGGGAGTTGTGTGTGTTCCATGACCTAATCCAAACACAATTTAAATTGGCTTAAACAACAAACATTGTGGCTACATCTCTTTCCCCTCTCTCCTATCCTCTCCCCTTTCAGGTGTTCCTCCTTTTGGGTATAAATAGCTGTGGTGGTGGTGAATCAATATGTAAGCCCTAAGTCCTGAGATTTTACTCTGATTAGACAAGTTACCTGTTCATCCCTGAATCAAACACTGAGGTCAGGAGTTTGTGCCTGGAATGTGCTGATTAATTTAGGTCTGGAATTTTTTTTTTTTCCTGCCTTTGAACTATGGACTAGGAGGATTGTGCACTAGGAATGGGATTAACTTTACTCAAAACCTCTGGTTGAGAGTGAAAGGCTGGGTAATTTGCCAAAGAATCAGAGACTGTCACTGGGGGGAGGAGGTGGAGGAGGAGGAAGGGAGGACGGTAAAAATACCTGCTACACTCCAAAGTCCACATTTCTTCTGATGGAATATGTCTTACCGTCAGGACCTGAATCTCTCACAACACATGCAGGCATACTTTTTCCTTTGTAATTTCTTTCTTTGTTTTAGCTCATGGTTTTGTTAGTGTGTTTTAAAAAGTGGTACTAGTAGTTGGAAGAATTTGCCATTGGCCACAGGGGTGGGTCCCCCTTTGTGCATATCCTCCTTTTCATCATTATTCACATGTATTTAGGAACTTAGTCATTCTGAGTGCCTCTTTGTAGGGTGGCTGGCCATATATCAGATTATATAGAATGAAAGAGGTCAGAGTGGTCTCATTGACTTTATGACCTGGCCTTTCAAAGAATCAGCTAATTCACCTTGAAAGTGACAGCTTGCTTGTGTACCCAAGCTTGATGGATTCTCTGTGCCCTGAGAAGTTCTGGTGTGATAGTATTCACTTTTGTCTGGGTAGTAATACGGGATAGTCCAACTGACAGCTTGTGTTTGTAGACTGATTGGTGGTTTTCAGTGGGTTTTCACAACCCTTCTTACTTAGACCTCAAAGCCACCCTAGGATCAAGCATGATGGGTGGTGTTACGCTCATTTACAATTAACAGTTTTTTTCCAGCTGTCAGATTCTAGGACTTGGTCAATAATTCCAGGGTGAAATATGGACTGATTCATGGTACTTACTCAATCCTTATTGCCTAGTGTTTCCTCCACTAAATTAGATTGTCGAAGACTGAAATACTAGGCTAAGGAATTTGGATTTTATTCTGTAGGTGGTAGGGCGCAATTAAAGAATTATGAACAGGAGTGATATGATGAAAGCAGCTTTTAAGGAAGATTAAGATGGCAGGCTGTTTTGGATGACTGAGAAACCAGATAGGGTGTGTTACAGTCCTCCAGATGTGAGATATGCTGTGTACCAGTTTTCCCAGCACAGGTCTGTCATTGCTAATGATGTGAATAATATGGATGGGAATTTTTATCAGTTAGTGGGTAATACAAGTCTTCTCTTGCCACCCAGACTTTGGCTATCTGAATTCAGGACCTGAATAGATTCAGATAGCCAGGGATACTGGATTTTTAAAACATCTCTATTGTTGACCCCTCCCTTTTTTTTTAAAGTACAGGTTCTCCCCCTCCCCCAATATAAGGGATCAAAGGCAGTTCTAGGTAGAAAATACTGACTGGTGGAAGATTTCAGTGATATTTAATATATTTTTTAGCTTTTATTTCACTGTTATGATAGATGTTCATCAGAACATTTTAAAGCCAGGCTGACCAAGAAATAAGTTTAAGATTGCCATCAAAGCTGTTTATTAGCATCAAACTCTCTGGGACCCACTTTAAGTATACCTGTCTCAGCTAACAAAACAGCAAGTATTGAAGTGGTTAACGTAGATTTGGCACTACAATGTATATTATATTTAACTAAACGTGTAAGATATTTGTTACATCAACTTACTTTGAATTTTGGTGTCCACTTATTTGAATCTTGGTCTTGAAGGAAAAGACCATGATTGTCTCTTCTTACCCCACCCTCTTTGAGGCAGATATATTATTGCTCATAAAGGGATGCTAGTGGAAATAACATGTGAGCCCTAGCACAATGGTTCACTGTTCTTCTTCCTCCCAGCTCCCTTGGCTCTCTGTGGAGCTTCGGGAGCCTGGGTGAGAGTTATGAAGAGCTATAAACTGGATAACCTACTTGACTTTGGGCAAAATAAAAAGTAAGCAAACATCACACTTCTTCTATCGCTCTTAGCAAACCTTTAAGGGCTTGGTGTTGCCTCTTTGCAATTGCAACTTCCAAAGGAAAATTATCTGATAAAAACGGGTTGTATTTCTCAGTCAGGGAAATACACGGGAGCCAAAAAATGCTTGAGGAAATACAATTCCAAATGATTAGTTGGTAAAAATAAGCTTGAATTTCTAAAATAACATGCTAGTTGGAGGTCTTGGAGGTGTTATAGGTTGGAAAGAAAGCACTTAGGGTGTCCCCGAATTTGGCCCTTCCTTAGTGAACTCTCCACCTTCCTGGACCAGAGATTTGATCTTGTCAAAGCCCTAAAGTTGAATGACTGATTCATACCAGCTGAACTTACAGTTCAGCTGAACTTCAGAATGTCAATTTATTAATATTCAGTGAGGAAATATAATTTGTTGTTGAGACGAATACGCCTATCCTTACCAACCCAAAACCAAACCCATTGTCGTTGAGTCGATTCCAACTCATAGCGATCCTATAGGACGGAGCAGAACTACCTCACAGGGTTTCCAGGGAGTGGCTGGTGGATTCGAACTGTCAACACTTTGGTTAGCAGCAGTAGCTTTAATCACTGCGCCACCAGGGCTCTACTCTTATGCTTGTTGTTGTTAGGTGCTGTGGAGTGGGTTCCAATGCATAGCAGCCCTATAGGATAGAGTAGAATAGCCCCATAGGGTTTCCAAGGAGCGGCTAGTGGATTTGAACTGCTGACCTTTTGGTTAGCAGCTGAACTCTCAACCACTACGCCACCAGGGCTCCACTCCTGTCCCTAGACCTATATATTCTTTTTCTTTACCCACCAAAAACGAAATGCACTGCTATCGAGTTGATTCCGACTCAGTAGTGACCCTATAGGACAGAGTAAAACTGCCCGATAGGGTTTCCAAGGCGTAAATCTTTACAGAAGCAGGCAGCCACATCTTTCTCTTGAGGAACAGTTGGTGGGTTCAAACCACTGACCTTTTGGTTAGCAGCTGAGCTCTTTAACCACTGCGCCACCAGGGCTCTTTCTTTTCCTTTAGAGGACATTAAGTTATAATAGTCAAATGACTTTAATATTAAATAGCTTTTAATGAAGACAGCTTCAAAAAAGGAATAACAAACATTCAGGACTAAAGAGATCAAGTCTTCAGGCCAGAACAGCATGTCTTCTTAAAAAGGGGTTTGCCTCTTGGATAGTCCTTTGTGAAGGTCTGCATTTAGATTCCCCCACCCTTGATGTAGTCTTGCTGATCTAGGAGTCTTTTTCCCCCCTTTTGATGGTGCTGTTGACTTTTCTGCTATCTGTTCTTTTTTGTGTCAGTATTTACTTTTAATGCTCTCTTTGTTTTGGCATCAGTAAAGCTGCTGTAACAAAGAGATGCATAAATGTACTTACACAAGACAGAAGTTTATTTCTCTCTCATGTTAACAGTCCAGGGAGGGTTAGTAGACTTTTTGTTTCGTGGGCCCATTAAAGACCCAAGCTGGTGAGGCAGCTCTGTTGTCCCAAATATGCAGATTTCTTCTCTGAGTCTAAGGAGCTGCTTCATTTATCCTTGACTGCCTGGTTGGAGACAGCACACCAGCACTGTGTTTGTGTGTTTGTTCCCCTACTGAAAAGGAGAAAGGGCACCTGGGGGACAAGTGACTTTCTTTATTTAAGGATGTGAAATGGAAGTTGCATGTGTCACTTTCATCTATATCCCAGTAGCCAAAACCACCACCTCCCATCTTTCAGTTTGTTGTACTTTGGTGGCTTGTGTGTTGGTATGATTCTGGAAGCCATGCCACCAGTATTTCAAATACCAGCAGGGTCACCCATGGCAGACAGGTGTCAGTGGAGCTTCCAGACTAAGGCAGACTAGGAAGAAAGGCCTGGCAATCTACTTCTGAAAATTAGCCAGTGAAAACCCTATGGATCACAACAGAATATTGTCTGATACAGTGCTGGAAGATGCGCCCCCTAGGTTGGAAGACACTCAGAATACACAGTAGCCACAACAGTGTACTCGAGCATACCAGTGATTGTGAAGGTGGCACAGGACTGGGCAGTGTTTCATTCTGTTGTACGTGGGGTTGCCATGAGTCGAAGCCAAAACCAACACACATGATCATACCTAGCTTCAAGGAAGGTTGGAAGATGATATCTCTAGCTGGGTATTATGTATCCATAAAAGAAGGAGAGAGCAGACTTGGAGGGACATTTAGTAGTCTGACATGCCACCTAAGGGCAGTCATTTCTAAGTACTTGAGGAGCATCTCATCTCTCTGTTGTCCAGCGAGACAACAACTACCTACCTGTAACCCAAGGCTTTAAATCCAGTTTACACAACAGTGCTTATTGGTTCTCAGTACTTCAGTTTTCCTCTCTAAATCAGAGTTAATAATTGTAATATGTATCACAGAGCAGCTTAAAGAAGTCATAAAAATAGTTATGATTATTGATAAAACTATTTAGTATGCAAATGCTAATGCATTTTTCCCAAGATGTGCTCCATCGGTGGAGTTTTAATTGAATGTTAGAATTTATAAAAAGAAAAAATGAAAATAACGTGAATAGCAATTTCAGTATGAAAGCACATAGGCATCTATCTAAGACATAAAATGAAACTATTTATGGCTCTGAAAACTGTCACTGTGCCTATGGATAAGGACTTTCTATCTGAAAATAAAATAATCGCAGAAATTTTAAGCCTAGAAGGAATGCTGAGCTGCTTATCTAGTTTCTTTTTTCCCTTTCACTACCTTTCCCTTTTGTTCATTTCTCTTCCTTTAACAAATATTTATTGAGTACTTTTTGGGTGTTACGAACTGTGCTGTGTGCTAGTGATATCACGGTGATTCAGGATAGACTGGTCTTTGCCATTGTAGACTCTGTGGTCTAGTAAACCCAAACCCATTGCCGTTGAGTCGATTCCAACTCATAGTGACCCAACAGGGCAGAGTAGAACTGCCCCATACTGTTTCCAAGGCAGTAACCTTTACGGGTTGGAACTGCTGACCTTTTGGTTAGCAGCCGAGGGCTAAACCACTGTGCCAACAGAGCTCCTTATGGTCTGGTAGGGGAAGTAAATATCAATCAGTAAGTAATAAATGTTAATTATCAGTAAAGCTAGTAAGTAATAGAAGCGCAATTTTGTTAAATGCTACAAAGGAGAATATGTGGTGTGGCCTTATGTTAGGATATGTGGCAAGGCTGGGGGATTGTCTTAGTTATCTAGTGCTGCTGTAACAGAAATACCACAAGTGGATGGCTTTAACAAACAAAATTTATTCTCTCACAGTCTACTAGACTAGAACTCCGAATTCAGGGCACCAGTTCCAGGGAATGACTTTCTTTCTCTGTCAGCTCTGGAGGAAGGTCCTTGTCATCAATCTTCCCTTGCTCTCGGAGCTCCTTAGCATAGGAACCCTGGGTCCAAAAGGACACCTATGCTCCCAGTGCTGCTTTCTTGGTAGCATGAGGTCCCCCTGTCTCTCTGCTCCCCTCTCTCTTTTATATCTCAAAAGAGATTGGCTTAAGACACAATCTAATCTTGTAGATTGAGTCCTCCCTCATTAACATAACTGCTACTAGTCCCATGTCATTAACATAGAGATAATATTTATAACACATAGGAAAATCACATCTGATGACAAAATGGTGGACATTCACACAATACTGGGAATCATGGCCTAGCCAAGTTGATATATTTTGGGGGGACACAATTCAGTCCTTGACAGGGATAGAGGAGGTAGAGTTGGACAGCCCGACAGTCTCTAACTGAGCACTTAGTCCGTTTACATTAACAATGGTTACTAATATATTTGGGTTTATTTCATTCATTGTTTCTGGGTTTTTTTTGCCTTCATTGCTTTCTTTCAGATTGACCGAATTTTTCTTAATCTATTTTTTCCATCTGCTGTTTGGAAGTTACACTCTGTTTCTATTATTATTCTTAACTCAAGAAATTTTGATATGTATACATATCAAAGTCTAGAGTTAATATATTTACCTTCCTCTTGGAACAATACAAGTCCTTTAACTCCAGTCATTTCTCTTTTATATTTTAGTGTTTTTTTTTTCCCTAAAGCTCCCCAAGACATTGATTCATACAATCAGTGTTTTTTTAGAATTACTCACATATTTTATGTCTCTCTGTGTCCATCATTCCTTCCCTCTTACACTCAGTGTAATTGTTATAAAAGAAAGGATATTTTAACATCCAAAATGTAGGAAGTACACGATCCATCATTCTATTTTGCGTCTCAGGCCTGCTGTCGAGTATCGTGATCCTTCTGTCTTCACTAAAACTTCTTTTAGCGAAGATCTGTTGGTGGCAAACTCTGAAAGCTGTTCTTTGAAAATAATCTTCATTTGGCCATCATTCTTGAAAGATATTTTTACTGGATATACAATTCTAGGTTGAATCTAAGTTACCATCTGTTGACACATTGAAGCTATCCTTTCACTGCCTTTTATGACTTCTGTTTTGCTGCTGAGAAGTCATTTGTTAGTCTAAATGACGTTTATTTTTGATTCATTAGGTCTAGGGCGGGGCTTAAGGTTCTACATTATTAGTAACAAGTTCCTGATGATGCTGAAGCCATTGAGCTGCAGATCACAGTTTTCAATCCAGTGCTTTAGTGGACTCCTGAGAATCTTGCCTTTGTAGCTATAACTTTGATTAATTATTAGTTTTTATTATTTCAGAAGGAGTCCCTGAGTGGTGCAAATGGTTAATGAACTCGCTGCTAACTGAAGGGTTGGAGGTTCAAGACCCAGAGGTGCCTTAGAAGAAAGGCCTGGCGAATCTGCTTCCAAACAATCAGCCGTTGCCAAAGTGTAGTTATAAGGAATAAAATTTAATAACAGAGAAGTACCACAGAGCTTTTGTGGAAATGTTGAAAAATTAAATTAGTAAATTCCACTGTGTACCTTTTTGATTCTTTTATTATTATTATTTGAAAATATTTCTTGGCCTCTTTTTTTATAATTGTGCTTTATATGAAGGTTTACAGAGCAAATTAGTTTCTCATTAAACAATTAATACCCATATTGTTTTGTGACATTGATTGCCAGCCCCACAATGGGTCAACACTCTCCCCTTCTTGAACCTTGGGTTCCCCATTATCAGCTTTCCTGTCCCCTCCTGCCTTCTCATCCTTGCCCCTGGGCTGGTGTGCTCATTTAGTCTCTTTTTGTTTTATGGTTGGCCTAATTTTTTTTTTTTAATTGTGCTTTAAGTGAAAGTTTACAATTCAAGATAGTTTCTCGCACAAAAATTTATACACAGATTGTTAAGTGACCCTAGTTGCTCTCCCTGTACTGTGACAGCACACTCCTCATTTCCACCCCAGACTTCCCGTGTCTATTCAGCTAGCTCCTGTCCCTTTTTGTCTTTTCATCTCACCTCCGGACAGGAGCTGCCCATTTAGTCTCATGTATCTACTTGAGCTAAGAAGCATACACTTCATGAGTATCATTTTATGTCTCATAGTCCAGTCTATGGCCTAATTTTTTTATGTCAGCAGTTTAGAAATTAAATGGGAGTTTCTCAGATAATCGTCTTAATATTTATTCTGATGTAACTGTGTAAACATGAATCAAATCTTAAAGATATTTATATGCTTACGTTAGTAACAGATAATTAATAATTTATTAGATAATCTTTTTATTGGTTTACTTTGAGAATAGCCAAAAACAATGATCTTCAGAAGCCATCTACTTTTGAAGTAATCTGATACTGTTTTCATTTAAATAAAAGTAACACTATGAGATACTGACATCTCCTTGATGAATGTTCCATTACCTCGATTGGTAGTGATGAATATTTATGGCAGTTTTAAAAGACTATGGAAAAAATTCAACAATTCCGCATTATGATTGCAAAACATTTCTTTTTCTAAGAGGTGGTTAGATTGTGACCTATCATTGCATTTGATTTTAATTTGACAATTAAGAGTTTTTAGAAAATTAGCTATCAAGTAAGGAGCCTTGGTGGTGCAATGGTTTAGTTCTCGGCTGGTAACCAAAAGGTCGGCAGTGTAAACCCCCCAGCCGTTCTGCGGGAGGAAAGACCTGGCAATCTGCTCCCGTATTTCAGCCTAGAAAATCCTATGGTGCAGTTCTGTTCTGTCCTGTAGGGTCGCTGTAAGTCAGAATCCACTCAGTGGCACGCAGCAACAACAGCAGCCATCAGGTTATACTTCAGCAGTATTTTGTTCCAGAATTGTAAACTATATTTCAGTTCTGGAAAGAAGCATATGCTTTTTGTCTTTAATTTCTAAATTTTGTTTTGTTTTCGATTATTGAATGGGATGAAAAATTTATATTCTCTTTGGTTAAGTCTGTGACTATCTCTTTATTTTCATCAGTAAAGAGATTCCACTTTTTGAGTTTCACCTCTCTGTCCTTGGTAAACAGCTATGATAAGAAAGTGTTCTTTTATATATTACAACTAAACAGGGAGTAAGTAATATAATCACCTCCAGCAGTCATTCAGAGCATGCTTTATGATAATCCAAGTTGTTGGAGTAAAATCTTTACAGATGGGGACTATATTTGGTTTAGCCATTTTGTACTTTATATTTTCTCTTTTCCAGATGCCAGCCTTCCAACCCCCAGTAAGTGTGACTTTTTTATGCACAGTTTAGGTCTCCGTGTTCCATCCTAAACTAGTCTTTGGGCTGGGCCTGCGTTTTCATATTCAGAGGTTCAAAATGTTCTTTTAAGACATGAAAGGGGACCTACTCCCTTGTCTCCCAGTGGCTCTTTGGGCAACTTCCTCTTTCTGGCCTCTACTAAGAGACCATCCTTTGCCTTCTGCCTTCCAAACATCTTTCTCATTAGTCATGCGGGCGCTGTATTCTCAATATGCACTGGTACCTCAACCTAAGAATGATCAGAACGCAACCAAGTCTATTAATAGAAATTGGGATGCTTCTGCTGGGGTGGCGTATTGGTTTCATTTTGCATGCCAACCTCCTGTCAGATTGCAGATAGCTCTGGAACATTCAGTTGAAAAGAATTCTAAGACTGCTGCAGGGACTGGTTAGCAGAGTTGGCCAGGGCTTGTGAAAGGGGTGTGATGGCATTCTGGGAGGAAACTGAGTTGGTGGAAAAAAGCATGCATATGGGGTCTGTAATCAAAGAACAAGAGATTAAATCTCAGCTGAAGAACTACATGACCTTGTACAGATTCCTGTGAAGTCGGGGATCCCTCATCTGTAGAAGGGGTCGTATCACCTGTCTTAATTTCCTAGTGCTGCTGCTGTAACAGAAATACCACAAGTGGGTGGCTTTAACAACAGATGTTTGTTTATTTTCTCACAGTATAGAAGGCTAGAAATTGAGGCTGCCAGTTTGAGGGGAAGCCTCTCTGTGTCCACTCTGGGGGAAATCCTTGTCTCAGCTTTGCTAGTGTTCTTGGTGTTCCTTGGGGAACTCCCCATGGCATCTGTCTTTCCTCCATTTGTGCGTGCGTGCTTTCTTCTATGACTGATCTGCTGCTTTTGTATTTCAAAAGCATGACACAGCTTATAAAGACAATGCTCTA
>NW_004443945.1:20430384-20434997 GCF_000243295.1 Trichechus manatus latirostris | reverse complement strand
AGCTTCAAAAGACCTGAGAACTAATCTTAACTATTATTATCTATAACTCGGTAGCAGTCAGAACATAATATCACATCTCTGAGCCTTAATTTGTTCATTTGGCAAACGAGGTTGAACTGAGTCATATTCCATATCAAAAAGTTTAACTATCGTAAGTGTTAATATTGATTGAGGAGCCTAGCTGGCTGGGGGAAAAAAAAATTTACAACCCTCTTTTTTTTTTTTTCAATTTGCCTATTGAAATGGGACTCTAATAAAAGGTGCAACATCTATTTTACTGCTTAAACTTTTCCCCTTACATTGTGTAACCTAGAGACTGTCCTTTGATTTATAGCTTCAGCAACTTAAAACATTGGATGTAATTATGACCCAATTCAAAGGACCACAGGGAATGGCTCTTTTTATGTTTGTGTTTTCTTAGAGTCTCTCTTAACAGTCAATCCTTAGTCACTTAGTCTGATAACCTACAACTGTTTGTGCTGTTATTTTTGTCTCTCAAGATTTTTAAAAGTCTAGTACTTTCCTGTGTTAATAATGTCGGTCCTTGTGAAGCCTTCGTCTACCACCCCCTCGCCTTCCAAGCCACTGGTTCAGTTTAACAGTTCTTTTTTCACTCTGAATGGAGCATCTAGTTTACCATAGTTGGCTGTCTTCCCCAGTAGACAATAGACTACCTTGAGGGGTTTGCCGTAATATATATGCGATGCTTAGCATAGTGCCTGGTGTCTATTTGTTGATTATTAGATAATTTGTGAATGATTGAATGAATGAAAAAGTTAATGAACGTTATAGCGTGTATTATACATTCTGCTTAGTTGTTAGTGTCATCTTACCGTAGGATTGTTATTTGGTTGCAATATAATTTAGCCATTCTCCTACTTTTGTTTCAAATTTTCATCATTATAGATGTCCGCAATAAGTTCTATACAACTTTCTGTGCAGATTTCTATTATTCTTTAATTACCATCTCAGTGGGTTTGAATGTTTTTAAGGTTCTTTTATGGAGACTTTTAAAAAGTAGAGCAGACAATTTTATAATTTTCAGTTGTTTAGATTCAAGCTGCAAGTCTCACTCTTCATTTGGGATCTGATATATGATTGAAGGGTGAAAGAGCACTTCAGTTCTTTGGAGAATATCCAAGGGCCTAACAGCACTTAAGTCATTGGATAGAAGTTGAATTTATTTACATGTGGAAGTAATCATTGTCAAGAACAAGAAAAAATATGTGACACCACAGGAACACTTTGTAAATAGAACAGGAACGGTTTGTACATGAGATGCCAAAGCAGACAAAGAAAACCCAAATGTGAGTGACCAGTAACCGAAGAAAAACATCAATATGTACTCTCTTTCTTTTACATTTAGATTAGCTATGGTCCTCATGTAATCTGACCCTGGCAAGTCTTAACCATCTTCTTGGTTCCCATTTGTGGTGACATTTCATACTTGGTCACAACTGATGATTGGGTAATTTCCATGTCTTCTTTTTTTGTGAAGTTCTTCTTACTCAGTGTTCTTGGGGCTTTGACGTATATATGACTTTTTCTATCTGACCTGGTTTAGTAGCTAACCATGGCTAATCCTACCACCACCCCTTTATACAGACCTAAGTCCTCATGGATCACCCTATATATTCATCATCCATGGTGTGCTAAGTTCCCATCCAACAACTGAGGTTCCACATAATAATACAGCAAATATGTATCTGCACACAGACCTTCCATTGTGAAAATTTCACTCTGTGATTAGAAGAGCACAATGATGGGTCATTTGTGGTGTGTAATAACCTTACTGCCACGTCTTTATATAATCTACGTTTCCTTTATCTGGACCGTCTCATAAAGAACAAGGTACCTGGAAGGGCACTTAGCCCCAGGACTACAGTCTGTGGCTTGTGAGCACAGGGAAAAAGGCAAGAGGGATAGTGGCACAGGGTGGATGATAGTTACTAGATAAGTTACTGGAGTAGTTGGAGTCTCTGGGTTGAGCAAACAGTTAACTCACTCAGCTTCTTGTCCACCCAGAGGTGCTTTGAAAGTAAGATCTGGAGATCTACTTCTGCAAAGAATCATCCATTGAATAACCTATGGAGCACCGTTCTGTTCTGATACGGGGTTGTATTGAGATGGAATCAACTAGACGACAGCTGGTTTTTTTAGAGCAGTCAGGGCACAGCCAAGCATAGAAACAAGGATGCGCTCTGGAGCGCAGTGGACACACTGAACCAGTAGCCACAACTGTGTTGTCAGGAAATGACGTGAAGTGGTCATAGACCGAGCAAGAATGCATATAAGAAGACTAGGTATCAGGCTGGCAGAGCCTGGGTAGACAAACAGAAAAACGTGAGGCAGGCACAGATACCAAAGAGGAGGCTTAGAGGCGGGATGCACAAGCTAAAAATAGATTATTTGGACATCTAGCGAAAGCTTTCAGCACAATGTATCTAAAGTCTTCCTTCTCATATTCCCTCAACCCATCTTCCTTATTGCTGATAATGGCCTTGGTACTGTTACATCCAGTCACCCAGACTTGAGATCTCAGTCATGTTTGCTTCCCCCGCTCTGTCCTTGTTTCTAGTCAGTTACTATGTCTCTCTAACAGTTCTACCTCTTGTGGGAAGGCCTTCGGGTTCAAACCCTGGCTCTCCCACATAGGGTCTGGGATAACATCACTTAACCTCTCAGAGTCACCTGTAAAATACAGATAACGAAACCTGTCTTACAGGGTTGTCACGAGAATTAATGGTGTAGGGGATAAAACCCTAATTTCCTACCAGCCAGATTAGTGCAGGAGTCTAGAGCTCGGATTCTTGCCTCCAGTTTAGCTTCCCTACCTCTGCCAGTTTGATTTTCCTGACGACACAGCTCTGATCACATTCCTTCCTCAAAAACCTTTAAGGCATCTTCATCATCTATTAGAATAAAGCCCCTATTCTTATCCTGGCTGTCCACCATCTGGCCCCAGCCTAGTCCTAGCTCCATCCCCTAACACTTGCCTTCATATACCTTGTGTTCCAGCCAAATTAAACTACTTGCTATTCAGTACAGGCCTCATCCCAGTGGCTTTGCTCATGCTTGAACTTGTTCTTTTCCACATCTCTCAGGCTCCAAATCCTTCTCGTCTTTCCAGTCCCAGTCCAAATGCTACCACCTCGATTGCATCTCCCTGTCACCCCTACCTCAGTCCCAGGCTTCACTAATGTCTTTCTCCTCTGAACTTCCATAATTCCTTCTCTCTTTCCATGCCTACTGCTTTATGCTTTGTGTTATGCTTTATGTTGGGTACGTGATTTGTTTTACCTTATATTCTGGGTTCTGGGGAACTCTTTCTAAGCCTTAGAAAGTACCTGATATGTTGTAAGCAATTAGTTAATGTATTTTGATGAGTGAACCAGGCAAGGGGACAATAACAAGCTGATTAAGAGTTGACAAGTCCATTGAAACTGAAAGGACAGGAAAGCAGCTGCATCACTGTACCACTCTGGCTTAGAAGATCTGAACAGCAGGTACTTCTCTAATGTAGCCAAGAGCTTGTATGTGGTTCTTGTTAAGGTGGGAAGGCAAGGAAACTCATTTGAGTGGCTGCTATATGCCAGTCACTGTTCAATGTGTTTTACGTGTATCTGCTCATTTGAACCCTGATTAGATCACATTTTTCTCCTCAGTATTCTCCATTGGCTTCTTTTATGCTTTGTATAAAATCCAAACTCCTTAACTAGCCTCATGGGATCCCTAAATCTGGCCCCTGTTTTCTTAGCCAGACTCACACTGCACTACCTGCTCACCTTTCCGTCTTCATCTCTTACCCTCCCTACTCCACCCCCTTTATTAAAGCTTTGCTCACACTAGCTTGTTACCAGTTGCTGTTGAGTTGACTCCAACTCATAGTGACCCCATGTGTGTCAGAATAGAATTGTGCTCCATAGGATTTTCGATGGCTGTTTTTTTTTTTCAGAAGTAGATTGCCAGAACTCTCTTTAAGGTGCCTCTGGGTGGACTCGAACCTCCAGCCTTTCAGTTAGCAGCCCATCGCATTAACAGTTTGCAGCTAATGAATCCCAAGTTTATAAGTTTTTCCTTTTCAGCCTTAAAACCTCGTTATTTAAATGATAAAAGCAATGGCTAGTAATACATTGCCTTTGTATGGTTCTTTATACTTTTTCAAAGCACAATCCTATGTAAATTCATCTGATCTCATTTCAGCCCATAATTCCTTCACATGCTTTTTTCAAATATAAGCTTATAGAGGGAACGAAATGCCAAGAAAACACAACAGTTTATCAAATGAACGTCTTTGCTCCAAACGTCGTGATGCTAGTTGTGGGCCTAGCTTGTACCTTCCTTTAAACCTTAGATGTGTTCTGAAAAGTTTTCCTCAAATAGAGTTTTGTTAATCACCTTCTCTTTAAAATGTGCTGTGAGGTTTCTTGGACCTTTGGAGAGAAACAAGAAACTGGTAGTTGTAATAACCACTGTAGGGAGGGTTGACTGGTGGTTAGGAATAGAAGACTTTGCACTATATACCCTTTTGTACCTTTTTGAATTTTTTAACCACGTGCTTATAATATCTGCTTAAATTAGGAATATATATATGTACTCTGGGAAACTGCTAT
>NW_004443945.1:20428481-20430208 GCF_000243295.1 Trichechus manatus latirostris | reverse complement strand
TAAAACAAATAACCTGACTCTCCATTTGAACTCTTCTGTAAATTGGTATCTTCAAACATGACTTTTATAGTAGGGTATGCTTTAGTTAATATCGTTAGTAAAAGGCTTTTCTCTATGAATGAAGATTATTCACCTTTTCTTTCCATTTTGACAAGACTAAAACATAGAGCTCTGTCATATGTTTCTGAACTTAGAAAAAAGGAGCAGTAACAACCCAGTCTCAGCCTGTGCCTCACTGATACTCTAGGACATTTGCTCTTCCGCCCCAGTCGTAGTTGGTACGCATGTTATTCACCAAGGACAGTTAGGAAGAATAAAGGAAATAGAAATATAGGTGTGGGATGGCTGGAATTTTGCAGTTAGATGTGAGAGATAAGAAAGAGAGGGTAAGCCCGAGATAATCGGGATTCGGGTATGAGCAGGAAACTTTTTAAGAGGTTAGGTTTTGACATTAAAATTGCTGGATTCGGATCCCATCTGTACAGTATGCTAGCTGCTTGATCTTAGACAATGTTCTTAACTCCTGTGCCTCAGTTTTCTCATCTATAAAATGGGAATAATTAAGAACATACTCCATAAGGTTATTGTAGGGCTTAAGAGAATCCACATAAAGAATTTAGCATCATGTCAGGCCCACAGTTAGTACTAAATAAATGTTTTCCATTTTTAATTATTAATGGTGATGCTGTTTTTAAGGTAACGCATTAACCCCATTGCTGACCAGTCGATTCCAACTCTTAGTAAACCAATAGGACAGAGTAGAACTGCCTCATAGGGCTTCCAAGGCTATAAATTCTTATGGAAGCAGACTCCCACATCTTTCTCCATGGGGCGGCTGGTGGGTTCGAACCACCAACCTTTTGATTAGCAGCCAAGCACTTAACTACTGTGCCAAGGTAGAGCACAAAAAAAGGAGGAAGAGAGGTGGGAGAGAATAAGTACGATGATTTCCACCTAGGCAAGCTGGGTTTGAAGAATCCAAGGGAAATCTATGCAGCAGTATCCAGAATACAGGAATGTGGGCCTGGGGTATGAAGGAGCTCATGTGTGCTACTGCACGAGTAACGATCCTGACTCTGCTGCTAAGTGGCTGTGCGTTCATTCCCTGAGCTGTTCCCTAGGTGGTCTCAAGCTCTGGTTGTCTGAAGCTGCGAAAAATGTTTGATCATCTGAAAAAGCTTCAGTTGCTTATCTTTAGGTCGTTACGGTATGCTTGGCTAACTGGGGAGTTTTTAAGTTTCCAACTACTTGCGCCAGGGCTGCTGCCTATGCATGTGGAGGCTGTTTACTGCTCTAGGGTGTCCGGCCAAGGGGTAAGGGGGGGTGATATCCAACTGTTGTCTGTGCACCATGCCAGGTGCCCCGGCTGCATCTGAACGGCTGGCAGTGTTTCAGCATTGGGAAGTTTCCTGCTCTCTCCATGGATGGGGCTTGGTGTTGAAAGTTAAGCTCTGTTGAATTTAAATTCCATGTGGTCAGTATGATTTTCTATCATAAGGAGCATATCCTGGGGTTAACTTGTTTTTTCTTCCTTATTGCAGATCATCAATGCCGTGGTACTGTTGATTTTATTGAGTGCCCTGGCAGATCCAGATCAGTATCACTTTTCCAGTTCTGAACTAGGAAGTGACTTTGAGTTCATGGATGATGCCAGTAAGTACATCGGATAACAATTGTAGATATTTTGGTATTTTCAAGAACAGGGAATCAAGCTGCCAGTTCTTCCT
>NW_004443945.1:20423487-20424965 GCF_000243295.1 Trichechus manatus latirostris | reverse complement strand
AAAAGACTATACTAGTAAAGAATGAGGATCTTCATAGACTGGAGGAGACTGAGGATACACAACAGCTAAATCATTGTGGATTCTAGAACAGAAAAAGGACTTTAGGTGGAAACTGTTGAAATTCAAATAAGATCTGTAGTTTAATTAATAGTATTGTTGCCGGGGTCTTCTGCCCAACCTGGGCAGCCCCTATGAGGTTCTTGTCTTCTACTGACCAAGAACGACCAGGAGAGGCTCAAGTTTTCTGCACGAACAAAGCTCTATTGAGCCAAAGTAGCTCACGAGTGGAGACAAAGAGGGACCAAGCCAACGCTAGCTTTTGTTTCCCCGAACAGAGGATTGACTAGGGTTTATAAAGTTTTTAGGTGGGAAAAGGCATCATCTTTATTCATGAAAGAGGCAGGGTTATGAAGATTAGGTGCACGTATCTAGAATCCAAGATGGAACTTGCTAATATTCAAGATGGAGTCCCCTTGGCAGCTCTCGGCATCACTCATTGTGGGTTATGGGATTTGGCGCAGGCACGCTGATCTTCTGTACTCCCTCGCCCTCTTTGGTGGTCCAAAACAGCGGTCACGCTTTGTTCTTCTGCATGTGCAGAGCCTATAAGAAGGCGAAGGGACTAGAAAAACACTAAGGAGGAAGTAGTAATTCGTGGGTTGTTCTAACGTTAGCTTATGTGACAGGATTGGTTCCTGTTTACCCAGCTTCTAGGTGGTAGTCTTTTAACGGCTTTTTTATTCTGCCAGCACAGTTAACCCTGTCCGTCTCAGTATTATAGCAACATTAATTTCTGGTTTTGATAATTATTCTATGCTGTTGTTTTTGGGTGCCGTTGAGTCTGTTTTGACTCATAGTGACCCCATGTGATAGAGTAGAACTGCTCTATAGGGTCTTCTTGGCTGTAATCTTTAGATTACAGATCGTCAGTTCTTTCTACCACAGAGCTTCTGGGTGGGTTTGAACCACCATTTCAGTTAGCAGCCAAGCGCTTAACTGTGTCACCAGGGCTTATTTATACTATAGTTAGGTAAATTGTTAACATTGGGGGAGGCAGAGTATACATGAATGCTATTATTTTTGCAGCTTTCTTATAAGTCTGATATTTCAAAACAAAAATTAAAAGTTGTGTACTGAATTAGAAGATCAAAGAATAATGGATTGAAAAACGTGTGGCATATTGTATCATATATTCATAACTTTATGTAGAAGTAGTGAATGAAGTGGTTAAGATCTCATGGAAATTTATTGGTGAAATTTTAATGGTTTGGCAAAGAACTGTAACAGGACGGGCCAGTGCCATTCACAGTGCCAAGCAGCAGGTCATCCTAATTAATTACTGATTAAAATTAATCAACATATTTATCTTTCTACTCAAATGTATTTTTATTTTATTCACTAGACAGACACACCTAGCCTGAGGAAGGAGATGGCCAGAAAAATAATCAAAAATTGATGGTTACTTATATACGATCCCT
>NW_004443945.1:20419718-20422848 GCF_000243295.1 Trichechus manatus latirostris | reverse complement strand
AGTAGAATGAGAAATAAAGAAAAGGTATTTCATGTCACTTCTTTATATATATACTGATTTTATTTCAGTGATTAATTGACTAAGTATCAGGAAACATTTGCTAATTGTGCCTTTTGTGGCCTGTGGTATAGTTTTTCTTGGGATCCTTTTAGAATTAGACCTGCATTATTAAGGCAGGAATTTAATTTAGGAAACCATATGATGGCATTGTACCCTGACATGGGGTTGAAGGAGCTACTCTGCAAAGAATAAGTAAAGGATGTTCTTATCACAGACCAGCACTCTTACTAGTGGTAAAAATTCCTACATTGTTATTAGAACTATTTTTTTAACTTGCCCTTTGATATAATTAAGAGGAATGAATCTTAATTCATCAAACCCTATAGAGTTTCCAAGGCTGTAAATCTTTACAGAGGCAGACTGCCGCATCTTTCTCCCATGGAGCAGATGTGGCAGCCTGGTAGGTTCAAACTGCTGACCTTTGGTTAGCAGTCAAACGTTTTAGAAAAAAGGGCCAAATTAAAAAAAAAAAAAAAAAATTCTTTTAAGTGATTAGATGAGATTCAGTTCTGGAGTTTTTTTTTTTTTTTGAATAGGGATGCAATTCTCATTAAGGTTATTCTTTATGTAGGTTATACTTACATATTTATTTTCTAGTAAAGCCTTGAGTTAGTTTATATTTGTCATTTAATACCTATGAATTAATCAGAATATCCTGTAATCTTCTGGCTTCTATAAAATGTTGTATTTTATTCTCATTTTAAAACATTTCTTGTATAGAATTTGGAAGGTGGAGAAAGGGACAAAGAAGAAAATAATGAACTTCTACCTGAGTTCAAGTTTCAGAGATGCTACAAACTCTAATAGCCTAACGCCCTCGTTGCTTCAGTACAAATGGCAGCACTAGACTGCACCTGTGTACGCTTACATACGGATGTGTGTAAACAGACTTTCCCTTTGCATTTAAGGACTTCAGTCTCTTGTCTTAGTTTTTGCATGCAAAACGCATTCAAGTTTATTTCCCCCTGCTGACCTGACAAGAATATATGAGCCAGAAGCATACATGAAATTTTTTTGAAGGTACCTTTTCACTCACAATAGTGAAAAGCTGAGGTAATTTAACATTGAACTTATAAACTATAAAATATGTATGTATCCTAAAAGAAATCACGAACTTTTAAGTACTGATTAGTACTGGTCATCATCTGATGGTCTCATAACCTTTATTTTCTTCTTTTTTGAAAATCAGTTTTTCGCTTCTTATTAAGAGTTATCAGCATTGATGTGAATTTGGTCTTTACTAACTGAGATTTTGATAGGGATTGTGTTAATCTTTAGACTAATTTGAGGAACCTTCATTTTTTCAGATGACAAATGGTCTTTGTTGATATATCTGAATTTCTGCCCTGGGATGTACTTTCACCGTGCATTTCAGTTTATAACCCTCTTGCTTCTAATGTTCTCCCTCTCCCTCGTCCGTGAAGCAGGGGATATAGAGAGGATGGTTCTAAAACTCGAATGCTTCCCTTTCTTCTTTAGAGAAGCACCTGTATGTGCTGAAAGGAGCAGCCTGAGTTGGTTCATTGGTTAGTATTCAAAGCCTAACTAGAAGCAGCACAGTATAGTAGAGAGAGTCAGAAATTTGAAGTTATTGAGCAGGATTAGTCATAGTTCAGCCTTTTGACGTGACTGCCATCTAAGCAAGTTACATAACCTCTGAGCCCTAGTTTCGTAATCTGTTCAATGTCTGAGCAATAATATTTACCACAGAGCTAGGAAGGCTAAATGAGGTATCTGTGAAAATGCCTTGGAAACTGCCAGGTACTGTACAGATACATTACTGCAAGGGTTTTGTGCTGTCTTAGACTAGTAACGGAGCCCTGGTATCACAGTAGTTAAGAGCGCGGCTGTTAACCAAAAGGTTGGCAGTTTGAATCTATTTTAAATGAGAAGGGAAGCCTTTGGAGGGTTTTAGTTAGGGGCACAAGACACACTTGAGGTTATAAAATACAAATTAGATACTTATACGTTAAAAGGAAACCCTGGTGGCATAGTGGTTAAGAGTTCGCCTGCTAAGTAAAAGGTCCGCAGTTGGAATCCACCAGGTGCTCCTTGGAAACCCTATGGAGGCAGTTCTGCTCTGTGCTATAGGGTTGCTGTGAGTCGGAATCAACTCGATGGTAACGGGTAAGCCTAGTAATAACCCTAGACGTTGCCTTTATAAAGCCAGCCATACCATACTTCTCATCAGAATCTCCTAAAGATACGGTAACATGACTTTCTGAATAAATGTTTAGTTAGTACCTACTGGCATTGTTCTAGATCATGCTGTCCAATAGAAATAGAAGGCAAGTGAATATGTAATTTAAAATTTTCAAGTAGCCACATTAAAAAATAAAAAGAAACCGGTAAGATTAATTTTAGTAATATATTTTATTTAACTCAGTATATTCAAAATATTTCAACATATCAATATAAAAATATTAATGAGATAGTTTACTCTTTTATTGTACTGTGTTTGAAATATGGAGTGTATTTTATACTTACTGCACATCTCAATTCGGACTGGCCACATTTTAAGTGCTCTGTAACCACATGTGGCTAGTGGCTACCATGTTGGACACCTATCACCTTCTAGCTGTTGGGGTTGTAATAGTGAACAAAATATAGAAAGTCCTATCCCTAGGTGGTGCAAATGGTTAAGTACTTGGCTGCTAACTGAAAGGTTGGTTTGAGTCCACGAGAGGCACCTCAGAAGAAAGGCCTGGTGATCTACTAATGAAAAATCAGTCATTGAAAACTCTGTGGAGCACAGTTCTACTCCTACACACATGGGATCCGAATCTACTGGATGGCAACTGGTTTTCTGTTTTCCCTCAAGAAAGTTACTTCAGCAGAGGGAGAGAGACAATGAACAAGTAACAAATTCCTGTGGTGTTATGTGCTGTATAGAAGATACAACAGTAATATGATACTGACTGGGAAGACTACATTAGCTGGAATACTTGGGGAAGATCTCTCTAAAGTGTTGACATTTGAGCTGGGACATGAATAATTCAAAAGGGGGAGCTAGCCATGTGAAAGTATGAGAGAAATTTCTTCTAGTCAGTGGGAACGGCACACACAAAGC
>NW_004443945.1:20418310-20419215 GCF_000243295.1 Trichechus manatus latirostris | reverse complement strand
CTGTTTTTTAAATAAACTGACATGCAGTATCAATCTCTTTATCTATAGATGTTTGTATGATTTAGGGAGAACATCTTTTGGGCACTGTATTCCCATTAACTATCATCTTCTCAAATTCCAAAAAAGACTTTGGTGGCTTACTTAGTATGAAGTTCTCGCTTATACTTGATTTATGAAGAAAATGCCTTTAAGAAGAGACTCAAAAAATGTTTTAACAGTGGATCTGCTGCTAATTGTGTCTTTTGTGTTTTTTTCCTTTTGGCAGACATGTGCATTGCTATTGCAATTTCTCTTCTCATGATCCTGATATGTGCAATGGCTACTTACGGTGCATACAAGGTAAGCAGCTTTGTAGTAAGTGCTGGGCCTCTTCCTGAGCCCCTTACACATGTGATCTGTGCACCTATTTGGGATAACTACAAAATAATTATTCTCAGTTTTCCGAAATAATGTTTGGAAGTTTAAATCTCTCATTAATACTATGTGGTGGTAGGGAAACCATTTTTAGAGTCTCAGAAATGTTCACTGACACTTACTTGTTGGCTACTCCTATTTGACATGCCAGTTATTATCAATTGCTGTTTAATGAATTTTTATTGATCCGTTTTGTATCAGATTAATAAAAGATTTCTTTGAATTCAACAAAACAGTGTTTTGTAGTAATGAATACATCCATGTTCTGTTTTCTCTTGTATTTAGCAATATGCTGCCTGGATCATCCCATTCTTCTGTTACCAGATATTTGATTTTGCCCTGAACACGTTGGTTGCTATCACCGTGCTTGTTTATCCAAACTCCATTCAGGAATACATACGACAGCTGGTATGTGGCCCTCCAGATTATTGCTTTTTTTCATGAGAGAACCATGGTTAAGTTAGGGATCTAGAGATGGAGACAGACAGACA
>NW_004443945.1:20416533-20417743 GCF_000243295.1 Trichechus manatus latirostris | reverse complement strand
ATTACATGGGAGAAGTGGAACTCCATGATACACTGGTTCCCAAAATTATTTGACCATAAAACTTCTCTCTTCCCTGGGCGTCTAACATCCTGTAGATGTATTTTGTGACTATATGTGCACATACCAGGAGCTAGGTATTAAGAAGCTTGTGGCGGTTATGAGTTTAGAATACTTTTGTGCCTTTACATTTTTTAACTTCTGTTTTTAAAATTGTGAATGTTCTTAAAATTTAAATTCTCTGAAATCTTAAAATGTTTTAAACGGTGAGATTGTTCGCTCTTTGGAGGTTTAAGTAGTAGTTTATAAGCAAGGGAAAAGCAGAAAGATTTTTCTGGAATGGGAGAGACGAGGCTGGGGGATTTGATGTGACAATGGAAGCCAAAAGCTTCAGTGGAAATGAGAGCAGTGGAGGAAGGGAGAAAATATGGTGGGAGAAGTTTTCGATCCTGATGGCAGTTACGGCTCAGATCATGTAACTGGTACCCAGCTGACCTGGCACAAAGAACCTCTAGTGTTTTGTTCCTTAAAAGTATCTAGTTGGTCATGGTTGTTATTGTCATTCTTGTTATTAATAGCTTCTCTTTGTTTTAGACAACAGGTCCGTGTTTCTGTGTAATGTCGAGAAAATTTTTGTGTATTTCCCATGAGCTAATTTTATATATTATCTCTTGTGAGGTAGTGAAATCCATGATGAAAGGGGCCCTGGTGTCACAGTGCTAACCGAAAAGTCGAGGTTCAAACCCTCCAGACACCTCCTGGGAGAAAAGCCCAGGCAACCTGCTCCTGTAAAGATTACAGCCTAGGAAACCCTGTGGGGCAGTACCACTCTGTCACGTGGGGTCTGTGTGAGTTGGTACAGTGTTTCTGCATGAGGGAGTTTATATATGATGAGCAGATTGTGGAATTACCTCTCTGTTTCAGGGCTTGTGTTTTTACCGTGTAATGATGATCCAGCGCTGGGCTTCTAAAATCGTCCTGGAAGTATGGAGGAAACCTGATCTCAGCATAGCATGCTATATGAGGGGCTTGGAAAGGATGGTGTTGATTAATGAGATATTAATACAAGCCATATGGCAGCCTGTGACTATTTGAATAGTATACTGGGTGCTACATTCCGTATATCACAGATTTATTAGAGTGTAAAGGCTAATATGCAAGACAAGCATTTAAAATACTCAGAATACTATATGGACTTTCTGTTGTGCTCCAC
>NW_004443945.1:20408373-20415682 GCF_000243295.1 Trichechus manatus latirostris | reverse complement strand
ATAATGAGCTATTTATGTGGAGTCCTGTAAAATGCAGTTAAAGTTAGTTATGCTTATGTTTTTATAGGCTTCCATTGGACATGGAAACTACGTTCACATTTCTAGGGAAAAGAGTGTAGAGATAGTTGTGGAAAGGATCCTGTATTTCCACATTGATCCTACTTCTTTTATATGAGACACAGGAGCAATATGATTTCTTGCTGGTCTTGTGACTAACACCGTGTTATTTTATTCTTAGCCTTTAAAATCAATAGTACAAAAAACCCTTCCAGGCTCGAAGGGAAAGGACCAGTTTTGTGAGACTTATTTTATTTTATTGCCTAGGTATTTTGCCCGAAGTGAAAAGAGACTTTGAAAACTATTACATGGTGCTCATCCGGGGGAGTGGGAGCCAAGCACTTGAGTCATGAGTTTCTCCGTGTCCTACCTTAACATTTGAAACTTCTTTGTTATGTCTCAGAGTAAAGCTAATGTAGACTCCCACCACGTAGTGTTGGATGGTGAGGAAGGGATGAAAGGTGATGCAGAACACCAGTTTGCCTTCCATCCACCTGTATCTAGGCTGGTTAAATGCAGGGCGTGCAGGGGTTTCATGGTGAAGTTCTGTCACTCCCACTAACCATAGTAGCAGGTTTTGATCGTCCTTAAAAGATTTCCTTTGAGTTGGTAGTTAATCAATATGGTCAGATGGTAGGACTTTTTTTTTTTTTTCCCCCTTTTCCATTAAACAATGTAAATGCCTGCTAGTAGAGAGATTCTGTTCTCTGGGGATAAGTAGCATCTGCAAATGCCCTATATAAAGAAGACACCATTTTAATGGGTTTTTCTTCCTTGCCTTGCATACTGTGTTTAGAATGGTTCATAACTTGCAGAAAATCCAAATACCAAAGGTGAGCAGAGTATCCCCAGATACTGACTTCTAACCTTCTCTGTGGTAAGGGGCCAAAGTTATGTTTTCAGGTCTCGCTCGTGACTACCTTTTATTTTTCTTTTCAAGAGTTGTTACCTGAATGATGAACAGACTAGCCTCCCCATTGCACTGTTTGTAGCTTTTTTCATTCGTAGAGATAGGCTAGAAATTTTGTATTGGTCCTAAATAATAGCTGTCTGCTTTAACTAATTGCTTTCTGATAAGCACATTTGAATTACTGCAGAAGGAATATAATCTTGAATGATTAATGAAATTTGCTAGTAAGGCACTTTTCTTTTGCAGCCTCCTAATTTTCCCTACAGAGATGATATCATGTCAGTGAATCCTACCTGTTTGGTCCTTATTATTCTTCTGTTTATCAGCATTATCTTGACTCTTAAGGTAAGCATGAAGATTTTACCTATGGTGTAAATATTGTTAAGTGTATTCCTGAATGCCAAAGAAGTAAACAGATTTCGGTCAGTTCATTGTCTTGCTTTAGATACCTGAACTACTTTTTGATTTCCTAACATTGTAGTTCCTTCTGTTATCTATTTTAGAAATGAATACTAATCAGAATTCTGCAGATCAGTCAAGGGTTATTCCAAAAACTACTTGGATGGGAATAAATGAATTGTTCATAATGAATTTCTCTTCTTACACGTTATATAGTATGTATAATATGCTGTGTCATCCCTTAAAATATCTCAGTATACATTCTTTGGTAATTTTTTTCCGTTTTTTTATTGTAGTAAAATATATGTAGCATAAAATTTACCATTTTAACCACTTTTAATGTACAGTTCAGTGGCATTGATTATGTTCACAATGTTGTGGAGCCTTCACCACTGTCTATTTCTAAAATTTTTTATCAGCCCAAACAGAAACTCAGTACCCCTTCAGCAGTAACTCTCCACTCCCCCCTCTCCCCTGGTAACTGCTAATCTACTTTCTGTCTCTATGCATTTGCCTATTCTAGGTATTTCATATAAGTGGAATCATACAATATTTGTCCTTTTATGTCTAGCCTGTTTCACTTAGCATAATGTGTTCAAGGTTCATCCATGTTGTAGCCTGTATCAGAACTTCATTTCTCTTTATGGCTGAATAATATTCCTGTAATTTGTTTTTAAAATGTATTAGCATTCTGTTGTCTGAATAGCTGTCATTCTATTCTGAATATCTTTCTATGTCAATTATTTTTATGGTTGCACAGTGGTCCATCACAGATTTATCATTATTTAGTAAATTACCTATCGTTGGACACTGAGACAATTTCTACTTTTTCATGTATTAGTGCTTCAGTGAGTATACTTAAATACAGGCTTGTACACTTACGTGTTTATTTCCTTAAGGTAAGTTTTTTCAAATCTCTATTCAAGATTACAGAAATTTCGAATAAGAAGTAAGGTCACCGAAATAAATGGTTGGGTTTTTAGAGGCAACAGGCGGAGGCTTTTCTCCTGTTGGAGTGCTTAGTGAGTGAATGCATGTGGTGTGGCAGGGGGTCCTGGAGAACACTGACTGTGGCTCCTTGACGCTCTGGCCACCAGGTCCTTGCCCTTTGTTTGTTGTTTAGTGTTTCAATTATAGATTTGTTGTTTTAGAGGCCATATGTCAAGGAGTTCTTGCATTAAAGTATCCAGTGTCCACTGCTGAAATAATGGGTGAATAATCTTATACAACACATAACTAATATGCCTAAGCATTCGTTTTCCATTTGTATTGAAATTCAAAAAAATCTTGGGCTTTTTTAAAAAATAAAGATGTGATATTGTAATTGAGGTAACCAAAAATTTAAGTAAATTGAAATGTATTTTGTGCATTGTTTAAGAAACATGCCCTCCCTTCTTTCTTTTTCTCATTGACGAGTCATGGTTTCAGATTATTGCCATTGAAGAAACATTTTATAAAACAACATTATACATTTTTATCTTAACATCAAAAACTTAAATGTAAGAAATAATCACCATCAAGTATGAATACAGCTTAAACCAGCATTCTAAGTATAAGAATATTTTACTTTACTCTTCTGAAAAATGTTGACATGTACCTCTTTTGTTCTTAAATGTTGTCTTTTTTAAAAAACAGCTTTGTTGGAAAAAAAAGGTCAAGAACGGAGAGGGTTGACATGTCATGGGGTTGTTAACCAATGTCATAAAAACAGTATGTGTACTGCTGTTTCATGAGAAACTATTTGTTCTGTAAACCTTCACCTGAAATACAATTAAAAAAAAAAAAAAACAGCTTTGTTGAGATATAATTCACATGCCATAAAATCCACTCATTTGAAGTGTACAACTTTTCCCCTTTGAGGGTGTTCATAGGGTTGTGCAGTTACAGCTCTGTGGTTACACAATCTAATTTTAGAGCATTTTCATCACTCCAGAAAGGAACCCATTAGTAGTCACTCCCCATTTACCCCACCCCACCTCTGTCTTCAGCCCTACGAAACCACTCATCTCGTTTCTCTCTACATAGATTTGCCTATTGTGGACACCTCATATAAAAAGAATCATACAATATATGTTCTTTTGTGGCTGACTTATTTCATTTTGCATAATATTTTCAAGGTTCATCCATGTCATAGCACATGTCAGAACTTTATCTCTCCTTATGGCTAAATAATATTCCGTTGTATGGATATACCACATTTGATTTATCCATTCATCAGTTGGTGAACATTTGGGTTGTTTCCACCCTTTGACTTTTATAAATAATGCTGCTATGATTCGTGTACATGTTTTTATGTGTTTTGAATTTCTAGGGTATACGCCTAGGAGTGGGATTGCTGGGTCATATGATAACCCTGTATTTAACTTTTTGAGGAACTGTCAGACTATTTTCCAAAGCGGCTGTACCATTTTACATTCCTACCAGCAGTGTATAAGGGTTCCAGTTTCTCCACATCCTTAAACTTCTTTTAATCGAAGAATTTTAAAGCTGGAAAGAGATTTTTGAAATCATTTCATTCTTATCCAGTTACAAATGATTGGAGTGAAAATGCAAAGAGTTCATAGTTTAAATATTTCCCATGAATTCCTGTTTTATTTCCAGCATGTCTTAATGTGGGAATTAATTTTAAATATATTCTTTGGAGTTAATTATTTTTATTTCATTATAAAAATGGAAGTGTTTGTGAATTTACTGTGAAGCAAACTTGGATGCTGTGAACCTTTTTTAAAAAATTGACTTGTCTAATAAAATCACAGATAATCATGTAGAGTAAAAATTCTAAAGAAGCAGGGTTAAAATATGGCGAGAAATGGGTTTAAGTCTGATTGTTCTGTGAATGGAGGGGGGCAATTAATATTTGTGGCAATTACTCATTCCAACTACCTTTTCTTAAGAATTTTTTATTCTATTCTTAGCCCCTCCCATCTCCAAACCCACCACCGCCTCCTTCTGGGGTATATTTTTATGCGATAGAACAAGCAACGGTAGCATCCTTTGCCAGAAAGTTACTATACCCCACGTTCGTAACTTTAAAGGCTTTTGGTTTAGTAGAGTTAAGTGTATGCATTCACAATGTATGTAAATAAAAGCTTTATAATATAATATGTCTCTATGATAGCATTTTAAATCATCTGAAGTTTGAAGATGAAGAATTTTAATAATCACTATTCAACTTTCAGGGTTACCTGATTAGCTGCGTTTGGAACTGCTACCGATACATCAGTGGAAGAAACTCCTCTGACGTCCTGGTTTATGTTACCAGCAATGACACTACGGTAGGTGTGATACCACTTAACATGGAAATCTCCACACCCCTCTACTGTATGGTGGCCTTTGAATGTTTCTGGTGTTTGCTACATTGGTTCGACATAGACTTAGAATTTTTATTGTTGTTGAAACCTACTTATGAGCTACTTAGTCCTCAAAGGAGTCATAGTTGAATGAAATGGGTTTCATTTTCCTTACAGGATATCAAAATCTAGATGATCCAATTTCTTGTTTATTTCTTAAAAATATTGCAGAGGATAATGTATGTATCTTACCCATATTTATGTATTTTAAACCTTAATTATTAAACCATGGTGTACCAGTCTAGATATCAATCCTGCATATTATGACAGCATTGCTTTCTGTATGTGAAATTAAACCTAGTAATGTGATTTTATAGGTAGATAAATAAGAGCGATGGAGGCTACTATGTCTTTAAACCTTGCCCTGCTTATGAAAACCTTAGTAAAATAATTTAGGTGATCTCTGGTCTGCTACTAGTTGTTCATGCTTAAAAATTTTTAGTCTACCAAATGTGATTTTGGAAAATGTGCTTTCAATGGAAGGGTCCTTGGAATTGTTTGTACTTGATGTTAATTATCTTGAAACTGCCTGGATTATGGTAAAGATAAAAGTATAAGTCCTCTTGGTATTAAACTGCATGTATCTCATCACCTTTATATTCAACACAATGTCTAAAGTGGTGCTCTTTAGGAGTAAGTGCTTCATGAGCAGTTACTGAAGTGGATGGAGATGGATGACAGGAACATATGAGAGGGGTCGAAATGGATAGGACTGGACAGGATAGGATGGATAGGATAAATATGAATGTTAAGTCATGTCTAAGCTAGAACAGAGTTAGAGTTAAAAAAAAATTTTTTTCTGATGACTTTTTCACTGTGTGACTTTACTGAAATAATTTAACTTGCCTCTGACTTTACTTTCCTGTGTATATAAAATGGGAATAAAACAATTTCATACTTTATTATGGATGCAACCTGGTATTAGTAAGAACTATTTAGGATTTCTGAGAGAAAGTATGTTACGAATAGTTTTCCTAAGTGCTCACCAAACATTTGTTGAATTGATAAAAAGTGCATAAACTGTGTTTCCAGATTAGACTCCAGCATGATCAGGTGCACAAAAACCAGCCCATCCAGGTGCTGAGGAGGCACTTTTTTGGGGTCTGCAGAATCCTATGCACTGATTACAGTAAACATGTGTTTTAATTAACTCTTTAAAGGATTATTCTTGGGTCAGTGAGTCTCTTTAGAGTCTGTTCAAAACTTGTAATTTTGATAAAATTACTGGTTTAAAGAATTTTTCCTTCCTTCTCTTTGAGTTGTTGGATATTTTGTTGCCTGTAAGTTTCTTTTCTCCTTTGTTTCATTGTTGTTTTTTAATACAAACAAGCAAAAAATTCAGAGCACAATTATTGTCTTGCCGAACTAACAAAAAAGCTAAACTGAGTTTGAGGAAAATAAAATTGCTAAAACAGGCTAAGTGTATCAGAACCTCATCCTAAATATCATGGAGATTAGGGCTCATAAAGCTACCATCTTTTAGGAAAAGTGTCTCAGGGAAGATAATGCCCATATTGCATCAGTTTGATTTGATATACTTTTGGTCGTTGTGTTTTCAGTGCTTTTTAAAGGGTTGTGGGCATTTTTAAATAAAAGCAAGATGGAAGGGCTAAAAAGAGATACATGTTGTATAGCAATACCACAAATTAGAGGATACTCTGAAATTTGTAGAGAATTTAAGAGCCATGAGTAAGTACCTAAAGTGCATCCTACTAGCTTTTTAGAGAAAGGTCTTATTTTTCCCCTTTGAAATATTCAAAATAGGTATGGAATATAAAGTTTTATTTAGACATACTTATAAAAATTGTCAAAATAGTTGTTCTTTTCAACTGGACATCCTTGACTCTTCTCATGTTAGGCTTCTTTTCTTCAGAAAGGCTTCCAGCTGGGCAGTGGTTGATAGTAACCAGAGTTTGAGGCCACGGACTAGTGCCCAGCTGTAATTGTTGCATTGACATAAGGTGCTGGAGAATTGCCCGTTGCTGGTCATTCTATCTAAACTTGTTGTTCTAGGCTCATCTTGTAAATTTCTTGCCCTAGACCTAGAATCAGCCGTTTCTTCAAGAAGCCCTGCTTCCTTTTTTGTGGGAAATGATATTTTGAGACCATAATCTGGATTTCCAGGGTTCGAGAACAGATTTCTTTTAAGCAGGTCTTTGCATCTTTAAATATTGTTTTGACTAAAACTAATGGAGTTAATGTTCTGATGTTGGCGTTCTAACTTAAGAAAATCAAATGTCCCTTAGCCTCATTCTGAGTCCCTCCGTAGGGGTTGGGATGATGTAGTTTTGTCATTTGTCCTGACCCCCATAACTATGTAAAGAACCTCGTAGGGTGTAATAGTGTATGTTTCTTTTTTGTGCCTCTTTATTGGGAGTCCACACTGACATAATGACATGTTGTACCTTTCACTTCCTGTCAAATATTAGGCCAGATGGTTTTTCTCCCAGACTGAATAGTACCAGGTTCACCTCTGTGGAAAGATACTGGGGCTCTTACTGGTAGAAAATAAATGTGTGTGTGTTTTCCCTTTCTCTTAAACAATACACATATTATTAGCCAGATTTGTACTTTCCCAAATTCTGCTGAGGGG
>NW_004443945.1:20405588-20406683 GCF_000243295.1 Trichechus manatus latirostris | reverse complement strand
TTGCATAAGATCACTATTATAAAAAAATTAATAAAAGGTTTACACACAGAAAGAAACATTCTTCGATGATTACCAGGGGTGAGGGGGTGGGAAGGAAGGAAAATCACTAAGTAGATAGTCGATACATATTAACTCTGGTGAAGGGAGAGACAATACACAATATGGGAGAAGTCAGCCCAACATGACCAAGGCAAAGGAAGACACTGAGAGGTACGCAAGAGTAATAGGCAACAATGGTAAGCACTATTATGTATACCATCCTGTGACAACGGTAATAACAGACAGTAATTTACAAGTAGATACACAGGTAGATAAGCTGAGCAGGTGTGGAATGCGCATGGGTGTATATAGGTTTGGCAGTGGACATTTCTACATACATATTTTTATCTACTGCAAATATATACATGTATATAATAGAGCACACAGGGTGCACAGTCATGAAAACTTCTTACCATAACCAAACACCTCGTGGGACTGAAGCACTGGACTTGAGGGCTTAGGACCATAGTTTTGGGGGACATGTAGGTCAGAAGGCATAACATAGTCCATAAAGACAATATTCTATATCCTGCCTTGGTGAGGGAGGTCTTGAAAGCTTATGAGCAGCCATGTAAGATACAGCTATTAGTCTCTTTCCATCCGGACCAAAGAAGAATGAAGGAAACAAAAGACTCAAGGAAACAATTAGTCCAAAGGACTAACAAACCACATGATCCACAGCCTTCACTAGCCTGAGACCAGATGGTGCCTGGCTACCACTACCAACCTCTCTGACCGGCATCACAGTAGAAGGTCCTGGACAGAGTGGGAGAACAAAATTCAAATTCATAAAAATAAACAAATTCAGTGGTCTCATAGAGACTGATGAAACCTCTGAGACTATGGCCCTTGGACACCTTTCAAACTTGGAACTGAACCCACTCCCAGAGATCACCTCTCAGCCAAACAATAAGACCAAACCAAACGCATTGCTGTCGAGTCGATTCCAACTCATAGTGACCCTATAGGACAGAGTAGAACTGCCCCATAGGGTTTCCAAGGAGCACCTGGTAGATTTGAACTGCCGACCTTTTGGTTAGCAGGCGTAGCTTTTAA
>NW_004443945.1:20397058-20397987 GCF_000243295.1 Trichechus manatus latirostris | reverse complement strand
ATGTTCTAGTGAATGGCGGGAATGTCCACTCAGTCACCTAAGCCAATAACCTAGGAATCATCATCTGTAAATTTGTTATAATCAGTCTTTTAGCCCTACCTTTTCTTCATTTTTGTAGTCTGTTTTGTTGACAGATTGATCTTTCTAAGTGATACGTCTGGTTTTGTCATCCCTGTAGTTAAAAGCCTTCAGGGGTTCTGCCAGTTATTACTGTGGCATTTCTCAATTGGGATGTTACTCCACTTTGCTCTGTACCAGTCATTTTGAGGTGTGGGATAATATTTTAAATCTGAGTTTGTCAGTGGTTTGATTTTTTTTTCATAAGTGAGAGAAGATTCAAGATGATTCCTTCAATAACATCACTCTTTGCTGCTTGCATTCTAATATTTTCTTGAAGAGAGTGAAGTTACAGCTTCATCCTGCCAAGTTCATCTTATTTGTGAAGCAGCCTTGAGGGACTGTTGCTGATGTAGTATCAGTATTTGCGTTCTTATGAGCTCTTATTGTGTTTTCCATAAATACCATGCTTCCCACCCACTGCCTCCCAAAGGAGCTTTAAAAGAAACTCCATGCATAGTGTATTTTTTTTATTTTTCCACATTTTGGGGGGAGAGGGGAACACTTAGTTTTATAAAAACAAAAACAAAAAAACTGCATGTGCTCATGGGAGTCTCTTACATATGAACATTACCTAAGCCCCATACCCCCCAAGAATGGTGAAGATTACTGGTTTTTATAGAAAAAGGTCCCATTTTCTTTCACTGCTTGCAAGGCCAGTCACGATGAGATCCTTGCCTGTTTTTCCAGGTTCATTTCTTAAACAATCCCACTTTATGCACCCAGCTGTCCAACTGCAGCAGACTACCTACAGCTTTACAGACATACCTACAGACATACAGGTATGTCTTGGTCTTTCATGACATAAGCAT
>NW_004443945.1:20383932-20395147 GCF_000243295.1 Trichechus manatus latirostris | reverse complement strand
GGTGTTTGGACTACTCTAGATTATGTGTTAATTTGGAGGTTGAGGATCACAGGAATGGCAGGGTCTCAAGCAAGCAAGTCCTGACCAACTTCTCTGTGAAACACAGTTTCATCTCCTGGGTTATAACATCAAACAGCACATCCTCCTGAGTTGCTTTATTCACTGTGTGTACTGCATGTATCCAGCCCCTACTGCCCTTTTTCTGTTGAGAGTCATGTCTTTGGCGAGCTAGAGTTGTTTTCCCGGACCCTGCAGGGTAAACTAACAATGCCCTGCCTTCAGAAAAGGCAAAAGGAATGGGGTGGCTCTTTCCCAGCCTGCCATCTGCAGGTTGAAAGTGGTCCTTTGATGACTTCCGCTTTCCTTTAAGACTGCCATGATTATCCTTTTATTTTTTAAATGTTATCTTTATTTTTAATGTATTGCATGGGCATAGCTAAGAATCATGGTATTGAAAGATTTTTTTTGTCCTCCTCCACTCTTGCCCACCTCCCCCCCCCCACTCTTTCACTCCAACAGGTATATACCCTCAACTCTTTTCACTTGTTTTCTTTCTAGTATTTACCTCCATATTTCAAAATACTGTGATTATTTTGGAGCCCTGGTGGTGCAGTGGTTAAGAGCTTGGCTGCTAACCAAAAAGTTGGCGGTTCAAATCCACCAGTTGCTCCTTGGAAACGCTATGGAGCAGTTCTACTTTGTCCTATAGGGTCGCTATGAGTTGGAATCGACTCAGTGGCAATGGGTTATGTTTATATTGCCAATTTCTTATTAACAATTTGAGATATCTTTTGACTTCTTGTTGTTGAATAGAATGTAACTCTTATTCTCCTCCTGAATTCTCTGCTCCCTTCATGCTCCTAATATAGTTTTATACCAAAATTTTGGTTAAATCATTAATTAGTGTTTGACTATGAGTATGTGTGGATATTGTTTAGTGTGGAGCTCTGTAGTGTACATTCCATTTCTTGCACAACTCTTGTTTTTTCCGAGCTAACATTTGCCTTGGTTCCTCAGCTGCCAAGCTTGTTACCTAGCCCTGGTCCTTTCTAAATAGCTATCAGATCTGCCAGTTTCCTACTGATATTACTATCCCACTGTCCAGCTCTATAAGATAATCTGTCAATTCTGTTTCTTTCCCAGGGCTTCTCCTCCCCCATGCTCCAGTGTGGATTAGGTGCCACACAGCTGTCATTCTGGACCGTGATTTCATTTTAACTGTACCTCACCCCTGTTAGAATGTGAGAGACAATGCACAGACTGAAATGGTGCAATTCACTTTGTGTCTTGTACTGTCCCCATGGTCCTAGACCCCAAAATCACCAGGGATGGTTCTTTGAGAATCTAATGAAAGCTGTAGACACCCTCCCCAGGAAAATAAATACACAGACACAAAATTGTACATGCAATTTCAGGGACTCATAGATTCCTTGTGGTCCATTTGTGGTTCCCCAGGTACCCAAGAGCATAATTGGTATATCTTCTTAACATGTTGTGATGTATTTTTACGACTGTCTAGAGACATTTGTATAATTTATATATAATACTTTTGGGAGCATAACCCTAGCAACTATAGAATTCCAGATAAGCCTTTAGCAGCTTAACTTTGATATTAAGCTGAAAGCCCAATTCTAACTATCGTACCAAAACATTTCTTATTTTTACCAGTAGTTCTTTCCTCTTGAGCATTTATCATTTCTTATTATTTGATGAAGTCAATTAGTTTTCCAAATTTTTGTGACTTGTAGATTTATGCCCAGTTGGAAGCACTTCTATTCCAGGGTATTAGATTTTACAACATTTGATGTTATTTCTCCCTCCCATGATCCACATGTTAGTGTAGCTAAGGAGAATGAAGTTTCCTCTGGTAACACTGAATATTTGTTAAGATGAATTGAAATGAATGATGACCTTCTTTCCCACCAGAATGCTGTCCACCTAGTATAATGACTCCCGATAGACACTATGTATAGATACATGCTATACTTCCTAATGAACAGATGCTTCTGAGGTCATCAGGGTGGGAGAAAGTCACACTATCATCCAGTCATTCTATAAGTGAGATCCTGTTAAAACAAATTCCAACAGACTGTACTTAGATGAGAATTTGATTGTATTGAAATACAATGGTCTTAAAGTATTACTTGAAACAAAAGGGTCTATGGTGGAGGTTTATAATGTATATAGATTTATGCTGAGTACCTGCTGTTTGCCAGGCAGTGACTTTAGGTTGAAGTAGGACATGACCCATATTCGTAGCCTTCAGGTATTATTTTTTTGGTCATTCATTGTGAATAATTAAACTTTTTAAAATAATAAAAGACTGGGTTTAACTAAATGCTAACTTCTAAAAATTTCAAAATAATTCAATTTTCATGACTTTTTTTGTGTGGCATTTTAATTGGCATATTGTATCTTAATTTACCCTATAGTTACTTTCCCATATTTCCAAGTACTTCATCCATCTTTGTAGAAAAGGAAAATAGCCTGTGTTTTTAGTCAGTATTAACAGACTGTAATAGAAACTGAATGGCCATTCTTATTCCACCAGACCCTTTCTTGAAGTCATCAATAGTATCAGCATCATTTAGATGAAAAGATGACACTGTCCCTCCAAGAATTTAAAACCAATTCCATTTGAAGAACTTTGGAAGTTGTCCAGTAGCATGAGGTGCTGTGTGAAGAGCATTTTTTTACAGTCAGCATTTAGTGGGTGGCAGTGGAGAAGTGAAGACAATGAGGGTTTCAGAAACTTTCATGACAGGAGAAACTCTTCACCAGGCATCTTGACCTTCAGATAAAGGGTCAAAGACAATAGAATATTTGAGAATGAAGGCCATCAAGATGTTAAAATACTAAAGTAATATGAAATTTTAAAATAAATTTGAAGATAAATAGGAAGGAGTAGTGACAAGCTGCCAAATTCAAAATGAAAGTAAGTTTATTTGGACAAAAGGCAAATTTTGCAGCACTTTTTTTCTCTTTTTAAGAAAATTTTATGTTTACTCTTGTACAAACATTTCGGGGAGTTTGATTTGAGTGTTGCATTTTGCTCGTTAGAAACACACACACATACAACAACGTTGGCTACGATGGCTGATTTCACTCCTTTTTAAAGTAGCTCCACTGTGTTTTAGGATAATTTACCAAAGGATAATGATAGATATGAACCAGTAAATTATTTAATGAAGTTGTGGAGCATAATGCTGAGGCTCAGTCATGCTAAATTTAACATGTCTAGTGCTGATCACAGTTGTTACCACTTGTTATAAGTTACCACATCTAATCATCTAATTCTGTGTATTTGTGTGTGTTTGCAAGCATATGAGTGAGCTTACTCATGCATGCTGAGGCTCAGTCCTAAAGTCAAACAAGCAGATAGAGAGGAGAGCTATTGCTTTGTTTTCAAGAACACATTTTTTCCTTCAGCTCAACCAGAGGCTTTTAGGATTTCTAGTGGAAATACTACTGTTAGATACTGGATAAAACTGCTTATGGGTGGTACACAGGCTCACTCTTCATGCCCTGACCCTGGTTTATGTTTCCAACTTCACCTCCCCACATTCTCCCATAAGATTCGCCATAGCAAATCCCTTGCAATTCCCAGAAAGTGCTATGCTTTCTTGCTTCCCTACCTTTGCTTGAGCTCTTACCTTGGGATGTCATCCTCTTCACTCAATGCCTTGTCACCTCCTCCTTATCCTACTGAGAGGTCTTCCTTGAACTTCCAGCCTAAATTAGTTGTCCCTGTCTTCTTTAGCATCTTGTCGATGCCTAAGCATCTGTCATGCTGAAGTATACCCGTTTTACCTGCCTCTGCCCTCTGCTAGACTACTTGTTGTTAGTTAGTTGTTGTCGAGTTGGCTCTGAATCATGTGACCTTACATACAACAGAAAAAAATGTTGCCCAGTCCTGCGCCATACCCATGGTAATTGTTATGTTTGGGTCCATTGTTGCAGCTATCGTGTAATGCCTTCCAACTGTGGGGCTCATCTTTCAGCACTATATCAGACAATATTCTGTTTGTAATCCATAGGGTTTTCATTGGCAAATTTTAGAAAGTAGATCTCGAGACCTTTTTTCCTGGTCTGGAAGCTCCACTGAAACCTGTGCACCATGGGTGACCGTCCTGGTATTTGAAATACTGGTGGTAACTTCCAGCATCATAGTAACACACAAGCCACCAAAGTATGACAGATTGACAGAAGGGTAGGCTGGTGACCTGGACTGCTAAGTTCCTCAGAAGACAATGATATGTTTTTAGATTTGTGTTGCCATTACTGAGTACTCTCTACAGACTAGGTGCTCAGTGTGGTTGGTGGTTTGGATCAAGAGTGGATAGTTTCTCTTTGTGGGGATAACACTGCTTCCTTGTCTCAGACTGGCATCTTATACATGAGTGTATCTTGGGTGCTCCCTTCCCTTTCAGCATGGGCAACATGCCTCAGACTCTGAACCTTGGGTAATGCCACAAGTATAAAGTGTTTAGGACACAGGGGCAGCATCACTACCACTTTCAGGAACAAAAGCCATGAAGGTGACAGTAATGACTCTCATGCCTGTTCCCGTTGCTTGTTTATGTGTGGTTGTGCCAATAATCAGTGTATTGCGTCTCAACTCCCAACTTTTCCCGTTTAGCCCAGTTGGGCTAATATTTCTCTAAATGTTTCTCTTTTGCCAGCTGGCGTGATGGTAGGCTTTGTCAGTAGAGGGTGCTGGAGGAGGAAAGGATTTTCTTTCCTGGGTCCTGTGTACTCCACATGGAAACCCTGGTGGCACAGTGGTTAGGAGCTATGGCTGCTAACCTAAAGGTCGGCAGTTCGAATCCACCAGGCACTCCTTGGAAACTCTGTGGGGCAGCTCTGTCCTGTAGGGTTGCTGTGAGTCGGAATCGTGACGGCAATGGGTTTGGGGTTTTTCTTTTTTTTTTTGGTTTGTGTGGTCCACAGCATTTGGCTCTTACTGGCAGTACCCTGAGGGAGGAGGGCCTAGCAGCAGCATCTCCTCATGACATGCTTCTCAGCACCCCAATACACAGCCTCTTCTCAGGCAGTTTCCAGGGCAAATAGCACCTCTCCATGAGCAGGTTCTGGGCAGCAACCCAACATTACTCCTGCAGCAGCCTTCCAACAGGTGGGTTTTTGCACACCAGCCTCGACCTGCTGACTGTGGATTTCAGTGGGTTTCAACCACACCCTCTCCAGCAATGTCTGAATCCCAGCCTTGGGGAAAGAACCCATTTCCATGTTTGTTCCTTCCTTGAATACTCTCAGTCTGCACTAGTTTTCTCTTTTTTCCCCCTCTTAGACAATTCCCTGTTAATAATTCTTCACACTAAACTTTCTCTGTTCAAATTACTATGTGATTTTTGTCTCCCCATTGGCCCCTAACCAATACAGATGCCCTCTGTCTAGAATGCCACCCAGGCTGCCCTTCCCCACCTGATGAACCCTGTAGATTCTTTAAGGCCTTGGCCTAAATGATACCTCATTCATTTATTCCACAAACACCTCTGATTTCCTACTGTTGAATAGGCACCAGGCCCAATACTGGGGATAAGTAAGACAGGGCTTCAGCCCTCTAGGAGCTCCAAAGCTAGAGGAAGAGAAAAATGAGCAATGATGCATGCTATGTTAGAGAAGTGTGCGGGTGGGGGAAGAAGGGGTGGCGTGATGACTAAAGCTTAAAACAGAAGCTTAAAAAGAAGATGTTAGTGTCTTCCCTGTAGGAGCCTAAGGGACAAATAAATGAAAATACGTGGAAGAGATGAACATTTACCGCCTTAAGTGTGTAGCTAATATCCATAAAAGAAAAACAAAGTGGTTTTATTCTGTTTTGTTTGTGAATATTCTTTTTCTTTTCACAAGGCACTTGAGGTGGATAAGGTTTTATTTTAATCTTCTCAGGGCAGGAACTGTTTCTAGTCCTGTTTGTCTTGTACCTACAATGCCTGGCCCATAATAACATGCATAATAAAAGCTAGCTGACTGACTTAAGGCTAATGATACTGAGTTGATAACTATGTTTTGTCTTCTGTTCCAAGAAAGCCACATTCAGCCCATGTTTTCTTATGTTAACAGATTATAAATAAATATAAGCTATTGTTTTTGTACTTGAAATATAAACAAAAAGGTGATTAATAAATTCAGCGCTTGCTTTTTTTGGTTCCTCTCCAAGCAGCCATTTACAAATAATCACGTAATGTCTACCATTTCAGGTATGTGCCACACAGTGTGGTGTGTGCTTCCTTTTTTGTAGACCTCTTTCTCAGGTGTCCCTGGGTGGTGGAGTTAACACATTGCTGCTAACCAAAAGGTTACTGGTTCACATCCACCCAGAGGCACCTCGGAAGAAAGGCCTGGCAACCTACTTCCGAAAAAATCAGTCGTTGGAAACACAGTTCTACTCTGACACACGTGTGGTCTCCGTAAGTTAGAATCAACTCAATGGTAACTGATTTAACTGGTACTTCTCAGATATCCCAGTTTTACAGACATGGAAAGAGGTTAAATTACTTACCCAAGGCCACACTGGTAAAACATACCTGAGGCAGGCTTTGAGTCCAAATTGATACCAAAGCCCTTGTGTTTTCTACTGTGCCACCCACATCTCACCATGAGTGATTCCATAGTCAGTCAGGTGCCTGTCTTAGTCTGCAGCTGTGCGTGCATGCACGCACGCACGCACTTATGCAAAAGTCCTTTTTCCTCTCCTGAAACCACCACCACCTCCCACCTCATCCTCTGGCCATCCAGGTGCCCTGGTTTAGCGCATGGACAGGGTTAGGAAAACTCAGAAAGGGAAGAAAGTCTCTCCCTTTTGCCTCTTTGAGTTAGGGTTCAAAAAGTCTTTCATCAGGGTGTATCCACTTGCTGGAAAATTGAACTTGGTACAGGTTATGGCAAATGTTTAATTGTATATAAAGTTCAGTGAAATTTGAGCCTTGAGGAAATTTATTTCCACTTATGAAACATTAATCCTTATTTTCCTTTTGCCTTCTCAGGTGCTGTTACCCCCATATGATGATGCCACTGTGAACAGCACTGCCAAGGAGCCGCCCCCACCATATGTGTCCGCCTAGGCCTGAGCGCAGGTGCGGAGCCGAGAACAGCAGCTTAACTTCACACACCTGAGCAATAGTTCTTTCACTTCTGAAATGAGCTCTCTGAGATTATTTGTTGCTGAAATGCTACAGTTTTAAAATTTAGATGTTAAGTTGAAACTCTCTGTAGTCTTAAACATGAGCTTTAGCTAGAGCACTGTGATAGATTCACTGTGGAATTCTTTCCGTAGGGGTTGGGGGTGTAATGGGCTTCACTAGACTTCCGTAGGCATTTAAACTTCCTAAAACTATGGATGGACCCTGAGTCAGAGAAGTCTGGTTTTGTACCTACTGGGCCCCACAGTTGGGGATTTTGTCACACTTTTTCTCTCTGTTCCCTATGTCCCTTTCGAAAGTGTACAATAAAGTAAAAAATTCGACAAGTTTTTCTTAAACCATTCCACTGTATAGAACAAACCCTTATTAGAACAGGAATGTTAATTTGTGTAACTATTGCACTAATTAGGTAAATAGGTATCCTTATCTATATGCTGCAAGAATTTCCTTAAGATTCGTTATAACTTAAATTCAATGACAGTTTGAGTGGGCTAAATTAATACCATTAGACGACACCCAGCAATGAGACCAGTGACTGTCAGGGGCTGTTCTTGTACAGCCTGTGTCTGGGGTGTGAGTTAATTTGGTTGGCACTGGAAGGTATCTGGTGCTCCTTTCCCCAGGTTTCCTGCCCCCTCCCACAGCCCCGTACTACTAAGCATCCTGCCCTAGCTTGTTTCAAGGACGACATCCAGCTCTCCAACTCACTTTATCAAGTGGAACTGCTGATAATGTATTTGCCTACTTATATGAGAAAAGGGTTACTTCTCCTTTCCCTGAAGGTACATCCTACTATTTTGAACTTCCTGGTATGCCTAGTCATCTTTTAAAATGTAAAACAGTCTTCAGAAAATTGAGGGTTGCTTTCCTTGTTGAATGCTTTTGACTACTTGAACGTCAGGGGACTTTTGTATATTCATGTGCTCACAAGTCAGCCACTCTGTTCATTATGAAATGTGTTGTAAATGAAGGCTTTTGCAATTAAAGTGAGATTTGCCCCCATCTAAGAAAGAACCTTTGACTCTGTGGTGGTTGTGCCTGAGGACTCTTCCTGCCCAGATGTGGCCGTGCAGATGGTTCAGCCTGAGGCTTTATGGCTTGTTTCACACATACATGTTTTTTCATATTTCAGTGCTGATAAAATTGGAGCATTTTAGGCTAAGAGAAATGGGAAACAAAACAGACTCGAGTGCCAACATTCCTAACATCCGCCTCTATGGAGCCCCATATGTCAGCTGGTTTGCATATGATTTCTTTATATCCGTAGTGCTCTTTTAATAAGCAGTTAAGATTTTACTAGTTCCCAAGGGAGACTAAAATAAAAGAGGGAGGAGGAGAGATTTCTATCCCTGAGAATCAGCCTCAGTGACTTCTTTTGGTATATCTCATTGGTATTCTTTATAAACTCAAGCTAGGAAATTTTGTCCCTTGAAGCTTTATGCCCTTAAGATTCACACAAAGGTAAACACACTAGGGGTTATTAGGAATGGAAAAGGAGTCCCTGGGTTGAGCAGTTAAGCACTTGACTACTAGCTGAAAGGTTGGCTGTTTGAACTCACCCAGAAGCACCTTGGAAGATAGGCCTGGCTGTCTGCTTCTAAAAGGACACAGCCTTGAAAACCCTATGGAGCAGTTCTACTCAGCAAACATGGGTCACCATAAGTCGTGTTGTAGGGGAAAAAACATCACAAAGTTTAGTAAAGCAAAAAGAAAGTTTTATTTGGTATGTATTCAAAAGGGCAGAAGTGGGAAAAGGACAACCATGCTGCCAGAGCTAGAATGTCTGCCTGAGTCCAAGGAAATACCACAGAACGGACAGAAGTGGGAAAACGGACAAGCATGCTGCCACAGCCATGTCTGCCCAAGTCCAAAGAATATTACAGAATAGGCAAAAATGGGAAAACCTGACAAGCGTGCTGCCACAGCCATGTCTGCCCGAGTCCAAAGAATATTACAAAATAGGCAAGAATGGGAAAACGGACAAGCATGCTGCCACAGCCATGTCTGCCCGAGTCCAAAGGAAGAGTTACAGAGCCATCAGTATATATTAACATTACAAATGGGCAAAACCATTGAAAGCTTCACCTTTTCACAGACTGGCTAGAAACTGTGATCCTACATTTTGAATTGTCTTTCTTAACAATCACTGGTACAGGTTTCAGTAATGACAATCAGGAGGGTCTTCATTGGTCCAACAAATTTCTATTCACTAAATGCTAATAGAAAAAGTAGAAAGTCTTTTGTGTTGTGTTTGATCCGCTTTTTGTGAAAGTTTCCCTAAAAGATATTTTCCAAGATTATCTTAGCTATTGTCTTTACACCTCAGGGCCCAGTTGGTGTGTCCCTGTGAGTCCTTGTGGGCCCAGCTCCAGCTGGTTCACATTCTCTATGCTCAAGGAGAGGGAATAACTCCAATATTATTTCCTACATCAGTCAGAAACGACTAGATGGCAACCAGCAGCCACAGGAATGGAAAAGGCCTATCACCCATCCCTATGGAAGGAGCATAAGAAATCACGGTTATTTGCATGTGGCTCCCCATATTTCTCCAGCTGTTTTTACAGTATGAAAAATGCTGCGTGGTCAAATGGAGAGAAGTACTGATTTTGAGAGGAACCAAGACCATTGATCTTGTTCATATGGTATTCAATTAACACCATAAATACTGGGATACCGCTTCATCCGCAGAGGCACTGTATGGTGCTGGTGCTGCTGGTTTTTCTTGACTTGTAGCATAACCCACGCTAAGCCCTAGAGCTGCCTCTATATCTACCTCTCCAAAGTGAGGGATTGTCTTCGTCCTGACTCCACTGTGGGGGGAGGTTGTGATGCTTAGATTAAAATGGCCCTGCTGAGCACATCCCATGCCTCAGCAGTTCACTGCATCTTTTGTCTCGTTGCTAATACAGATAAAGACTTCTCTCTTGAATGCATTTGAAGTCCCGTTTTAATATCCAGTCCTTTTCTTCTGTTTGGTTATCCACAGAGAATAGCAGTCATTACCTCCATTTTTCTCATGTCTGTGTACTTCTTGGACACTTCACTGATGAGAGTTCTTCTGTTTTTTGTCTTTTGTTTTTTTTACCTTGACCCCTAAGCCCTTGTTTTAAAGTCATAGGCATTCAGCCTAGCACCACAAGATATACAAATAGACGAGGCGTGCAGATAGACCCACCGAGAAGCAGCCCCTATAGGAGAGAGTTTTTAAGTTTTAATATCTAGTCCTTTTCTTCTATTTGGTTATCCACAGAGAATAGCAGTCATTCCCTTAATTTTTCTCATGTCTGTACGCTTCTTGGATACTTCACTGATGAGAGCTCTTCTGCTTTTTTTATCTTTTTCTTTTTTACTTTGACCCCTAATTCCTTGTTTTAACATCATGGGCATTCAGCCCAGCACCACAAGGTATACAAATAGACGAGGCATTGCAGATAGATGCACCAAGAAGCAGCCCCTGCAGGAGAGAGAGTTTTAAGTAGAATTGCTGGAGTAGGGAGAAGGGGGAAGCTTACACTCGTTGGCTTAGATTGTGGTCTGTCCACTCTAGAAACAGATCTACTACTGAACATGCTAGCCTGATTTCCAGAATGCCAAGTCATACATCAGAGTTTAAAGGCCTGCAGACTAATGCCCCTCTCCTTCCTGCTCCTTTCTACATAAACACTATTGGCAGCAGAACATGGCGGAGTAGTTAGATGCTTCCTATATCCCTCTTACAACAAAGACCTGGAAAAACAAGTGATTTGATTCTATGTGAATATCTGGCAGCCCTGAACAAGGCAAGGTTAAGAAATCCGTCTGAGTGATACAGGAGAGGGAGACCGTTTGGAAGAGGTGAGGAGGGCTAGAGCCACGGAGGCAAAACTGCAGCGCCGCAGCCACGCCGTCTGCGGTGAAGCAGGCAAACAGCTATGCTGTGTCCGCTCGGGAAGCAGTTTCCAGATCGAGAGAGACTCGGCAGCAGAGATTCTGCTTGGACACTCCGAACCAGTGAAGAGCAGCCTCCAAGAGGCTAGGATAAGTACATGCGTGCACCCTTTCGTGGGGATTAAAAA
>NW_004443945.1:20375359-20376527 GCF_000243295.1 Trichechus manatus latirostris | reverse complement strand
GTCTTGATAGTCTGCAACTATTAAAGTTGTTTTCTCCATAGAGAGATATATTTGAAATAGTCATCATTTGGGAAAAAACCCTGCTGTGCAAACTGAGCTTTTGTGATAGAGGAAAACGAATGAAGCTAAGAAACATTTACTTCCATTTAAAAAAAAAGATGCATTTGTTTTTGCAGCCAGCCTGGAAACAGACTTAAATGTCATCAAATAGTATTGCTGCTAGTCATGTAGGCAGTCACTCATGTTCTGGAGGTGAGAGGCAGGTGTTATTGCCAAGGTATTGAAAGAGCAACTTCTACAAAAGACCTGCCAGCATAAAGTGCATGCTAAGCCATTTTGGGGCTCCCTACCTTCAGACCTAACAAGCACAAGTGCCTGTGTGTGTGTAAAATGGTTTTTTTGCAGCTCAGATACATATTTCAAAAGGGAAGGAAAAAGGCATTACAAGGATGTCTCCATGCTTATGAAATTCATTTAATTTCTGCAAACTGGCCAAGTTGTCTGCTAAATGGCTCACAGTGTCTGGAAGCCAGCCAGATCTGTGACCTTCTGCCCAGAAGCCCATGCACACCTTTTGCTAGCTAGAGTACCTAGACAGCAGGAAAGAGACACTGTGGTTTGGCCAACCCAGAAAAAGTAACATGAAAGCAAAAGTTTTAGCACTATATACCCACTAGTGTGATCCTAATTGGCAAGAACAGCTGCTGGTTCTGAATGAAGAGTTAAGCTTAAGGCAGCATGAGGGACTCAAGTTTTGTTTGTTTTATGCCATCTAAAACTTTAAAAAATCATCGGCAGTACCAACAGTTTTTAAAACAGGTATTCCTCCGCGTATGTCAAGATATCCGGCATGTATTGCCGTGATAGAGCAAGGACAAAACAACTCTGTGACCCAGGGCACATTGGGTTGACTAACTTTGGGGGTTTGGACTCAACTGTCTCTCAGGAATGGCTAACGTTGAGTGTGTTGTGATCTTGTCTGCTACTTCCTACTCACACACCTGGTGCTGTGTGTCTCCGCTCCCACCATGCCTGCCCACAACTTGAAAAGTTGTATCCAGTGACAAGTTCCTGATTCCTGGGATCTTGGATTTGGGGCATCCAGCGTAGGCCTTGCAAAGAGCACATGCAGCTTCCACCTGTGGTCTCTCCACCTAAGGAGAACTCC
>NW_004443945.1:20372301-20373648 GCF_000243295.1 Trichechus manatus latirostris | reverse complement strand
TGTCTGTTTTTGCACCTGTCAGAGACAGAATGGAGCAGTCATTGCTCTTGGGAATGTAGGCTTTATCCTGCCCTGTGAAGTTAATGTATCTCTGATACATGTATCATCTGCGTCCCTGAGAGCTAACTTCCATAAACATCTTAATAGAGAATCCAGGTATCATTTGAGCATCAGGAAACACTGTAAGCTTGTAGGTTTTAATAAATTTACTTAAAAATAATATACTGCAAAAAAAAAAAAAAGAGAGAGAGAGAAAAGAAAAGAAAGCAAAGGCAATAACTTATCCTTTGGGTCTCAGCCTGGAAGTCACTCCCTTCCAGAAGCCTTCTATGACCCATTAGTCTGGGAGACACTCATTTTATGTTCTCCCATAGCATCGCCAGTGTCCCCAACCAAGGCACATCTCACACTTTGTTTACTGTTTTTCTTGTCTGTAATTCCCCAGTAGATTAGAGACTCTGTGAAGACAGAGAATCTATGTTTGTGTTGCTTATTGTTCTATCCTGGGTGCCTGGCTTCTGTCTGCCAAATAGAAGGAACTCAAAAAATATTTGCTAGAATAAAATAAGCACACAAGCAAAATCAAAACCACCTGTAATCTCACCCCTAGTGACTGTGACAAATTCTCAAGAACAACTCAGTAGGACTCAAGCGTCCACAGAGAGGACTTCTCACAGAAAAGGCCACTGAAAGAAAGAATTACATTCGTTGTAGACCATGCAAGGGAACAAAATGAGGGGCACTCCTCTAGCAAACCCTCCCGAAGCCACAGCTGGAGGAGTGTTTGCTGTGGGGCGTCCTGACTTCCAGAAGAAAGCTGTGAAGGTGATAGGCACTAAAGGGCAACACAGTGATAAAAGGACTGATGTTTGAAGACAGATTAAAGGCCTGCTAAGATGAGAGGTTAGCTAATGTTCTGCCTAAAATTGAAACCAAAAGGAAATGACATCATGAGCCCTTACTTTTCTTCTTGTGATCAAGTTCTTTTTATCAGTTTAATTCAGCGGGGCTCTTTGAATAAAAAAATTAAATTGCTAGATACGTCTGACCCTGGGTGCTTTCCCTTTTCTAGTAGATCATTGTATTAAAGCAGTGAATGACCAAATCTAAGACCCTATACTGGTGACTCAGTGGTTGAATTCTCGTCTTCCGTGAAGGAGACCTGGGTTTGATTTCTGGCCAATGTACCTCATGCACACTTACCACAGTGGAGGCTTGTGTGCTGCTATGATGCTGAACAGATTTCAGCAGAGTTTCCAGTCTCAGACTAAGACAGGCTAGGAAGGAAAGCCTGGTGATCTACTTTGGAAAATCAGCCAATAAAAACCCTGTAGATCACAATGGTCC
>NW_004443945.1:20368976-20370682 GCF_000243295.1 Trichechus manatus latirostris | reverse complement strand
CTGGACATTTCATATAAATGGAATCAAACAACATATGGTCTTTTGTGACTGGCTTCTTTGCATAATGTTTTTGAGGTTCATCCAATGTTGTAGCATAAATTCAATACTTCTTTTTATGACTGAATAATCTTCCATTATGTGGACACACCATATTCCATTTATCCATTCATTAGTTGATGGACATTTGGGTTATTTCAACTTTTGGTTATTATGAATAATGCTCCAATGAAGACTGGTGTACACATTTTTGTGTGGACATATGTTTTCATAGCTCTTGAGTATTCACATAGGAGTGGAATTCTATGTTTAACTTATTGAGAAACTGCCAAATCCTTTTCCACAGTGGCTGCACCATTTTACATTCCCACAAGATAGTGCACATGTAGTCAGTAATTTTCTGGCTCTTTGCATACTTGGGAATTGCTTTGTCTATTCTTGTTTTAAACATGTCAAGAGGTTTCCATTGCTGCTTTTCAGAGACTGCTCAACCAGCAAAATCATGCACTTTATTGCACTATGTCTTATTTTCTCCATCTGATTTATTTGTGGCTCTTAGAAGTTCATTGCCTTATTCTTTCCACTAGACCATCTGTAATGGTTCCCCTTCTGTTGACCCTGGTAGGAACCACGTCCCTCTTATTTTTCTGTGCAAGAGAGAACGTGGAAGTCCTGACTTCTGATTTTTTGTTGTTATTCTTGAGTTCCCACTTACTGAGTTCTGCCAGCGTGGTGGGGATTTTACAGGACAGTTGTACATAGTCATTGCCCAAGCATGTTGCAGTCTGATTTCACACCAGGCAACCAGTGCAGACATAGACTCATTAAAGCCATTTTGAGAACAGAGTTGAGTCTCATGGGAATGAAGTTATGCCTTCTAATAGCAAATCATGTTGTGACAATTCCTAAGTTTAGGATGAAAGCAGCAATCTGTGTTGCTGAGTGATACTTGCACTCAGAGCAGGTTCTTCCTTCACTTCAGAGTGGAACCTAGTCTCCAGGAAGACAGGCAGTGTTTATCAATCACTCTTTCCTATGTTCAAGTCTCCCCACTCTACCTTATTATCTCATTCTTGATAAGGAGCCTCATCAGCCTGATTCCACAAAAGCTGCAAGGCTGTTAACTCTAGGTTAAAGCCACAGCATCCCAGCCCCTTCTGCAGTTCAGCATAGGGTAAGAGACTGTAAACAAGCCAACAGGCTGGTACCTGACCTCTAGGAGCTCATGGTCCAAGTTCAAGATCACAAAAAAACATTCGAGTCCTCTTTTAAATGAATATTGTTTTCCTAAACTAGTTTTTGACTTGCTACAATTAAAAAGACAGGAAAGACTAAGATACAACTATTGGTATCTTCTAGTCCAGAGCAAAAGAGAGGGAAAAAAACTAAAGACTGAAGGGAACAATTAACCAAAGGACTCATAGACCACATGAACCACAGCCTATACCACCCCGAGACCATAAGAACTAGATGGTGCCTGGTTACCACTACCCAACCCCTCTGACTGGGATTACTACAGAGGGTCCTGGACAGAGCTGGAGAAAAATGTAGAAAAAATTATCAAATTCACAAAAAAGACCGGACTTACTGGTCCGACAGAAGCTGGAGGAACCGCTGAGACTATGGCCCCTGGACACCCTTCTAACTCAGACTTGAAGCCACTCTCTTTCAGCCAAAGATTAGGCAGGCCTGTAAGACAATAATACACA
>NW_004443945.1:20358623-20368676 GCF_000243295.1 Trichechus manatus latirostris | reverse complement strand
TAAAGTGAATGGAAGAAATAATGAAGTAAAAGAGCTGAACAGAAGATTTCAAAGGGCAGCTCGAGGAGACAAAGTAAAGTATTAAAAAGAGATGTGCAAAAACCTTGAGTTAGAAAACCAAAAGAGAAGAACATGCTTGGCATTTCCCAAGCTGAAATAACTGAAGGAAAAAAATCAAGCCTTGAGTTGCAGTACTGAAGGATTCTATGGGCAAAATACTGAACAATGCACGAAGCATCAAAAGAAGATGGAAGGAATACACAGAGTCACTGTACCAAAAAGAATTGGTCGACATTGAACCATTTCAGGAGGTGACATATGATCAAGAAATGATGGCATTGAAGGAAGAAGTCCAAGCTACACTGAAGGCATTGGTGAAAAACAAGGCTCCAGGAATTGATGGAATACCAAGTGAGATGTTTCAACAAACAGATGCAGCGCTGGAGACACTCACTCATCTATGCCAAGATTTGGAAGACAGCTACCTGGCCAACAGACTGGAAGAGATCCATATATGTGCCCATTCCGAAGAAAGGTGATCCAACAGAAGGTGGAAGTTATCAAACAATATCATTAATATCATATGCAAGTAAAATTTTGCTGAAGATCATTCGAAATCGGTTGCAGCAGTACATCGACAGGAAACTGCCAGAAATTCAAGCCTGATTCAGAAGAGGATGCAGAATGAGGGACATCATTGCTGGTGTCAGATGGATTTTGGCTGAAAGCAAAGAATGTCAGAAAGATGTTTACCTGTGTTTTATTGATTACACAAAGACATTCGACTGTAGATCATAACAAATTATGGATAACATTGTGAAGATGGAAATTCTGGAACACTTAATTATGCTCATGAGGAACCTGTGCTTAGACCAAGAGGCAGTTGTTTGGACAGAACAAGGCAATATTGTGAGGTTTAAAATCAAGAAAGGTGTGCGTCAAGCTTGTATCCTTTCACCATACTTACTCAATCTGTATGCTGATCAAATAATCTGAGGAGCTGGACTGTATGAAGAAGAACGCAGCATCAGGACTGGAGGAAGACTCATTGACTACCTGTGGTATGCAGATGACACAACCTTGCTTGCTGAAAGTGAAGAGGACTTGAAGCAGTTACTGATGAAGATCAAACACTACAGGCTTCAGTATGGATTACATTCACCTCCACATAAAGAAAACAAACATCCTCACAACTGGACCAATAAGCAACATCATGATAAACAGAGAAAAGATTGAAGTTGTCAAGGATTTCATTTTACTTGGATCCACAATCAACAGCCATGGAAGCAGCAGTCAAGAAATCAAATAACGTATTGCATCAGGCACATCTGCTGGAAAAGACCTCTTTAAAGGGTTAAAAAGCAAATATGTCACCTTGAGGACTAAGGTGCACCTGATCCAAGCCATGGTGTTTTCAGTCGCCACATGTACTTGTGGAAACTGGACAATGAATAAGGAAGACCAAAGAAGAATTAATGCCTTTGAATTATGGTGTTGGCAAAGAATATTGAACTGAACATGGACTGCCAGAAGAACGAACATATGTATCTTGGAAGAAGTATAGCAGAATGCTCCTTAGAAGCGAGGATGGTGAGACTTCATCTCACGTACTTTGGACACGTTATCAGGAGGAACCAGTCCCTGGAGAAGGGCATCATGCTTGGTAAAGTAGAGGGTCAGCAAAAGAGAGGAAGATCCTCAACAAGATGGATTTACACAGTGGCTGCAATGACAGGCTCAAGCATAGCAACAATAGTGAGGATGGCATTGGACAGGGCAGTGTTTCATTCTGTTGTACATAGGGTCTCTGTGAGTCAGAATCGACAGGACGGCACCTAACATCACCTTCATTCTGCCTTTCCATGTGGGATGATATGTTTATTCAGAAACAATCTCATCTGGGACAATGGTGCCACCAGCCAGCCTATCCTCAAGGGGACCCTCTGGACATGGAATCAGCTGTCCATGTTGAGGGCATCCAGAGGGAAGCACTACCCCGGCTAGGAGGATTCCCTACCCTGGGCTAGAGTGGAAGCCCAGCCACTGCCTTATAGTGCTCTCTTTCCACCCCACATCTCCAGCTCCCTCAAATGGGCGGCTGTCCCGATGCGGAGATGTCTCCTCTCTCAGGTGAGACAACCTGCCCTTCTACTTGAGTGAGAGGGAGAGGAGCTCCAACAGTTTACACAGAACATCATCAGTTGCCTAGAGAAACGCAGTGCACGTGAGGTAACATTGCAATTTTATTTTCTTCTCACTCGTTCAGTAAAAGGTTTATGTAGGCTATGGGTCTGTGAACCAACCTGGCTGCTCCTTGGTTTCCTCTTATCCCGGTCCCCTTTGTGTTTGATAAAGACTCATTTCAATCTGCCCTCTAAGCCAAGTAGAAAGGATTCTAATGCAAAACAAAAGGAAAATGTTTTAGTGTTTACGAGGAGCAAATGAATGTCTATTATGTCAAAAGTCTATATATGAGGCTGTTCATGAATGAGAGGCCTTAGTCAAATCACTACCCTTGCAACCTTTATTCCATAATAGATCCCATGTGGAGACAGAGAACTGAAAATTGATCCAGAGTATAGCTAAAAAGATCAGTTGCCATTGAGTCAGTTCCGACTCATGACAACCCATGTGTGTCAGAATAGAACTGTGCTCCAGAGGGTTTTCAATGGCAAATTTTTCAAGAAGTAGATCACCAGGCCTTTCTTCTGAGGTGCCTCTGGGTGGACTCATACATCCAACCTTTTGGTTAGCAGCCAATTAACCATTTGCACCCCCCAGAGTATAGCTACCAAGGTGTAATTAGTTTAAACAGCTCTCAATTTCAACTAACTAGTGAACTCTTAGACACTACACACCCTCATTCTTATCTGCTTACTTGAGTGTCCACATGAGAACTGAAAATCTTAACCCCATACTTCTGAATAAGGTTCTCTGTACAACCAGTGTGTGGTAGGGCCTAGTGAAAAAAGCCAAATTCAGACTTTTCCCATCAGCTATTATTATTATCAACTTGTGTTCACCCTGAAGACAACCAAGAAATTAAGGGAATTTGTTTTCTGACTTGGTATTTCAGGACACTGAGTTCACTTTTGCTTCATTTTGTTTTTCTGGCAAGACCTGAAGATCATCCCACAAGGTAGAACAACTCACTTGACCTATTTGAGTTGGCCCCAGACATGCTTCCTACAGAGATTTCCGGTTCTAAAGAATTCTGATAGAAGTCCTTGGGGGGAAAAACACTCATTTTAGTTGGCATACACCACAGTTGCTGAAATCAGTTACTAATTTCCTTAAAATTTACAAGGATTTCAGGATTGCTATTGTTCTCCTGATACATTACTGGATCATACCGGTGTCTTGGAATAAGGCAACACATTTTAATTGTAAATTTCCAGAAACTGTAACTCAGCTTTCCAGCTCTTAGGGGATTTTCACTGGCCTAGCCTCAGGAAGAATTTTTTTCTGTGGGATCCAAGACTTCAGAGACCAAACATTTGCTGAAGACTTTCCTCTGCTTTCTGACCTCCATCCACCTCCTCCCAAAGACGTACAAAGAAACTGGTATTTCTGATCACTGTAAGCAGCCAGGATCACCCCGTGGGCCTACAGTGCAGGCAAAGGGAGCCTTAGCCAAAATTCTTTCGTGGTATCATGGTACCGCTGAGCTGTTGGATGGCTTGAGTTTGCTAATCTTCTGCCTATGGTTAGAATTGTAATTACCTGCTCCGGGAGCTTTCTGAAGGGAGCCCTGGTGGTGCAATGATTAAGCGCCCGGCTACTAACCGAAAGCTGGGTGGTTCAAACCCACCAGCCGCTCTTTGGAAACCCTATGGAGCAGTTCTACTCTGTCCTATAGGGTCGCTGTGAGTTGGAATCGACTGGGTGGCAATGGATTTGTTTTTTGTTTTTTTTTTTTCTGAGCTTTTTTGAAAGGCGCCCTGGTGGCGCGATGATAAGCGCCTAGCTGCTAACAGAAAGGTGGGCGGTTCAAACCCACTAGGCACTTCCATGGACTAAAGATGTGGCTGCTTCCGTAAAGATTTACAGCCTTGGAAACCCTTATGGGGCAGTTCTACCCTGTCCTATCGGGTCACTATGAGTCGGACTCGACGGCAATGGGTTTGAGGTTTTTTTTTTTTTTCTTTTTTTGAGCCTTCTGAAGAATTGATTTTGTACCTGGTGTTTATTATTCATATTTCAGAAACCAACTCTGTCATCAAATAGGCATAATAGTTACAAAACAAAGGCAGCCAAGTGCGCTTAAATGATCAGACTCTGGCACATCCAGAGGTTTTGAAATGCGTTGGTTCTGCTGCCTCTCCCTGTAGCTTGTTAAAACCTGAACTGGGCGCGCTGCGTTAGTGGTTTGGGGTAGAATCTGTGTAGCCCTTATTAGGAAATGGTCCTGGCCTGTTGCACAGAGTGGGGTACCAGCCCGTTTTCCTGCCACTGACCAATCCTTCTGTCTTCTGCATCCCTCTACGGGCTCGGTGGGGACCTCTAAGGTGAGGCTCCCCCACTTTACAAAGTTGCAAATGTCTTCACCCATAATTTCAAAAGTCTTGTCTGAACTAGACTCTCATTGCTCCTTCAGGGTAGGAACCTTGTCTCCTCTCCGTCTGGCATCCTTACCTCCTCCCCCACCCCGGAGCCTGTCCCAGCCAGCGGGCCCTCTGTTAGTATGAATTGGCACTGGTGGGGTGATCTGGGCACTACCAAGACAGCTCCTGGCACTTGTCAACAATTATCCCAACTTTCATCACTTTCGTTTTCTTCATTATCGTCTTTGATGGATGCCTCCCACAGTCAGGACCTTCCCCCAGTAGAGTCTTCACCAGCCAAGCCCCGAAAACCCCCCTGTTTTCTGAGCCCGCCGCTCCTGACCCCTGGGGTCTGATCCCAGCCTGGGACGGAGCAAGGTGGCAGCAGGCAGGACGCACGGCCAGGGAGCCCAGCTCCAGGGGCTGTCCTGCAGGGTGGGGTTGCACTCGCGGCCGCTCCTTCTCCGCGCCTGCCCCATCCCCAAAGAGGACACCCCTCCTTCCGCCCGGCCCGCTCCCCACCCTCGCCGCGGCGCCGCCTCCAGCGCCCGCCCGCCCGCGCCCAGAGCCTCCCAGGCAGCCAGCGAGCGAGTGGAGCGCTCTGGAATGGGACTTGGAGGCGCCGGCGAAGGAGGAGACGGCTGCCACGGCAGCGATAGCAGCTCCGGCTTCTTCCTCGGCTCCCACGAGCGATCCTCGGAGGAGAGCCGCGGCTCTCGGAGAAGCGAGGAGGCCAACGAGGAAGCCCGGGGTGGCTGCGCCCCTGTCTCGAGGCTCCCCGCGTGCCGGCTGTGGCTGCAGGTGAGCGCGGCGCGCTTTTCCCGGGGCTCTGCACAGCCCGGCGCCCCGAGGCGCAGACAGACAAACAGACACATACAGCCTGGGCTGACGGGCGCTCGCGGCTTGGTCTCCTCAGGCCTGCGCCCCAGCCCGCGCCCCGAACCCCGCGGCTCCGCGCAGCCCCGAGCGCCAGGCGCTCCCTCCTGCCCCGGGCCGGTCGCTTCCCGACCCCTCTGGGGAGAGCAGTTGAGGGGTGGGCGGCGCTGTCCGGCCCTTGGCGGGGAGAGGTCTGGCCGCCCCCCGCGGACGAACTGGGCGCGCTGGCGGCGCAGTGCCCCGTGGGGGCGCTGTGCCCGCAGCGGGGGCCTTCATGTCCGATCCGCACCAACCTAGGGATGCAGAGACTTGTTGAGCGGGGTTCCAATGTGATCCTATTTTACTGGCAGGCCGAATGATTCCCATTTTACCCCCTCGGTAGGCTAGTATTTTAATGCCTCGTGTCATCTGGATTTTGTTCTTGAGCCTAAAGCTGAAGCTCCAGCATCCCTATATTGTGGGAGGAAGAAGAGGAAGGGAAGGGCATTTTGTGGTAGCTGCTGGAGACCCAGAGGACAGCTTCTGGAGAAGACAGAACAATAATAGAGCCCCTTGGATGATCTCTGGGACTGGGTGCACAAGACGGCACTCCTCTGGAACACACACCTTGAGCAAACCCAGTTGACTAAACTCCAGATTGTTATAAATCAGAGCCCAGCTGTCAAGAGACAGTCAAGTGGACATAGGGTGGGTGGTCAAGAGCAGACTCTGAGGTCAGCCTGCCTGGGTTCAAGTCCTGGCTGTAAAGCTTACAGAGTTGATGACTTGGGCAACTGACCCAACTATTCTTTGCCTCGGCTTGCTTATCTGTCTAATGGGGATGATAATACCTACCGGGTTGTTGTATTAAACAAGATATTACAAGTAAAGTCCTTAGAACAGTTTTAGGAGCATCCTAAGGTGAGATGAGCTCTGTCACCCATCTTTCCAGAAAAAGCAAGGAATTCACCTCCTTCCCAATTTAGAAGAGAGGTTCTGCCTGGATGTGTGAGGGTGGCAGATAATCCACATGCATTCCATCAGAGTTTTCTATTCAGGAGCCCACTCCTGCACAGGTCTCCCTGCTTGCTTTCAGGGACAGACTCATAAAACCCTGTCAAGATACCAAGATGGGTTTATGGCCTGGAAAGTTTCCTCTTGGTCCCTAAAACTTGGTTCCTTAGAATCCTTTGTTGAGAATGCAGATTCCTATAACTCTTCACCTCCTGTTTTTCCATCAATCTACACTTTTATTCCCACCAATAGGATTTAGTCTCATGCCCCCCTCTCTTTTCTACAAATCAGGGCTCCAAGGCTCCTTGCTCCCACAGTCCTCCAAGGCCTATAGGACAGAGTAGAACTGCCCCATACAGTTTCCGAGAAGCAGATGGTGGATTCGAATTGCTAACCTTTTGGTTAGCAGCCAAACTCTTAACCACTTAGCCAGAAGGGCTCCAGAGGTGTCTTAGCAGAGTCCAAATCTGAAATATCCTTGGACAATTGTCAGGCCCTAAGCTCTTATCAGCTAACACAATATGTCTCTGTTCAGCAAAAGGTAGTTGAGACGAGGCCTCAGATTTAAGGAAAGAGAAAATGATGGTGACTCCCTGAAAGGTAGAGAAGGAATAAGAGAACCATTGGAGGTTCTGGAAAGAAACTCCACAGCTTGCCTAGAAACAGCTCTGGCTGGTACCTAAGACAAGCGGTGAGTGAGGGGGTGGGAAGGCACAGGCTCAGGTCTTAGGAAAAGCAGGCCACAGAGGGTGGGATGGGTGTAAGTGCTGGCCTGAGCAATGTGGTGGGGTGTGAAGCTGGATAGCAGAAAAGAGAGGAGATGCTAAGACTTAGTGATGAGCAGTCCAGGTTTAAGACCAATCAAGTTGGTGAGTTTCTGATGCTATATTCCTGAGACTTGCTCCTCTCTGGTCTATAGCACATGCCAAGGGAGGATCTTTCTTGGGATTCCTCAGCTTCTAAGGAAGCTAAGGGGCACTCTCCTGCTTAAGATGCATGTGAGAATTACTCAGGAGGATCAGAGGAAGAGGGAAGTTGAAGCGCCAAGGAAAGTGTGGAGCATGCCGTTACTGTTGCTAGTAAACAGTGCTCAGGGAGACCTTCCAAGGTTACTACTTTGTCAAGCTCCAGCCTGTGAGGTCATCCTTGAACCCTGCCATGTAGTTTGACAGACAGCCACCAGTGCCATACCCAGCAGGACACTGAAGAAGCTCAGAGGGAATGGCTGGGCTAGGCTCAATTCCAGAGACCTAGGCTGTTGTCAGTAGTGGGTAGTGATGATGATGATAACTGTGACATTGACAGAGGTGAGAGGTAGTGGGGGTATATCCCAAAGGCACCCAAAGGGCCTAGGTTCCAGTCCCAGCCCTGTCACTCACCACCTATAAGGATTTGGAAAAGTTACTTAGACTCTTTTTGTGCCTCAGTTTCTTCATCTGCAAATGCCGGGATAGGACTGTTGGGAGAATTAAATTAGTTAACACACATGAAGTGCTTAGTATAGTGCTTGGCTCAGAGTAGGTGTTCAGTATTTACTAGCTACACTTATGGTTACTATCTGAGCCTTGGTTACGTTACCTGCCAAATGGACCTGGTCCTATCTATACCATAGGGTTGTTGTGAGGGTTCAATGAGGTAAGGAAAGTGAAAATTAGTTCAGCGTAGTGTGTAGGTTGTGGTAAGTGCTCAGACTTAGTTGGTTGAAACTAATGAATTTTTCACCAAAATATCTGCATGTAAAATCAGTGGCTGAGCAAGTGGCCAGCTAAGATTTTTGGAAAGTTCTTCTAAGAGTATTGTCAGAGGAACCTTTATCTACCTGTGGAGAGTATGGCTCACTGCCTACTGGATTACCCAGTTGCTATTTTAGGTTATTGTATTAGTTCCCTATGGCTGCTCTAACAAATTACCACAAATGTAGTGGCCTAAAGCAACACAAATTTTTTATCTTACAGTTCTGTAGATCACAAGTCCAAAATGGGCCCCACCAGGCTAACATCAAGGTGTTGGCAAGGTTGCATTTCTTTTGGAGGCTCTAAGAGAGAATGCTTCCTTGCCTTTTCCAGCTTTTAGAGTCTGCCCACACTCCTTGGCTTGTTGCCCACTTCCATCTTCAAAGTCAGCAGTGTCAGGCTGATTCCTTCTCAGGCTGCCATGTCTTTAGTTCTTGCTTCTGCCTCCCTCTCCTTTTAAGGACTCTTGTGATTACATTAGGCCTACCTGGGTAATCCAGGATAATCTCCCTATTTTAAGGTCAGCTGATTAGCAACCTTAATTCCATCTGCAAGCTAAATTCCCTTTGTCATGTAACATAACCTATTCACAGGTCCCAGGGATTAGGATGAGGACACCTTGTGTGTGTGGGGGGGGGGGCACTATTCTGCCTAACACAGTGCCTGAGAAGTTATTCCAAATCATGACCACCTGTGGAGCCTCATTCTTATTGCCCATCCCCTTCCAGGATGTGCACATGGCCCACTCAAGAGAGAATACCTGGTAAACTCTTTCCAAAGTCCCTGCTGCAGCTCCCACCCATCTCTTAACCCCCCTGCCCATGGTAGGACCTGACAGCAACAGTGCCTGGACTGGTGCTGCACACTTCATTTGTTAAGTACATTTTTATCAAAGGTTCATATAAAAAGGTGACAAACCGTTGGGTTTAGTTCAATGGATTTTTATAACTAGAACGCTCTCATATAAATACTTCCCAGATTGGCACTCCAGAAACTCCCCTTGTATCCTAACTGCTATCACCTATCCCCAAAGCTAACCACTGTTCTAATTTCTATCACAATAAGTAAACTTTCTTTATTGATATATATCTATCTGTATCTATCCATCCATCTGTCTATGCTCTCTCTATATATATAGAAAGGAGCACAAATCAAGGATGCATCTGGATTAATGTCCTTGAAGTGAACACATGTGTAACTAGCATTCTGATCAAGAAACACAACATTTTCAGCATCCCAAATTCCCTGCCATGCCCCCTTCCATTCACTACCACCCCAGACGTAACCACTGTTCTGATTCCTGTGACTGTAGATTAATTTTGCCTAATTTTGAATTTTATTTTGTTCACTATTACACTTGTAAGTTTCATCATATTAGTGCATAAAACAGTAATTTATTATTCATTATTGCTGAATACTATTCCACTGTATGTCTACTGCACAATTTATTTATCTATTCTACTGTTCAGGGCCATTTAGTTTGTTTCCATTCACACTGCATTTTGAAAGAGAGTGCTTACTTACTCCTATCTCAGCTGTCATAAACTCAATCCAAGCAGCAGAAAGCGAGAGACGTTGTATGGAGTTACAGGGCTGGAATGGAGAGTTGATGATGAAAGAGAGTGTGTTGGGAGGGGGTTTAGGGGGTGGTTGTTGAGGCTAACGTGGTAATGTAGGGCCGTATTATGGAGTTTTGAATGCCAAGCTAAGAAGTCTAGATTTTATCCTACTGGTATGTGGAAATCACTGATAGTGTTTGGGCAGGAACATGATAAACATGATACTGTGTTGAGAAGATTAAGATCAGTGCTGGTTCCAGATGGATTCAATAGGAGAGACTTAGAAACAGTCTATTAATCAAGATTAGGTTCAGCTGCAAGTTACAGAAAAAAAAAAAAAAAAAAAAA
>NW_004443945.1:20319672-20358523 GCF_000243295.1 Trichechus manatus latirostris | reverse complement strand
TATACGTAAAAGAAGTGAAAATAGGTGTTCAAACAAAAACTTGTACACAGATGTTCATAACAACACTATTCACAATAGCTGAAAGATGGAACCAACCCAAATGTCTCGAATGATAGATGGATAAACAAAATGTGGTATATCCATACAATGGAATATTATTCATTCCTAAAAAGAAATGAAGTGCTGATACATGCTACAACATGGAGGAACCTTGAAAACATTATGCTAAGTGAAAGAGTTCAGAGAGAAAAGGCCACATATTGTATGATTCTATTTATATGAAATATCTAGCATAGGTAAATCCAGAGAGACAAAGCCAATTAGTGCTTGCCACGGGCTGGGGTGGGAGGAATAGGGAGTGACTGCTTAATGGGTCTGAGGTTTCCTTTTGGGGCTATGAAAAATTCTGGAACTAGACGGTGGTGATATTTGCACAACATCATGAATATGCTTAATGCCACTGAAGTGTACACTTTAAAATGGTAAATTTTATGTTATGTGTAATTTACTCACTAAAGAAAAAAAGCCTGGAGACAGTCAGTACAAAGCAGTGTTGTGTCAGGGACCCCACCCTCCTTTTGCCTGGTTGCTTCACCATGCATGGCCTCCATTCCCAAGCTGCCTCATGGTTCAAGATGACTACTGGGTCTCTAGCCAGGTTATCTTCATTCCAGCTGGCATGTGTGTCAGAGTAGAACTGTGCTTCATAGGGTTTTCAATGACTTATTTTCCAGAAGTGTATCGCCAGATCTTTCTTTTAAGCCACCTCTAGGTGGACTTGAACCTCCTACCTTTTGGTTAACAGCCAAGCACTTAACCATTTGTACCACCTAGAGACTGCCTGGCCACCTTTCTTCTTGAATAGATGTAGGGTTTTTCCGCCTTGGAGGGCTGCCTTGTCCACCTTCCTCTTCGAAATAGCAGGATTTTACTGGCCTGTGGTCTAGTTGAGGTGAGGAAACACTGCTTCCAGTCCACACCTCTCATTTTATGGCCGACTAATTAAAGCCCGGAGTTAAGTCACCTAGGACAGGATTGTCCTCTCGAGGCTAGCAGCACCCAATGCTGGCTCTGGTGGGATTTTACTCGCCTGTCAACTTACTTGGAACAGTGATGCTCAGAAGAATCCATAGCTAAGGGGTCCCTCCCTTTCCCAACCCGCCTTGGTAAAACAAAGTGAAAGGACTCATTGTCCTGTGGAGAAGAGAAAAACTGCTAAGACAAAAGTCAAAGCTGTTATATTTTTAAAATACCCTTTCTGTGCTCCTAAATACTTCATGGAATCTGTTCAGATTGACTTAACCTCTATTTCCCAGCACAGCAATTCTTCTCATATGCCCACATGTGAAAAGACAGTTCTCAAACGTCATACCATTTTCCAGTTAGAAGTGACTCCAGTCCTCAAATGCTAGCAGCTGTAAATGCCAAACTGAGAAACAACTGTTGAAATGGGCTACATGCACTGTCTTATTTTTTCTTGTTTCACTGCCATTGCATTCAAAGAGAAATCTCATTTTCTCTGATATTTACATTGCCATACTGGTTTTGTTTAAGTTGGTATGTAAATGGTATCTTTTTCTTCCATTTCTTTAGTCTTTTGAACAGCTTTTTTGAAGGATAGTTTACATACAATAAAATATTTTAAGTGTGTGACTTGATGAATTTTGACAAATGTAACTTAGTATAGTCGTGTAGTATACTCATGTATAGTATAGTAATGTATGGTCATGTAACTTCCACCATACTCATAATGTAAAACATTTCCATCACTCCCAATATTATCTAATGCCCCTTTGCAGCCAATTCCCATCTCCTACCCCAGTCCCTGGAACCACTGATCTGGTTTCTCTTGTATAGTTATGGCCTTTATTGAGTGTCATATAAATAAAGTTGTTCAGTATGTGGTCTTTTTGTGTCTGCTTTCTTTCCCTTAGCGTAACTATTTTCAGATTCATCCAGTAGATCATTCCTTTAACTGCCAAGTAGGATTCCATTATATCCATTCCCCAGTTGATGAACATTTGCGTTGTTTCCAGTTTTGGGCTTTTATGAATAAAGCTGCTGTGAACATTCAGATACAAGTCTTTGTATGGCCATGCTTTCGTAATCTTTGGGGTCAATGCCTAGGAGTGGGGCTGCTGGTAGGGGGATGAAACATAACGGTTTGCCTAGGATTGAGGGGTTTCCCAGGAGTGGGACTTTCAGCGCTAAAACTGGGGTAGTCTTGGGCAAACCAGGACAATTGATCACCCTATGCTATGTCATTTGGCAAGCGTATGTTTAATGAAATGTGCACTGACCTGGAGATAGAAAACCAAAAAGGAAGAACACGCTTGGCATTTCTCAAGCTGAAAGAACTGAAGAAAAAATTCAAGCCTTGAGTTGCAATACTGAAGGATTCTATGGGGAAAATAATAAATGATGCAGGAAGTATCAAAAGAAGATGGAAGGAATACATGGAGTCACGGTACCAAAAAGAATTGGTTGACATTCAACCATTTCAGGAGGTAGCATATAATCGAGAACTAATGGTATTAAAGGAAAAAGTCCAAGACGAACTGAAGGGAATGGTGAAAAACAAGGCTCCAGGAATTGACAGAATACCAATTGACATGTTTCAACAAACAGATGCAGTGCTGGAGGTGATCACTGGTCTATGCCAAGAAATTTGGAAGACAGCTACCTGGCCAACTGACTAGAGGAGATCCATATACATGCCCATTCCAAAGAAAGGATTCAAAAGAATGTGGAAATTATCAAACAATATCATTAATATCACACCTAAGTAAAATTTTGCTGGAGATCATTCAAAAGCAGTTGGGGCAATACATCGACAGGTAACTGCCAGAAATTCAAGCCTGATTCAGAAGAGGATGTGGAACAAGGGATATCATTGCTGATGTCAGATGGATCCTGGCTGAAAGCAGAGAATACCAGAAAGATGTTTACCTGTGTTTTGTTGACTGTGCAAAGGCATTCGACTATGTGGATCATAACAAATCATGGATAACATTGTGAAGAATGGAAATTCCAGAACACTTAATTGTGCTCACGAAGAACCTGTACTTAGACAAAGAGGCCATCATTTGAACAGAACAAGGGGATACTGTGGAGTTTAAAGTCAGGAGAGGTGTGTGTCAGGATTGTATCCTTTCACCATACTTATTCAATCTGTATGCTGAGCAAATCATCTGAGAAACTGGAGTACATGAAGAACAGGGGATCAGGACTGGAGGAAGACTCATTAACAACCTGCTATGTGCAGATGACACAACCTTTCTTGCTGAAAGTGAAGAGGACTTGAAGCACTTCCTGATGAAGATCAAAAACCACAGCCTTCAGTATGGATTACACCTCAATATAAAGAAAACAAAAACCCTCACAACTAGACCAATAAACAACACGATACATGGAGAAAAGATTGAAATTGTCAAGGATTTCATTTTACTTGGATCCACAATCAACGGCCATGTAAGTAGCAGTCAAGAAATCAAGTGATGCCTTGCACTGGGAAAATCTGCTGCAAAAGTTCTCTTTAAAGTATTAAAAAGCGAAGATGTCACTTTAAGGATTAAGGTGCACCTGACCCAAGCCATGGTGTTTTCAGTTGCCTCATATGCATGTGACAGCTGGACAATGAAAAGGAAGACCAAAGAAGAATTGATGCCTTTGAATTATGGTGTTGGTGAAGAATATTGAATATACCATGTACTGCCAGAAGAACAAACATCTGTCTTGGAAGAAGTACAGCCAGAATGCTCCTTAGGAGCAAGGATGGCAAGACTACTTCTCACATACTTTGGATATGTTATCAGGAGGGACCAGTCCCTGGAGAAGGACATCATGCTTGGTGGAGGGTCAGTGAAAAAGAAGAAGATCCTCAACGAGATGGATTGACATGGTGGCTGCAACAATGGGCTCAAGCAGAACAACCATTGTGAGGATGGTGCTGGGCCGGGCAGTGTTTTGTTCTGCTTACACAGGGTCGCTATGAGTCGGAACCAGCTGGACAGCACGTAACAACAACATATCTAACTTCACAGGAAACTGCCAAACTGTTTTCCAAAGTGGCCACATCGTTTTCATTCTTACCAGAAGTATATGAGGGTTCCTGTTTCTCCACATCCTCACCAACGTTTAGTAATATCATTCTTTTTAATTTTAAGAATTCTAGTGGGTTTGTTGTAGAATCTTATTGTGGTTTTAATTTGCATTTTCCTAATGAGTAAAGATGTTGAACACCTTTCCTGTGCTTATTTGTCATCCTAATATCTTTTTTGGTGAAGTGTCTGTTCAAATATTTTACACATTTTTAAAATGGGTTTGTTTTATTATTGAGTTGTTAGAGGTGTTTATATATTCTGGATATAAATAATTTATCAGATATATGCTTTGTAAATATTTTCTACCAGCTTATAGCTTGTCTTACCATTTCAAAAAATGAATGTTTTAGATAATTTTATATACTAATATAGTATTTTCTGTCTTTTTAATGACTTTTTGCTTTCTTCATGTATGAGGTCCTTGATGTCATCTCACAACTCATCTGGTCTTTGGTCATTAATGTTCAATATGTCAAATCTATTCTTGGGATGATCTCTAAATTCAGGTGGGATATACTCAAGGTTGAATTTTGGCTCTCATGGACTTGTTTTAATTTTCTTCATCTTCAGCTTGAACTTGCATATGAGCAATTGATGGTCTATTCCACAGTCAGCCTCTGGCCTTCTTCTGACTGATGATATTGAACTTCTCCATCATCTCTTTCCACAGATGTAGTCCTGTGTATTCCGTCTGTCGAGGTCCATGTGTATAGTCATTTATGTTGTTGAAAAAGGTTTGCAATGAGTAAGCCCTTGGTCTTGCAAAATTATATCATGCCATCTCCAGCATAGTTTCTATCACCAAGGCCATATTTTCCATCTACCGAACCTTCTTCTTTGTTTCCAACTTTTGCATTCCAATCACCAGGAAAAAGTCGGTAAAAGTCTTCAATTTTCTCATCTTTGGCATTAGTGGTTGATGTGTCATTTGAATAATAGTCATATTAACTGGTCTTCCTTGTAGGTGTGTGGATGTTATCCTATCACTGACACTGTTGTACTTCAGGATAGATCTTGAAATATTCTTTTTGATGATGAATGTGATGCCATTCCTCTTCAATTTGTCATTCCCAGCATAGCAGACCGTATGATTGTCTGATTCAAAATGACCAGTACCAGTCCATTTCAGCTCACTAATGCCTAATGTATCAATCTTTATGAGTTCCATTTAATTTTTGATGACTTCTAATTTTCCTAGATTCATACTTCATACATTCCATGTTCTGATTATTAATAGATGTTTGTAGCTGTTTGTTCTCATTTTGAGTCTTGCCACATCAGCAAATGAAGGTCCTGAAAGCTTGGATCCATCCTTGTCATTAAGGTTGACTCTACTTTGAGGAGGCAGCTCTTCCCCAATTGTCTTTTGAGTGCCTTCCAACTTGAGAGGCTCATCACCCGGCAGTATATCATACAATGTTCTGCTGCTATTCATAAGGTTTTTACTGAATGTCAGAAGAGGCTCTGAAACTTGCATTTGAATATAGATCAGCTAAAGCAAATGGAAGAAATGAGGAAGTAAAAAAGTTGAACGGAAGATTCCAAATGGCAGCTCGAGAAGAAAAAGTAAAGTATCATAATGCAATGTGCAAAGATCTGGAGTTAGAAAAAACAAAAGGGAAGAACACGCTTGACATTTCTCAAGCTGAAAGAACTGAAGAAAAATTTCAAGCCTCGAGTTGCAATACTGAAGAGTTCTGTGGGGAAAATATTGAATGACACAGGATGCATCAACAGAAGATGGAAGGAATACACAGAGTCACTGTACCAAAAAGAACTGGTCAACATTCAACCATTTCAGGAGGTAGCATATAATCGAGAACCTACGATATTAAAGGAAAAAGTCCAAGGGAATGGCTAAAAACAAGGCTCCAGGAATTGACAGAATACCAATTGACATGTTTCAACAAACGGATGCAGTGCTGGAGGTGATCACTCTTCTATGCCGAGAAATTTAGAAGACAGCTACCTGGCCAACCGACTGGAAGAGATCCATATACATGCCCATTCCAAAGAAAGGTGATCCAACAGAGTGTGGAAATTGTCAAACAATATCATTAATATCACACGCAAGTAAAATTTTGCTGAAAATCATTCAAAAATTGTTGCAGCAGTACATCGATAGGGAACTGCCAGAAATTCAAGCTGGATTCAGAAGAAGACGTGGAACGAGGGATATCATTGCTGATGTCAGATGGATCTTGGCTGAAAGCAGAGACTACCAGAAAGATGTTTACCTGTGTTTTATTGACTATGCAGAGGCATTTGACTGTGTGGGTTGTAACAAATTATGGATAACACTGTGAAGAATGGGAATTCCAGAACACTTAATTGTGCTCATGAGGAACCTGTACATAGACCAAGAGACAGTCGTTAGAAAAAAAAAGGGGATTCTTAGTGGTTTAAAATCAGGAAAGGTGTGCATCGGGGTTGTATCCTTTCACCATACCTATTCATTCTATATGCTGAGCAAATAATCCAAGAAGCTGGACCATATGAAGAAGAACAGGGCTTCAGGATTGGAGGAAGACTCATTAACAACCTGCTATATGCAGATGACACAACCTTTCTTGCTGAAAGTGAAGAGGGCTTGAAGCACTTCCTGATGAAGATCAAACACTACAGCCTGCACTCTGGATTACACCTCAACATAAAGAAAACAAAAATCCTCACAATAGGGCCAATAAACAACATCATAATAAACGAAGAAAATATTGAAGTAAAAGGGGAAAATATTGAAGTTATCAAGGACTTCATTTTACTTGAATCCACAACCAATGCCCATGGAAGCATCAGGGAAGAAATCAAACAACATATTACATTGAGTAGATCTACTGCAAAAGACCCCTTTAAAGTGTTGAAAAGCGAAGATGTCACTTGGAGGACTAAAGTGCGCCTAACCCAAGCCATGGTATTTTCAGTCACCTCATACTCATGGGAAAGCTGGATTACGAATAAAGAAGACCTAAGAAGAATTGATGCCTTTGAATAAGGTGTTGGTGAAGAATATTGAATACACCATGGACTGCCAGAAGAACGAACAAATCTATCTTGGAAGAAGTACAGCCAGAATGCTCCTTAGAAGCAAGGATGGCAAGACTTCTTCTCAAGTACTTTGGACATGATGTCAGGAGGGACCAGGCCCTGCAGAAGAACATCATGCTTGGTAAAGTAGAGGGTCAGCAAAAGAGAAGAAGACCCTCAACAAGGTGAATTGACACAGTGGCTGCAGTGATGAGCTCAAGAATAGCAAAATTGTTAGGTTGGCGTAGAACCAGGCACTATTTCGTTCTGTTGTACACAGGGTCGCTAACAGTCAGAACTGACTCAATGGCACCTAACGACAGCAACAGCAATGTAGTATATTTAAAAATCATGAATTTGTATGTTATTACTTGTTTTATGATAATATTCATAAGTGAGAGCAAAAGTTACGTGTATTAAATAGTATAACAAAAGTAACCATGTATACTTCCTATTAATAGGTTTGATTCAAAGTGATGATAATAATAATAATAATAATAAATGACTAATATAATTTATTGAGTAATTACTATGTGTCAAGCACTGTTCCAAGAACTTTATATATTTGGACTGATTTAATCCATACAACAATCAGGTCTATTGTTATCCCCATTTTATAGATGAGGAAACAGAGATGGAAAGAGTGAGTAACTTGCCCAGAGTTATACAGCTACAAGTGTTTGGTTCTGTTTATTTTTAACTCTCTACCCTTCACCTGTGCTCAGTACTTTTTGGTTCGACATGGTCTACAGTAAACCCAAACCACATGCAATAGTGTTTGTTTTTTGGAAATGATGATTATCCTCTACATCATATTATAAATATTTGGATTTAAGTTTACATGTGTCAGGATGGAAGTAGGTATGAGAGCATGTAGTTTACATTTTGAAATAAATAAACATGGACTTTGTATTTGCTCACTTTGGAGAATAGCATTAAACTAGTTACATGTCAATGATCTAGTGCACTTGTAATGGAGGATAAAATAAGGTAATGAATACCATGGAAGCTTGAAAGTAGGTTTGAGAGAAGAGGAAGAGGCAAAATATTCTAAGTGTTTTTACTTTTCTCAGAAGGAACCTCAGGGTTAAAGCTGAATAGGGGTCCATCCAATTAGCAGGGATTGGGCAGAAGTAACCCATAAGGAGCACCTGTGCCCTGGAGCATCATCCCATGAGCCGTATAACTTGGCCAAGTTACTTAACTTCTTTGTTACTGTAAGAATTAAATGACTTAATACATTTAAAGGACTTGGCCCAGTGCCTGGCACACAGTAAACTGTAAATAAACATTCACTATTACTGTATAGGAGCTCTGGTGGCACAGTGGTTAAGAGTTTGGCTTCTACCCAAAGGTTGGCGATTTGAGTCCACCAGCCACTCCTTGGAAACCCTATGGGGCAATTCTAATCTGTTGTATAGGGTCGCTACAAGTTGGAATCGACTTGATGGCAATGGGTTGGATTTTTTTTTTTTTTGTATAATTTTAATGCATAGTGAAAAGTGAGCTAGCTCAATACACTGGGTGTGAAAAACTGTGGACTTTGAAGGACAGCAGACCTAGGTTCATCTCCAGGTCAATTCCTGAAGGCGATTTGTTGAACAAAGAGTCCACGGAATTATTGAGTATTTAAGTTTCAGGAAATGGTCCCTACTCTGTCCTCTGCCCTGCTTGTCCCTGCCTCCAACAGTGAAACAGCTGTAGCCTCTCATGAATTGACTTCTGGGAATTTGACTTTCAGCTAATTGCTTTTCTGCTAGTCAATGAATTGGCAAATGGGCCCACTAACCCTGGGTGTGAATTCCTACTTTACCACTTTAGCTGTGTGACCTTGGTCAAGTTACTGAACTTCTCTGAGCCTCAGTTTTCTTATCTCTAAAAGTGGAAATAATAATTCTGACTTCAATGAGATAGCTATGAAGACTAAAGGAGATAAATTAGGTGAAATTGCCAAACACAAGATGAAGGCTTAGTAAGGATTTTAAATGCAAATGGTGCTGCTTAAGGGTTGTTCTTCCTCCCCATCTAATTTATAGAAATTAATAATGCTATGACACCCATTATATTCATAGATAATCGAAGAATAAACTTAAACCCAGCCCCAGGATATTGCCTTGTCCGTGAGGTTTTGCTAGGCATGATGGTTTGTCCTAATAGTCTTGATGTCATTCACCATCATTCACTGTGTTGCCAAGTACTATCCCTGTGAAGAGTTCCATTATAAGGGGATCTGAGAAGTGGTAGCATCCGCTGTCCTGGGAAAAAAAGGGATCTGACCATATTCCCTGCTTAGAATCTTCACTGCTTCACACTAGCTGGTGGCCAGACCTAAAGAAAACAAGTAAAGGCAGTGCTACTTTGTTTGAAACGCCCTGTGGGTACCCTGATACTCAACTCAGGGTTGTAACTGTTTATACATCTGACAGCTTCTTGCTCAATGTGGGGTTTGATCCTGTTCCTCTCTGGTCCCCTAGCATAGGGAGTAGGGTTTGCTTTTTTTTTTTTTTCTTTTGCCCTCCCCATATTTACGTGCCAGGCACTATTATAAGTGGTTTACATGTATTATTTCATTCAATTTTCCCTACAAAGTATGTACTAATATTATTCCTATAACCTGATAGGGAAATTAAGTAGCTTACCCAAGGTCACAGCTAGCAAGTGTCAGACCCAGGATTCAAGCTCTTAACACTGTACCATGTTCCCTCTTAAAACCCTTCCGTTACCAATTTCTTATTTTTCAGAAAACTTTTTTTGATGGCATGTGTTTTCAGTATTGGAATGCATGTTTACTAATCGAGTGTGTTTAAATTTTTGGTTGGTAATATGAATTTTGAGAAATATGATCTGGTTATACAAGCCACCAATAAGGTGAGTGGCACTCTGGCACCACCGATCCGTGGTATGACAGTATACCTGTGAGAACTAAATAGAGAATTTATTGCGGGCGCCTTTCCATTAGGTTACATGCGGAAGCTCTGGTTTTCCAAATCTGACACAGAAAAACCAAAAAACAAAAAAATCAGGGCTCCTTAACTGTCACAAGGAAAGTCAGAATTATGTTTGCAAGCCTTATCTCACAGAAATAAAGGGAAGAAAAGGCAAAAGTTTACAAAACTAACAGATCCAGGAAGCATCACCTAATAGCATGCTCAACCTACACAACAACGAGGCTCCAACTCCAGTCTGCTGAGCTTCACCTGTTTCAAAAGGGACCCACCTTGATGCTAAATGCATTAGAACCGGAATAACAGACTACCTTTGGGGTCCAGAGGGATAAAAAGTGGCTGGTAAACCTTTAAATCAATAGTAACTAAAGAGGTAATATCTGCAGGTGGGAGGCTGGGAGGCTGGGAGGCTGGCTATGTGATGCTATCTGATATCAGCTAGACGTGAATTCTTTAAGAAATCTATATGTATATATATTATTTTGTGCTGCCCACTTTATTAAACGTAAGGAATAGTGTTACTTGAGTCCTCGGATAGTTTTTCCATTTCAAATCCAAGATATAGAACATGACAATTTACTACTTTTTTGAGCTAATTGTTAAGACAGTTCAGGATAGAATTTTTCTTTCAAGTTTTCCATTCAGTCTTTCAGTAACTAAAGTGATGAAAAATTATAACTGTGCATGCCTGGCTCAGAGTAGCCTAGAAAAACCCACCAACGGGGGTTACTTAAGTTCTTATGGGTCAAACACACAAATGGCATTTGAAGTACAAGTGGTGTGTTTGAAAGGTGAAAAGGCAGGCGGCAGATCTGCAGCACGTGGAGGTCAGGGAGACCCGGAGAGCTCACCCTGCCCGCCTCTCGTCTTGTGTTTGTCACAGCCTTGCTCCTCAGCCTCTTCTTGAAAATGGAAAAGATGCTGTTGGGCTGCTTTCTGCTGATCCTCGGACAAGTGCTCCTCCTGTCCGCTGAGGCCAGGGAGCGGCCGCGCTCGAGGTCCATCTCCAGGGGAAGACACACTCGGACCCACCCCCAGACGGCCCTTCTGGGTGAGTGATGACGGCTCCACCTGCAGAAGGCGGCAGGATGGAGTGGTTAAAGGAGGATCACAGAGGACCAGGGATGATGCCAGGATAGGGGAGCTGTCCTATTCCTGGGCTGTCAGCTGGGTATGCCAGGGTGGGGGATCACATTGGTAATGAGCACATCCTCAGTTGAAGATGTGGTGGTACATGGGTTTTCAAAATGAAATTAAACCTCTTCTCTTTTAAAGCCTTCAGTTTAATCTGAGGCTCACAACTCTTCTCCAATATGCAGGGCAAGATTTTTCATCTGAAAAGGCCCTTGTTGGGTTTATCTTGGCAAGAGTGTTATAAGAATTTTTTATTGGATTTGTTCAGCTAAATCTGTGTTAATAATGCTTTCCTGCTTGGCAGGATGAGAAAAAGAGCAAGCAGGCTCTTTTTTTTGGCGGGGGGCAGGCAGTCACGGAAGAGAAGTGAGGACACTATGAGCTGAATCAAGATATTAGGAATGGAAAATGTCACGGGTCTATTATTCTGACCCGGTGAACATATTTTCTTCAGGCAAATTTTTTTCCATCCTAACCTCTGAGAGAAATGAAATGCCATGAAAACACACAGGACATAGATAAATTGGTTTAGTTCTAAATATGGGCTCTGATAAGCCTAGGATGAAGAGGTAATATGGAGGTTGGCCAGTGGGAAGGGAATGGCTTTTGGCATAGACTTGGATTCAAGTCCTAGCTCTGTTACTTACCAGATGTGTGTATTTAGGCAGCGTAACCTCTCTGAGGTTCAATTTCCTCATCTATAAAATAGGAATGGTAATACCCACCTTGAGGCATTTTTGTGAGGAGTAAATGAGGTGATAAAATAGTAGGTGTGCAATACATGATAGCCTTTACCACAGCTATCATTCCACGAAGTTGTTTCTTTGAAACTGTATTTTCCATTTACATCTTGTTGGCCAATGGTTAGACTCTACCACGTATGAAGATGAAGGCCATTGAGAGAACTGCCCAGTAACCAGGCAGTCTCAGCTTCTGAAATTACACTTAGGGAGAAAGCTTTGTTCTGAGAGGTCAGAATTTTTACTGGTGTTGACCTAAACAATGATCCCATGATACCGAGTTTCCCATGTCTTCAGTCTCCTGAGAGCAGGGACAGATTACCCAATAAGAAAGGTATGCTCGGGCCTGCTTGTGCTTACTTGCTAATGTGTAGTGCACAATTTCACCAAAAACAGATGAAACTGTGCACTACACGTAAGTAAGTAAGCACAAGTAAGCCCATGTGTAGCTTGCTTACTGGTTAATCCGCCCCTGCCTGAGAATGCCTGTTTTCATAGTGAGGTAAGTGTAAGACTTCTACAAGTGCAGAAACGACTGGGAAATGTTTAGTAGGTCGATTAAAAGGGTTTAAAAAAACTCATTTCAAGATGATCATAAACATGCATGTATAGAACTGGAAATGCCTGATTTCCTAGATCACCACCAGTGATTTGCATAGTTGGATTTCTGACAGGGCTGCTTTCAAGATGACCCACCTCACTCTTGTGGAATAAACATACTCTGCTTGGCCCCAAATCACTCTCTTTCTCGGTCTCTCTGTCATATTCGGTCTCTCTCACACACACCCTCACTCATATACATACACCTTCACAGTCACACCCTCACTCACATATACACCTTCACACTCACACACACTCACACAGACATACACTCTCTCTCTCACACACACACATACACAGGCACACACACACCCCAGAGCCTTCAAAGCTCAGGTTCTGAAGTGGAAGCCCCTTGTCTTCTGAGGTAAGAAATGGAAGCCTGTTTTGCCAAAAGGCATAAACCCCAGCGTTCAGCATTGCTGCCTATTTCTGGAGAATGTGTAAAGAGTAGAATGGGACACGGGCACGTATCCCCCACTCCAAGGACTGGAAGTGGGGTGCTGCTTGCAGTCACTTCTCTACTCCGTAAGCCCTGCAAGCAGCTGCTCCCAGGCATGCTGCTTGACTTAGGAATGGGGTTGAGTTAGAATGAGAATCATGAACTCAGAAGAGGAACACTTACAACTGTGGGCTGGATTCTCAAGTGAAATCTGCACTTGGTCTTACTTTGACAGGGAACACAGATGGAGAGGCCATGGTTCATTGGTAGTCTTTGCAATGATTAATGTGACCTCCACTTCATTATTACAATATGGTGCCTTGTGTTTTATGGCTGTTTGCTTTTCTTGGCTTTTTGTTTCCTGTGTTTAGAATATTGCCCAGGCCACATTTCACTTGTTTATGGACAATCACTGTGGCTGTTTTTATGGTATCCGCCAGCATGATGTATTTCTCTAGTGACTTGTTTACTATGATGTCACTGAATTTCCTTTTGATGAAAGTTTTAACAGAGAAGAAACAGCAGAATTGTTTCTTAGGTTCCTTTTTTGTTCGGATTTTATGTTTATTCCTTTTTATGTTTATATTTTACGTGTAGATTCAGATCAGAGTCCAAGTAACAACTTGAACTAGTTTAAAAAATGCATGGGTGTATCTTCCCATTCTGTGAACGTTTACAGGCCGTCCGCATGTCTGTCTGTGATGTCTGTTTGTGTGGGTTCACCTCTTACCTCATGCATTCATCTGGAATTTCTATTCTGTGCCAGACACGGGGGATTTAAGATGAATAACCACCATCAGGAGGCCCACAGTATAGTGGGGGAGACAGACATGTAAAAAGATAATTTGGTGGAATCAGTGTGCAACAATAGAGTCATATCTAAGTTACAGCTCGTCTATGCCTGCTGAGTGAGCTTAGTATAAGGCAGTAGTTCTCGAACTTTTTGCTCTCAGGACCATTTTACACTCAACAATAATTGAGGATTCCAAAGAGATTTTGTTTATGCAGGTTAGATCTATCCATATTTACTGGATTAGAGATTGAAATGGAGAATATTTAAAAATACCTATTTATTAATTTAAAAATAATAATAAACCCATAACATGTTAACACAAATGAAACATTTATGTAAGAAACTATATTTTCCAAATTTAGAAAATTAAAATTAGAAGAGTGGCATTGTGTTACATTTTTACAAATTTCTTTAATGTCTGGCTTAATAGATGACAGCTGCATTCTCTTATCACCTCCATTCAATCTGCTGGGAAATGCTGTTCTGTTGGTCTATATGAAGAAAATATGATCTCATAGATATGTAGTTGGAAAAAAGAGGAGTATTTTAATAGCCTTTTCAGATAGTTGTGGATATTCTTCTTTGATACCATACCAAAACTTGACAAAACATAGTTTCTTAAGGGTTAGTTGCATTGTGTAATCTGAAACCAGATCAATGAAGTTTTTATACTCTGTATACTCGTGAGAGAATGAAAGTAAGAAAAAGACAAATATTATTAGTGTTTAGTGTTTTATTGGGCAAATAAAAAAGTAATATTAGCCAAATTTTACAATTTAGTATTTCATAGTGTTACTGTGAACATAGTCGCTGTCGAGTCGACCCTATAGAACTGCTCCACAGGGTTTCCAAGGCTGTAATCTTTACAGAAGCAGACTGCCACGTCTTTCCCAGAGGAACGAACCACCGACCTTTTGGTTAACAGCCAAGTGCTTTAACCACTGTGCCACCAGGGCTCCTTCAAAGAGTCTCGGGGCTCCTAAAAAACCAAAAACCAAACCAGTGGCCATAGAGTCGATTCCAACTCATAGCCACCCCATGTGTTGCAGAGTAGAACGGCACTCCATAGAGTTTTCAAGGCTGTAAACTTTTGGAAGCAGATCGCCAAAACTTTCTTCCCCGGCTCTTCTGGGTGAGTTCTAACTACCAACCTTTTGGCTAGTAGTCGAGCACTTAACCCTTTATGCCACTCAGGAACTCCATCAAGGGCCAGTAGGGATCCCGCTGGTCTAAGAGAAGCATTCCCAGTGAAGGTCAAGATCATGCAGAGCCTGGAGGGATGAGCAGGCTGTAGAGGAGGGAGGAGAAAGCATGGAGGTAGAACTCGGTTATGGAATTGGCAACCACCAGGCAATCTGTAAGGTGGGTGGTCTGAGTGGGAAACAAGCGTGGAGGAGGTGGGAACCAGATCATTTAGGACCTAGGGGGCTTTGACAAAGAGTTTGGGCTTTATTTTGTAGGGGTAGGGAGCCTGTCTTAGTCATCTAGCTAGCTTAAGCATCCACAAGTGGATAGCTTTAACAAAGCGAAATTTATTCTCTCGGAGTTTAGGAGGCTAAAAATCCAAATTCAGGGTGCCAGCTCTAGAGGAAGGCTTTCTCTCTCTGTCGGTTAGGGAAGGGACCTTGTCATCAATGTTCCCCTGTCCAGGAGCTTCTTACCGCAGGAACCTCTGGTCCAGAACGGCGTGCTCTGCTCCTGGTGTCACTTTCTTGGTGGTATGAGGTCCCCATGTCTCCGCTCGCTTCTCTCTTTTATATCTCGAAAGAGACTGACTTAAGGCACAACCTAATCTTGTAGATTGAGTCCTGCCTCATTAATATAACTGCCTCCAATCCTAACTCATTAACATCATAGAGGTAGGATTTATAACACATAGGAAAATCACAAAATGGTGGACTATCACACAATACTGGGAACCATGGACTAGCCAAGTTGACACACATTTTGGGGGGACACAGTTCAATCCATGACAGAGCGCTTGGAGGATTTTAAGCATGCAACAATAGTGATCACTGTTAACTCTACCCATTACGCCCTCTGGACAGCCTCAACCTTCTGAGCTATGGCAAAGGGCAGGGAGAGCTATCTAATTAGGATGCATTCCTAAACCAAGGCTCTCAGGCCACCAGGAGAACAAACAAGGACATTCTCCAGTCAAATTCCTTCTAGACAATGACACCAACAGGTAGATTGGAGCAGCAGGGAGTGCTACACCCAGAAGCATAAGCTCAACGGAACCCCTTCAAATTCTGCCCCCACCATCCTTTATCAGTGGCAGAGATCCCCTTCCAATCCCCTTCCTATACCCCCCTCAAGGTGGCCATAACTGCAAGACATGTTGCCCCACCTCTAATTATACCACCTGCAGTCAAGTTGCCCTGCAGGCAATTCCAACTCAAGGCGACCCCATGTATAGCAGAGTAGAACTGTGCTCTATAGGTTTTCTTTTTAATATAATTTATTTTATTTTTGATGTTGCTTTTGAGAATATACACAGCAAAACGTACACCAATTCAGCAATTTCTACATGTACAATTCAGTGACATTGATTACATTCTTCAAGTTGTGCAACAGTTCTGACCCTCGTTTTCTGAGTTGTTCCTCCCTCAGTAACATAAACTCACTACCCCTAAGTTTCCTATCTAATCTTTCAAGTTGCTGTTGTCAATTTGATCCCTTATAGCTAGATCTTAAAAGAGCAGAATGCACAAGGCAGACATTCTTTACTAGTTAAGCTAAACTATTGTTTATTTTCAAAACTTTAAGGGATAGTTTTTGGTTTATGGTTTAAAGATTATCGCAGGTCAATAGTTTCAAGGATCATCCAGCCTCCATGGCTCCAGAAAATCTGGATTCTATGAGAATTTTAACTTCTATGTTGCATTTTCCCCCTTTTGATCAGGATTCATCTATAGAATCTTTTATAAAAATGTTTAGTAATGGTAGTTGGGCACCAGATAGGGTTTTCAATTGTTGATTTTTAGGAAGTTTATCACCAGGCCTTTCTTCTGAGGTATGTCTGGGAGGACTCAACTACCAACCTTTCAGTTAGCACCCGAGTACATTAACCATTTGTACTACCAGGGACTCCCCATCCCCAATTACTGCCTGCTTTATTTGTACATGTTTGTCTTATATCATTGTCATAAGGCGGTAGACCTGTTGCCAGGAAAACCAGCGGGCATATCAGCCTTTAGAGAAACCTGAACTCTTCTTCCTCAGACTCCCAACGTATTCCTGATTCCCCTCACTCCTGAAAATGAGAGTACACAAAACATTCTACACTTCTGCAAGCTTTCTCTCTCTGTCTTGTTTATCTCTCTACAGTGTCTTGTTAGCAGTGTATTCTTTTCTAAATTTACCAGCCTAGCTTGTTTTATTTCTACTAACTACCCTTGAGACCCTTTCCTTTCCCTATAATAGATTCCACTTTGGATCAATACCACTCACTCAGAAATCATGTTTGTGTTTTAAAAGAGCACTTTGTGGCAATATAAAAGTAGATTTGAGAACGGTAAGTGGATATTTAAAAGGAGATCAGCCTCGAAGTATGGTCAGGGTGTGGGGAGGCTTGAACCTCCCTCCACTCTCTGCGAGGAAGAATCTCAGAGGTGTTCAGCGGTGTTTATTGTTGTTGTTGTTAGGTGACATTGAGTCAGTTCCGACTCATGGTGACCCTGTGTACAACAGAACGAAACGCTGCGTGGTCCTGCTCCATGCTCACAATCGTTATGCTTGAGCTCGTCGTTGCAGCCACTGTGTCAGTCCATCTCGTTGAGGGTCTTCCTCTTTTTCACTGATCCTCTTCTTTAGCAAGCATGATGTCCTTCTCCAGGGCCTGATCACTCCTGATAACATGTCCAAAGTACCTAAGATGTAGTCTTGCCATCCTCGTTTCTAAGGAGCATTCTGGCTGTACTTCTGCCAAGACAGATTTATTCGTTTTTCTGGCAGTCCATGGTATATTCAATATTCATCGCCAACACCATATTTCAAAGGCATGGATTCTTCTTTGGTCTTTCTTATTCACTGCGCAGCTTTCCCACGCATACGAGGCAATTGAAAATACCATGGATTGGGTTGTTTGTTGTTGTGTGCCATCAGTTCGATTCTGACTTGTAGCAACCCTATAGCTTGGATTAAGCACACCTTAGTCCTAAAAGTAACATCTTTGCTTTTTAATGCTTTAAACAAGTCTTTTGCAGCAGATTTGCCCAATGCAATACATTGTTTGATTTCTTGACTGCTGCTTCCATGGGCATTGATTGTAGATCCAAGTAAAATGAAATTCTTGACAACTTCAATCTTTCCCCATTTATCATGATGTTGCTTACTGGTCCAGTTGTGAGGATTTTTGTTTTCTTTATGTTGAGGTGTAATCCATACTGAAGGCTGTGACCTTTGATCTTCATCAGTAAGTGCTTTAAGTCCTCTTCACTTTCAGCAAGAAATTTTGTGTCATCTGCATATCGCAGGTTGTTAATGAGTCTTCCTCTAATCCTGATGCCATTTTATTCTTCATATAGTCCAGTGTCTTGGATTATTTACTCAGCATACAGATTGAATAAGTACGATGAAAGGATACAACCCTGATGCACACCTTCCTTGATTTTAAACCACACAGTATGCCCTTGTTCTATTTGAACAACTGCCCCTTGGTCTATGCACAGGTTCCTCATGAACACAATTAAGTGTTCTGGAATTTCCATTCTTCACAATGTTATCCATATTTGTTATGATCCACACAGTCAAATGCCTTTGCATGGTCAATAAAACACAGGTAAACATCTTTCTTATATTCTCTGCTTTCAGCCAAGATCCATCTGACGTCGGAAATGATGTCCCTGGTTCCACATCTTCTTCCTGAATCTGGCTTGACTTTCTGGCAGTTTCCTGTCGATATACTGCTCCTCCACTTTTGAATTATCTTCAAAATTTTACTTCCGTGTGATAGTAATTATACTGTTTGATAATTTCTGCATTCTGTTGGGTCACCTTTCTTTTGGAATGGGCGTAACTATGGATCTCTTCCAGTCAGTTGGCCAGGTAGCCGTCTTCCGAATTTCTTGACATAGACAAGTGAGCACCTCCAGCACTGCATCCATTTGCTGAAACATCTCAATTTGTATTCCATCAATTCCTGAAGCCTTGATTTTTACCATTCACTCCAGTTCAGCTTGGACTTCTTCCTTCAGTATCATCAGTTCTAGATCATTTCATACCTCCTAAAATGGTTGAAAATCGACCAATTCTTTTTGGTATAGTGACTCTGTGTGTTCCTTCCATCTTCTGTTGATGCTTCCTGCATCGTTTAATATTTTCCCTGTAGAATCCTTCAGTGTTGCAACTCAAGACTTGAATTTTTTCTTTAGTTCTTTCAGCTTGAGTGTGTTCTCACCTTTTGGTTTTCTAACTCCAGGTCTATGCACATTTCGCTGTAATACTTTACTTTGTCTTCTTGAGCCACCCTTTGAAATCTTCTGTTCATCTCTTTTACTTCATCATTTCTTCCGCTTGCTTTAGCTACTCTACGTTCAAGAGCAAGTTTCAGAGTCTCTTCTGACATCCATTTTAGTGTTTTCTTTCTTTCCTGTCTTTCAGAAGACCTTTTGCTTTCTTTATGTATGTTGTCCTCTCACAACTCATCTGGTCTTTGGTCATTAGTGTTCAATGCATCAAATCTATTCTTGAGATGGTCTCTAAATTCAGGTGGGATATACTCAAGGTCATATTTCAGTTTTCACGGACTTGTTTTAATATTCTTCAGCTTCAGCTTGAACTTGCACAGGAGCAATTGATGATATGTTCCACAGTCAGTTCCTGACCATGTTCTAACTGATGATATTGAGCTTTTCCATCGTCTCTTTCCACAGATGTAGTCGATTTGATTTCTGTGTATTCCATCTGGTGTGGTCCACATGCGTAGTCACCATTTATGGTGTTGAACAAAAGTATCTGCAATGAAGAAGTCATTGGTCTTGTAAAATATTATCATGTGTTCTCCGGCATCCTTCCTATCACCAAGGCCGTGTTTTCCAACTACCAATCCATCTTCTTTGTTTCCAACTTTCAAATTCCAATCAGTAATTATCAATGCGTCTTGACTGCATGTTTGATCAGTTTCAGACTACAGATGTTGGTAAAAATCTTTAATTTCTTTACCTTTGGCCTTAGTGGTTGGTGCGTAAATTAGGATAATAGTCGTATTAACTGGTCTACCTTGTGGGCATGTGGATATTATCCTATCACTGACAGAGTTGTACTTCAGGATAGATCTTGAAATGTTCTTTGTTTGACAATGAATGTGATGCCATTCCTCTTCAATTTGTCATTCCCAGCATAGCAGACCATATGATTGTCTGATTCAAAATGACCAATACCAGTCCATTTCAGCTCACTAATGCCTAATGTATCAATCTTTATGAGTTCCATTTAATTTTTGATGACTTCCAATTTTCCTAGATTCATACTTTGTACATTCCACATTCTGATTATTAATGGATGTTTGCAGCTGTTTCTTCTCATTTTGAGTCTTGCCACACTAGCAAACGAAGGTCCTGAAAGCTTGACTCCATCCACGTCTTTAAAGTCAACTCTACTTTGAGGAGGCAGCTCTTCCCCAGTTGTATTTTGAGTGCCTTCCAACCTGAGGGGCTCATCTTCCGGCACTATATCAGACAATGTCCGCTACTATTCATAAGGTTTTCACTGGCCAATTTTTTTCAGAAGTAGACTGCCAGGTCTTTCTTCCTAGTCTGTCTTAGTCTGGAAGCTCTGCTGAAACCTGTCTACCACGCATAACCAAAAAAACAAACCTTTCACTGTGCCACCAGATCTACCACGGGGACCCTGCTGATATCTGAAATAATCGTGGCATAGCTTCCAGCATCACAGCAACACACAAGCCACCACAGTACAACAAACTGACACCCTGGTGGTGTTCAGGGGTAGGCCACAGAATTTAGTGAAACTTCTTCTTGGTGGTTAATTTACTACTTATAAATAAAGTTAACGAAGAAAATCTGAAAACTCACTTTAGATAGCCCCAAATTTTGCTCTTTGGAAATTATAGTACATGATAAAGCACTTACTACCATTTTTGCATTAAAAAATGCAGCGTGTTTCTTGGAGGTGCTGAAACCTCCTCAGTTAGCAACATGACTGAAAGGACTTGGCTGGCCTAGACATTTAAGTGTAAGTATGTCCTGCTCTGTGTTGCCAGTGAAGGCTTTAGCCTAGGTTGGTAATTAGTAACATTTCCAAGTGTTGGCTTCCAGTAATGAATTTCCACATCCTAAAATAATACCCCTAATTGATATTTGTTGGCACTCTCGGTGAAGGAGGTAAAGCAGATGCCAGAAGCTGTCAGTGCCTCTGACTCCTGGAGAGATTGACCTATAAATCCCCTGAAGCCACTCTGTCATGGTTAGAATTTTTGTCTCTTTCCCTGGGCTTTCCAGGGAGGAGGAGTTTTGTTCACTCTCTTCCTTCTGCCTGGACTCTTCTTCTCCAGCCAAGATCTGCCAAGACCTATTATTAGCCAGGGCCCAGCTAAAATGCTGCCTCCCTCTCCCAGCCAGGCAAGACATGCTGTGGGTTTCTCTGCCAAGGTGTGGACCCTGTCTGCCTTATATTCTGAGGGATAATAGTGGTACCTATCTGTCTGAGTTACCTAATACTGCTGTGATAAAAATATCACAAGTGGGTGGCTTTAAAGAACACAGATTTATTTTCTCAGAGTTCTGAAGGCTAAAAGTCCAAAAATCAGGGTCTTGGCCATATTGATTCTTTCAGTGAGCCTCTCTCTTAACTCTGGTGTCTGCCAACAGCTCTTGCATTCCTTTGCTTGTAGATGATCCTGTTATGTCGTCTGTCTTCCCCTGTGAGTGTGTCTCTGTATCTATTCTGGTGTTTTTAACACTTAGAAATGACTAGGTTTAGGATCCACCCTACACTGGTATGACCTCAACTGATTTATTGATTACATTACATTAGATTGCATTATGGATAGTAATTATATTATGCTACATTAGATGAAAAGTCATTACATTACACTATGGAAGGTAATCTATTCTACCCAATGCTAACTAATCTAGTCACATGTATCTGCTCCAAGACAGCAACTAGACTAGTGTTTGGCCAAATAAGTGGGAACCAAAGCCTAGCCAAGCTGACACACAAAATTAACCACCACACTACCTCAGAAGGATTAATATTCTAGTTATTTTGTATTTGCCTCATATTTACCACTAGCCTATCAATCCCTTAAAGATAGGTCCTGACTCTTTCATTTTTCTTAGCACCTATGGAGGGGAACTCTCATTTCTTGAGCCCCTGATATAAGCAGGGACATGTCATTCCACTTAATCCACACCAAAGAATAAATAAATAAATAAATAAAACCTTGTACGCTGGTTATTGTTCGATCCCATTTTCACACGTGGACACCAAGGCTCAGAGACGTCAGGTCATTTTGGTAAACTTGTCCAGGCTTCTGCAAACTTAGACATAAAAGGTGCCCAGCCCCAACCCCACCTCATGGAAGGGACACATGGCTTGGGGGTAGATGTACCTTTGTGCCTGTACTGGAGCAGACACAGGCTAATTACAGCCCCTGCTTGATCCTTGGCCAGGAGTTTTTGTACAGAGCTGATTACACCTGGGTTCCGCCAACCCTAGTCCCGGCTTTGGTCCTGCCCATAGTGAAAGTTCAGTGTGTGTTGAATAATTGAGTGAAAGTACGTGCAGATGACTAATGTAGTCCTTATCAGGCTAGTTCCTATGACATTGGTGGTTCGGTGGTAGAATTCTCACCTTCCATGCTGGAGACCCAGGTTCGATTTCTGACCAGGGCACCTCATGTGCAGCCACCACCCATCTGTCAGTGGAGGCTTGAGTGTTGTGATGCTGCTGAACAAGTTTCAGTGGAGCTTCCAGACTAAGAAAGATTAGGAAGAAAGGCCTGGTAATCTACTCCTGAAGTTCTGCCAGTGAGAACCCTACAGGTCACAATGGTCCAGTCCACAACTGATTATGTGGATGATGCAGGACCTTTGGTCAGCAGTTCAAATCCACCAGGCATTCCTTGGAAACCTTATGGGGCAGTTCTACTCTGTCCTATAGGGTCACTATGATTCAGAATCGACTCGACGGCAACAGTTGGGACTTTTGTTCACGGGGTCGCCATGAGTCAGAGGCTGACTCGAGGGCAGCTAACAACAACAGGATAATTCCAGTCCTGATTTGACTTGTACTTAGCAAGTGAGCATGGGCAAGTCACTTTCCTCTTCTAGTCCTTAGTTTCCTCATCTATAAAACAAGGGAATTGAAGTCGGTGATCCCTCAGGTCTCACCTAAGACATGGTGATGTCTCTAATTCTCTTGTCTTCCTGACATTCCTTGTCTGGTTCCTGTAGTGGAAGCCCCGATGCAATCCTCGACTTCCTTTCATTCTCTCCAAGGGAGGAGAACCAAGGTGGCACCATATTCTAGAGGCCACGGAAGGAGAAGGTTTTGAGACAGAAGAGGTGGATCAGGAGGACCAGGCAGTGGAGTAGGGGGTGGGTCAGGAAGACCAGGCAGAGAGTGGAGTGTGGGTCAGTAGAATCAGGCAGTGGAGCAGTGGTTCTCAAACTTCAGTCTGCATCAGAAGTTTCTGGGAGACTTGTTAGAACACAGATTGCTGGTTCCCACATCCAGTGTGTCTGATTCAGTAGGTCTGTGTCGGGGCCTGAGAAGCTGCATGTCTGGGGACATCCCTCTGAGAAACATTGCAGAAGAGAAATCTAGAAGGTAGGGGTATGGAGAGGCAGGAGGAAAAGGTCTCAGGAAGAGCCGCTGTGGGGCTCCAGCCAGAAAGGCAACTCAGGATGAGAAACATCTGCAGGGAGAACTGCAGTGGGGAGCTAGGCTGACTGTAGGCTGGGCTGCCCCTTCTGGGGCTTTGAAACCAAGTTGCTAGCATTTTTCTACCCAAGGGAGTTGGCTAAATGTAGACCTCAAGCCTGTGTGGGGAGCCAGCCCCTTACAGCAGAGCAGTCAACCAGCACATCTAAAAAATCAAGTGTCTGGTGGGTGTCTTTATCATCAGATTTGATTATAAAAATGAACGCTGATGTGTAGAGCTTATTGAATTATTCTAAACACAGCAAAAGCTTTAAGAAAAAATAAAACCCTCTGAAGTAACATCTCCCCCACACTCTGTCTTTAGCACTTAGCCGCTGTATTCTCTTCTATGCGTCATCCCCAGCACGATCACAGTCGGGAAACATGGACCCAATGGAGAGGCTGTAGTGGCTGCTGCTCAGCCCAGCTGTACTATTCCCCATAAAGTGCATGTCTCCATGCCTATGTGCTGCTTTATGCATAAACCAACCTCTCTGTTATCATTCATCTTTTATAAACTGTATGAAGTGAGAGTCCTCATTCCTATCTTGTGATTAATGCTGCGAGAACCAAAAAAGCACAGTATCTGACTTCTAATGAGCAATAAAGTTAAAAGCTTTCCTAGCCAATAAATAAATAACTTGATTTTTTTTCTCCTACAGATTCTGCCTCTCCCCTTCTTTCTCCCTTTCTCTTCTCCGGTAAACTCTTTCTTTATCCTCTTCCTTCTCTTTCACTCTCTTTTATCTCTTGCTCTTAAATCCCTTCCTTCTTCCTTCCCTCATTTCCTTTCTTCAGTTCCAGGATACCCTTGTGTTTTGCATTTGCAAAACCATTCTGTTCTTCTCTTTGATGACTAGTGCTCTTGGGGAGTGTGGCATACAACCTTACCCTCTGGAGTCAGCCATGCCCCAGGTCTCCCTAACTGATGATAATAAAGATAACAACGGTAGTGATGCCTGACATGTTTTTGAGCCATCTGCTGTGTGCCAGGCATTGTGCTAAACTTCACTCTGCAAGGTATTGTTATTGTTGTTGTTAGGAGCCATCAAGATGGTTCTGACTCATACGCAACCCTATGTACCACAGAACGAAACACTGCCCGGTCCTGCGCCATCCTCACAGTCGTTGTTATGCTTGAGCCCATTGTTGTACCCACTGTGTCAATCCATCTTGTTGAAGGTCTTCCTCTTTTTTGCTGACCCTCTACTTTACCAAGCTTGATGTCCTTCTCCAGGGACTGATCTCTCCTGACAACATGTCCAAAGTATGTAAGACATAGTCTCGCCATCCTTGCTTCTAAGGAGCACTCTGGTTGTACTTCTTCAAAGACAGACTTGTTTGTTCTTTTGGCAGTCCACGTTATATTCAATATTCTTTGCCAACACCACGATTCAAAGGTGTCAGTTCTTCTTTGGTCTTCCTTATTCATTGTAGAGCTTTTGCATGCATACGATGCAATTGAAAGCACCATGGCTTGGGTCAGGCACACCTTAGTCTTCAAGGTGACATCTTTGCTTTTCAACACTTTAAAGAGGTCTTTTGCAGCCGATTTGCCCAATGCAATGCATCTTTTGATTTTTTGACTGCTGCTTCCATGGGTGTTTATTCTGGATCCAAGTAAAATGAAATTTTGACAACTTCAATCTTTTCTCCTTTTATCATGATGTTGCTTATTGGTGCAATTATTGGACAACTGCAAGGTATCATCCCCATTTTACAGAAGTTAAATGTCTTGCAAGAATGCCATACAAGTGCTGAGCAGCAGAGGTAGGCTTTGAGAAGCCTGTACACTTGCCATTTCCTTTGCTCAAACTCGTTTCTACAACCCCACCTTTTCTGTTCATCCAACTGAACTGGACTCATCTTTCAGGTCTCAACAGAAGCCAGTTGATTCTGACTCATAATGACCCTGTGTGACCGCCCTGTAGGGTTTTCTAGACTGTAATCTTTATAGGAGCAGATCACTCGGTCTTTTCTCCCACTGAGTGGCCGATGGATTCCAACTGCTGACCTTTTGGTTAGCAGCTGAGCACTTAACCATTTCGCTACCAGAGCTCATTATGCATTCCCCTAGCACCCTGTATATCCCCCATCCCAGCACTTAATCACCCTGAACAGTGATTGCCTGCTTAATTGTCTGTGTGATTCACTGTTGTATCTGCAGTGCTTAGCAATGGCCTGGTACACAGCAGGCTCTCAGTAATTACCTGTATGAGTAAATGAACTAACAACTGAGCAAAATAGAGGGTATCCAGAGAACAGCTACAGGCTGGCAAAGTTTTCCAAAGCCAGGGCATAGGGAAAATAGTTCAAAGACCTGAGGATGGTTAGTTTGAAAAATAGAAGCTATAGGGGTTTGGTGTACACGGTGTTATGGAAGAGTTTAGGTTTGCTGTTATTTAAGACCTTAAAGAGGAGACACAGAACCTGTGCTTTCAAAAGGACAGAAGTTTTTCCTCCATCTGGGAACTTTCCAGCCACCAGCGCAGCATGCAAAGGCAATGAATTGCATTCTCAGGCATCAAGGATATTGAAGATTATAAGAGGGCCTTGTGCCTAGAAGGTTAAATAAAGCTCTAATCTGCAAACCTTCATGTGCTGAGATTTCTATGGAGGTACTTGGAGAATTAGGAAATGAACAAGATGGATAAGGACTTACTCCCCTGTAAAAAAAGAATAAAGAAAGAAACAGCAGAGGGAAATACTTTCTTTTGACGACAAATCTGCCCTAGGAGTCTTTGAGATCACATTTATTAATATCTTACTTAAAAATGAGGTTCTGTGGAAATACAAAAGCACTCAACCAAATTTAATGAAACGACTTCTGTGTCATCAAAAAGTCAAGGGAGAAACTGAAAAACTATTAGTGGCTAGCAACATATATAATTGGTTGAATCCCTTGGGTACACTCTGGCAACGTTAATTGAATGAATGATTAAGTTATTGCAAGTAAATCGCATTAGCTCTTTTGGGTAGCTAATGTAGTGTTTATGAAAACCACTGGACCTTTATTATATATGGCTTAACAGCTATCATGTAGCAGATTTTTTAAAAACTGAAGTGGAATACTTTAAATTTATTTTTATTAAATTTTATCTTCTTCATTTAGGTTCATTGTTCTAGTTTGTTAAGATCTTTTTTTCTCCCTAATTTAACAAGCTAGGCACATTTGCAAATTTGATAAAATACTTTCTGTGTTTTTTTCCAAGTCACCTGAAAATACAAGGAGAGCTAATTCAAAAAGTTGCCTAAACAAACGATCTATAAACATTTAATGTATTCTTGATAGAAAATATCACAGAGATTTGAGCTGCTTTGTTTTTCACTTTCCCAGTAAATATGAAGTTTGTGGGAGACAATATTCATCTTCTTTGTTTTTATTATTGTTGTCGATATATATATAACATTTGTCAGTTCAACATTTTTCATGTGTACAATTTAGTGATATCAATTACATTAATCATGTTGTGCAATGATCACCTATTATTGTTGCCAAATTTTCCATCATCAATATGTTATCTTCTGACAAGTCCTAAGGAGCCTCTTTTTCCTTTCTGATTCACTTTATAGTCCCATTTCTGGATGATATAACTGTTACGTATAAACACTGGGGAAGCACGGTCAAAGATTCCAGCAGTGTGTTACTTATTAATTTGCAGTCATATATTTCTGAGTCATTAAAGCCGGTCTGACAAACGCAGCGGGTTGGCCAGCCAATGTCCTAGGGTTGGAGATCAAAATAATGATTGTAACTGGACTTATGATGTGGATGGGAAATGAGCGTATTCTAGCCAGAGCGTGAAACCAAGTCCCAGTCAGGTTTTTCGAAAGCCAAGAATTAGAACAACTAGCTCAGAAAAGCCTTCCTTGACTAGATCTAGAGGAGGCTGATTTATAGGGAAAATGAAAGAGAGACAATGTGTATGTTTTGGCTGCTCAGAGTATGATGGAGCCTGCCAGGGAATGAATGAGAACATCGAAGAGAAAGCAGAGTGACCAGATGACGAAGAGCTGATGCACGGTAAAGGTCTGCGGGAGAAACCAGATGAAGGTAAACACTAGTCACCTTGGACTCAGAACCAGGAGGGGCCCTTGAAAAGGCCCAGTGGACTGCATACAAGAAGCCCTGGGAGGATGAGCCCCAGAAGCCCTCAAAGTCAAGTTGGACCATGAAGTGAGCTGCAGAGGAATCCCGTCCAAAGGGCTCAGAGCTCACAAAGGCTGCACGCAGCCGTTTTCCATCTCCGGCTCTTAATTTCCTAGACCTGACACCTTGTGCTCTATCCATTTATAGAATAGATACATACTGAGAAGCCCTGTATTGCCAGTGCTGGGCTAGACCCAGAGAAAGATGAAGAATCCTTAAATCTTTGAGATTCATTTGTGGGGTAGCCCAGGTGGCATCCCCTGCTCCTGGAGGTACCATTCCCAGATGCTGGTGTCCCTGTGCCTGTCCTAATGTGACTGTACCATGCACTCCCCTCTTCCAATCAAACTTGAATTTGTCTCCAAAATGAAGAGGAAGAGGAAATCATCAATTTTAGCTAGCTTTTGTTCCATACCAAAGTGGTTTAGTTCTGTTGTTGGTATTGTTCAGTGCTGTTGAGTTGATTTCAACTCATAGGGACCCCATGTGACAGGGTAGAACTTCCCCACAGGGTTTTCTAGGCTGTAATCTTTATGAGAACAGACCACTAGTTCTTTTTCCTGTGGAGCGGCTAGGTGGGTTTGAACTGCAAACCTTTAGGTTAGTAGTTGAGCTCTTAACCATTGTACCACCAGAGCTCCTTGGTTTAGTTCTAATACACTATTTTTTGCTTTATAATTTGTGTGGGTGTTATCATTCATTCAAAAATATTCAGTGAGTACCTAGAGTATCTGAGGCATCATTCTGGGAGCAGATACTGCAGGGTCATGCCAGGGTCACATCTGGCTCACTACCTGTCATGCTTTAGGATTTGGTACAGATTCCGTAGTCTCAAGCAGCACGGGTTGAGGAATATCCTTTTCTGGGAAAATCTGCTTAGGATTGGTGAGAGAAGGTATGGGTCTGTCTTATACCCTGATCATCTCAGAGAGATGTGCCTGAGTGCAGGCACTGCTGAGTCCACGGCATGGGTCTATGTTCCATCAGAGGGATCATTCCCAGGGCTGAGGGTCCTCCCTTTTTATAGGGCAAACTTAGGAAAGCAGCTTTGTCAGTGGGGGAATACCCATGTAGCTTGGTGCCCATCTGGATTTGGGGGCCAGCTGTTGTCATTGTCTGGGAGAATCAGCCCCCCAGTACCTAGGGACTTAAGACTCCTGGGATGTTATAGTTCCCTCTGCTGGCAGGAGAAAGCCACTTGTACCACGAGAAGTTGTGCTTGGGACAGCCCTTCCTGCTGGGAGAAAAGAGAGCCTCAGATGCCTCAAACTTGTTGTCCAGGCAAGACAGAGTGAGTCCCCTGGGTCACTTTCAGACAATCCTGCTCATTGCACCATGTGCAGTGATCAACCCTGTCATGGATTGAATTGTGTCCCCAGAAAATAAGTGTATCAATTTGGCTTGGCCATGATTCCCAGTACTCTGTGATTGTCCACCATTTTGTCATCTGATGTGATTTTCCTATGTATTGTAAATCCTACCTCTATGATGTTAATGAGGTGGGATAGGCAGCAGTTGTGTTAATGAGGCAGGACTCACTCTACAAGATTGGATTGCGTCTTGAGCCAATCTCTTTTGAGATATAAAAGAGAGAAGCGAGAAGAGAGACAGGGGGACCTCATACCACCAAGAAAGTAGCACCAGAAGCAGAGGGCGTCCTTTGGACCTGGGGTTCCTGTGCAGAGAAGCTCCTAGTCAAGGGAAAGATTGATGACAAGGACCTTCCTCCAGAGCCAACGAGAAGGCCTTCACCTGGAGCTGATGCCCTGAATTTGGACTTCTAGCCTACTAGACTGTGAGAGAATAAAGTTCTGTTTGTTAAGACCATCCACTCATGGTATTTCTGTTATAGCAGCACTAGATGACTAAGACAAACCCAGACAGAAAGGCTGCTCCTATGGGAGCATGAGACACTCCATGGAACAGACACACACATGCCTTCACCCAATCTTTCGTCTGTACCTTTGGAATTTATGAATAGTAACACTGTATCTGTTGCATTCAAGTGTGGTTATAGCACAAGGGCAAAGACAAGTTCTTCTGTGGCGTGCTAGGTATCACCGGAAAGATAAGATCATTTTCTGAGTCAATTCCATGTGGAAAGGCTCTTTCTCACAGACATTAGAAAGCTACTAGTAGAATTTAAGTTCTATGAGGCCAGGAAGTTTTGATCGGAATATAATAGATGCTCAACAATTATTTGTTGGATTGATGGATGGAAACTGGAAAGAAATGGAGAGGCCTAGGTGGGTTGCAGGAAGAAATTTGCCTCTCTTAGTCTTTGCCATAGATGGATGGATGGATAGGTGGATGGATGAATTGATGGATAGATGCACAAGTGGGTGGGAGGATGACTGTAAACTGGCATGAAATGGAGAGGCCTGGGAGGGTTGCAGGAAGGAATCTGCCTTTCTTGGTCTTTACTGTGTGGATGACAAATACTCTAGGAGGAACTGGAAGGTTGGTAGTACTGCTCTTTGTTGGGGGGAAATTTGAAAAACTTCCAACCTATGCCAACTAGGGAAGGAGTTTTTGTCTTTTTTGGGGCCAGAACATTACAGGAAGTGCCCTAAACCCTCAGAGGTCAGGTGGGGTTAACTGAGAGCCTCCAAAGGGCAAGTGAAACCCAAGAGGACTAGGTAGGACCTCTTGGTCCATCCTTGCAGGTTCTGAACTACTTTTTATCAAGTGCTTTTCCTTTATCTTTTGACGTGGTTATGAACTTTTTCTACTTTTGCCTTATAATGCCATGGATTATGCTGCTAGATTCTCTAATGTTAAACCAATCCTTGCATTACTGGGACAAGCTCTTTTTGATCATGACGTTCTGTACTTGCTAGATTTATTCTGCTAATATATTTTTGTGCCTAAATTTATAAGTGAGAGTGGCTAGTATTCCCTATAATTTTCCTTTTTTGTACTGTCTGGTTTTGGTTATCAACGTTAAGTTAACTTCATGAAAAGAACAGCTTTTATAAAATAGAGATTATCTCTTCCTTGAAGACCTGGTAAAACTTACTCATAAAACCATCTGGGCTTGATGTCTTCTGTAGGGGGGATATATTTGACAGTTAATTCAGTTTCTGCAGGAGCCATTCATCTATTCAGGTTTTCTATTTCTTATTGAGTCTATTTTGATAATTTATATTTTTCTTAAATCTTGTCCAATTTGTCTACATTTTCAAACTGATTGGCATAAATTGCAGTTCATAATACTGAGCTATGATTTAACACGGGACATGGTATTCTTTAACAAAAAGTGCCCAGTGTTTTGTTTCCATAGATCATAAAGCTCTTAGGAACACTGAGACCTGGAGGATGGGTGTGTGGGGAGTGAACGCTGTGAAGTCTCTATTTACTCTTGAGTTTCCGTGGTAATACCTAGCATTTCTGAAGAGCTTGACAGTTTTGCAAGGCACCTATTGCTTGTCTATGTCCCTTGTCCTCACAAAGCCCTTGAGAAAAAGATTTTATAATTATCTCCAATATACAGATTAAAAAAAAATCTAATCAGCAATGTTAACTTATCCATGATATATAGATGAAGCCAGAAGTCAGTCCTAAATCACATTAGTTTAATTAGAAGAGAGTTTAGAGATCATCTAATTGAGAGGTTCTTAACTTGGGGCCAAGGAACCCTGGAGGCACAATGGTTAAGAGCTCAGCTGATAACTGAAAGGTCGACAGTTCGAACCTACCAGCAGCTCCTTGGGTGAAAGATGTGGCAGTCTGCTTCCATTAAGATTACAGCCTGGGAAACCCTATGGGGCAGTTCTACTCTGACCTGTGGGGTCGCTAAGAGTTGGAATCAACTTGACGGCAACAGGTTAAGCTAGAGCCCACGGACTCCCAAAGAGCCCTTGGATAGACTTTATCAGGTTCGTGAATTTGGATGTGAAAAGAGTTACCTTTATTTTTATTAACTTCTAACTGCCATTTAGCATTTCCTTCTATTATGATTGTATGCAACAAGCCACAGGAGTAATTAGTGATACTTTTTCACCAGTAGAAAACACAGATATTTTCATGACATATTACAGTTGACAGAGACAATTCAAAATATTGTTTACACTCATCACTACTTCAAAATTATGTTAGAAGACCCACCTCTAGATCTGTTATTTAATGTTATCAAAGAAGCACATATATTAATATATCCCAGATGTTTTTTCTACTTAATATCTTGACAACTATAGTTCAGATAATTGATCTCTTTTCTAATCCCTTGCATTTTACTTGAAGCATTTAAAAACTTTATTCTGAGGGTTAGTCATTGGTTCACCAGACTGCCCAAGAGGTCTCTGGTACAAATAATGACTAAGAAGCTAGGCTGAGGGAACTGGGACTGTTACGGATTGAATTGTGCCTCCCAGAAAGGTATGTGGAAGTCTTAACCCCTGAACCTGTAAATGTGACCTTGTTTGGGGAAATAGGTTTTATTTTTGCAGATGTTATCAGTTAAATTAACCAAATCATAACAGGGTAGGGTGGGTCCTAATCCTAATCCCTTCTGAGTGGCATTTTATAAAAGAGGAGGACAGACACGAAAGCAAAGTCACACACTGGAGGGAGACAGCATGAGAGGATCCATCTACAAGCCAAGGAATGCCAAGAAATGCCCAGGGCTGGCAGAAACTGAAAGAAACAAGGAAAAATCATCCCCTAGAGCTGACAGAGAGAGAGCATAGCCTGCTGACACCCTGAATTCAGACTTCGAGCCTTCAGAACTGTGAGGAAATAAATTTCTGTTCTTTAAAGCCACCCAGTTGTCGTATTTTTTGGTATGGCAGCTCTAGAAACTAAGGCAGGGACCAGAGATATAAAGTTCCTTGTTTAAGGTGGAGTAATCAACAAGCAGCAGCCCGAGATGAGCCCTTTTTCCTCCGACCACACAGTCTGCTCTCATGTAGATGCTGGTCAGGCAGTGGTGTCAGACCTGAGTCAGGGCTGGAGCAAGGCCAGCAACCACCCAGCCACCAGAGAAACTGAAGTCAGAGCCAGACACAGATGAGACAGACATAGTCCCTGTTTGCAGATCGCTGCAACGTAGAACAGCTACACAACCACAGCAGCTAAAGCTTTATGCGTTCAACAGCATCCACCAAGTGCCTTGTGTGCAAATCAAACACAATGTTCAGTTGGAGCATCTGGGGGACATCCTCTGGGAGATGCTCAACTGGCAGCTTGATTTACAGGTTTAAAGTTGAGGAGGGAGAAGTAACCCTGAATGGTGTCCTAAACTAAGTACAATCTCTGGCTACACCCCAAGTGAAGAGGACCATGTCCTTTCTTGCCCCAGATCCTCTAGTTCCACAGGGGGCAGCCTCACATGGCTTTCTTTTCCCTGACAATCAGTCTCATCACCCTATTTTCTTACTTAGCTTCCAATCAACCTTGACTCCTGAACCTTCTCACACCCGCCACTATCTTTGTCAGCTTGCTTTTAAAAAAAACAATAGCTGACATTTAACAAGGTTGAATTCTGACTCTCCACTATGTGACCATGAGTAAGTAACTAAACTGCCCTAAACCCCAATTGTCTCATTTGTAAAATGGGGGTAATAATAGTGCCTTCCTCATAGTGTTGTAATGAGATAATGTACAGAAAGAGTTTGGCACAGAGCCTGCCATAGAGTAAGCATTCAATAAATATTCATTGCTGTTACTGTTGATTTTTTTAAATTATTATTTAAAAGCATTTTGTAAATTGCAAAGTGATGTTACAAATCCCACTGAACTATGAGATGGTTAAAAGTAGAAATCTGGTCTTTCCATTTCTGCATCTGAATCATCTGCATTGTAGTCTCTCAAGAAATTCGTATTGAAGGAATGAATGAGTAAGAGATGACATTTATTTCTATTATTAGTTCTTGTGTATCTATTTGAGCATCTACTGATTTAAATATAAAGTAGCAGTTTTTTTCTTCCAACATTAAATCAGATATTGGTCTTAGAAAAGAACTTTTGTAGAATTGTCTAGTGAAATACACAAGTATTTTGGAAAATAATGCATAATGGAAAAATAATTTACTAAATTTTATTTTTTAAAATGTCAGAATTTGTACCATCAGATTCAATTATCCATACAATGCATTTTTGTTGAGCACCCACTCTACAGCAGGCTTGGTGCCAGTAGTGGGATCTCCAGTATTTTAGCACATGACTTATGCTAACAGTAGTTTTATTAAAGATATTTAAATGTCTAACAATAAGTCTGGAGGTCAGTGATTCCCAGTGTGTGGCAGTAACTCAGCTTTGTCATTGAGACTGAGGCTGTTTGCAGTTTTCAGCTGTGTCATCCTAGGAGATTGGCTTTCCTAACTTAGGCTTCTGCCTTGTAACCACAGCATAGCTGCTGCAACTCCATACATCTTATCTTTCCATGGCCATGGTCAAGACAAGAAGAGAGTAGGGGATGGGATGTAAAGAGCTTTTTCATCTGTTTGGTTTACTCCTTTTATCAGGGACCAAAATCTTTCCTAGAAGCTTCGGTAGACTTCCCCTTACACTCTATTGGCCAAAACTGGATTGCGTGCCCACTGCAGTTTCCTAGTCTGGAAAGTGGCTTAATCAAGACTGGCTCCAGGACTCATGAGTGCCCCCTTGCTGCTTGAACAACAAACAGCACTTGGAATCTTAGCAAGAAAGCAGGAAGGGATTGGGGAGAGAAATGGATTTTAAATAGGCAACCACTAGTGTTCACTCCAGGAGCCCTGGTGGTGCAGTAGTTAAGCAGCTCGGCTGGTAACTGAAGGGTCAGTGGTTAGAACCCACCAGCCTCTCCGTGGGAGAAAGATGTGACAGTTGCTTTCATAAAGATTAAAGCCTTGGAAACCGTATGGGGCAGTTCTCCTCTGTCCTATAGGGTCACTATTAGTTAGAATCAACTTGACGACAATGGGCTCAGTGTCCACTCCACTGTGTTAAGGCATTTTTAAAAAAGTAATACAAAAGACAAGGAAGGCGTAGATCATTAAAGTGAGACATGGGAGAACAAGAAAAAAAAGTTACGCAAATTGTTGATGCTTGTGAACAACAATAACAAACAAACTAGTAAACGAATGTCAAAGGCTTAAACTTTATTGTAAAAAAAATTTTTTTTTAGTAATTCAAAACTGATAGGGTGAATGGAAATGTATTAAATCCAACTTAAATATATTAAATGCTACTTAAAACTTGTATGGTGAATGACCTATGCGAATCATGAGAAGTAACAGGCATCTTGTTCAAATCCATACACGCTGTCCTTACTTGATAAAACAAAAAAAACCCGTTGCCACTGAGTCAATTCCAACTCATTGCAACCCTATAGGACAGAGTAGAACTGCCCCATAGGGTTTCCAAGGAGCAGCCGGTGGACTTGAACTGCCGGCCTTTTGGTTAGCAGCCAAGCTCCTTAACCACTATGCCACCATGGCATTCTGCAATCTGTTCTAGAACTTCCATCCACTGGTTTTTGTTTTGCTCCAAGAGCTATACAGAGTAAGCATCCACTTCCCTTTTTTTCAGTTTTAACCTTTTCCTGTTTATACAAGTAAAAATATGCTGATTTGTATTTATTTCTTCCTTAGTGAATTGTCTTCTCTAGCCTTTGCCCCTTTTTATCTATTGGAGTCTTAGACATCTTCTCATGCCAGAATAGGTGTAATTCTGTCTCTAAATAATTTTAGAAATATAAGCAAGCAAGTACATCTCTTTAAGTCCTTTTTCTAGGACTGACATTTGAGAGGTGAAAGGAGAGCTTTAAGAAACCTTCAAGTCACAGCTTGGCACTGCCCAGTTGTGTCCCAGGACCCCGGATCTGTGCCTATTATTCCTTAGTTCATTAATTCATTTAACAAATATTTATTGAGCACCTGCCAGTTGAGGTATTGGAAACACAGCAGTGAACAAAACAGGCAGAAATCCCTGATCTCATGAAGTTCACATTCTAATACGAGAAATAGACAATAAAAAAAAGTAAACAAGTAAAATACAAGTGAAGGTGGTAAGTGCTATGGAGAAAAATAAAGCAGAGAAGATGGGTAGGTGGAGGTGGGGACAGAATTTTAAATATAATTGAGAGGGGAGGGCTCACTGAGAAGGTGACCTTTCTACCCACACCTGGAGGAGGTGAGAGGCAAGTTACTGGTATCAGGGGAAGAGCATTCCAGACACAGGGAACAGCAGAGACAAAGCTGTCGATAGGAAGTGTTGAAGGAACAGCAAGGAAGCCAATGTGCCTCTTGTGAGTGACTGAGGGTGACATGGTAGGAGATGAGATCAGAGAAGTAACAGGCAGTCTTTGGAGGCAATGAGTTGGTTTGGTAAGGACTTTGGTTTTTCTCTGTGGGAGATGGGAGCCATTGGAGGGGTCTAGTGGACATGATCTGATTTAGGAATGACATAGCCTGACTTGGCTTTTAAATAATCTCTGGCTGCTGGATTGAGTCTGTGGGGGACAAAGGCAAACACCAGTTAGGAAGCTAATACCATAATCTGGGTAAAGAGTGATGGTGGAGTTGAATAATCTCTAGAGTGTAGTGAAGAACTAAGAATTGCTTTATTAGTGGCACATTTCGCAAACCCTTCTTGAACAGTACTAGGTTGCTGAGAACTTAAAGATATGCCTGCAGTTACAACCAGGGAACACATTAATGTGATGTAAAGTCATGCAGGTGGTACTGTTGTATAGTGTGTGTATAAATTTATTGTTTCCTGTAGCAAAACAATGAAGAGTGTAAATTATAGAGTCAGACTTCCTGGATTTAAATCTTGGCTCCACCGTTTACTAACTGTACAACCTTGTGCAAGTTACTCTAACCTCTCTGAGCCTCAGTTTTCCCATCTGTAAAATGGGGACAATAGGTTGTTGAGAGGAGTAATGAGTTAATGCATGTAGAGAATTTAGCACTATATTGATATTGATATATAATCATCCCTCAGTAGATATTAGGTCCCATTTTAGATACATGTAAAGGTCAAGAACATCTTTATTTAGCTTATTTTATTTAGAACCATAGCATATTAGAGCTGGAAAGGAACTGAGACGTTATTTAATCAAACCCCCTCATTTTACAGGAGAAGAGAGTGAAAACTAGAGATCAAAAGTGATGTGGCCAAAGAGGTGGGAGGGGGAAAGAGGAGTGTGGCCAGTGCCACTCTGCTGATGGCAAAGTGGGGACCAGAACATGGGTCTCTTGACTCCCAGTCCAGTGCTTTCTCTGATGCCATGTTGCTTTCAAATACCTCTCAACACAATGCTAGGTGAGTATAACAACGACAACAACAACAACAATCAGTTATTGGACTCTTACTTTATGCCAGGCGCTATGCTAAGTATGTTGCACATACTCACTCATTTAATTCTCACAACAACCTCATGAAGTAGATACAATTATTGTCCCCATTTTGCACAAGAGGAAACTGAAGGTTAGAGAGAGATCAAGTTAACTCCCTCAAGGTGAAGAATGTGTGTGGTGTGGGGGAACGTGCACAGACCTGGGAGTCAGAGGGTCCCACCACCATGACACTGCCTACCCCTTAGAAAGCCATGTACGTTTTCCATTTGTAGAATAGGGAAATTGAATCCAATTTTTTTCTTTTTTTTTTTTATTGTTGTACGTTAAGCAAAAATGTACAATTCAAGTTAGTCTCTCATACAAAAATTTATACATACATTGTTATGTGACCCTAATTGCTCTCCCTATACTGTGACAGCACACTACTCCTTTCCACTCCTGATTTTCCGTGTCCATTCTACCAGCTGCTGACCCTCTCTGCCTTCTCATCTCACCTTCGGACAGGAGCTGCTCTTTTAGTCTCAAGTATCTACTTGAGCTAAGAGGCATCCTCTTTACGAGTATCATTTTATGTCCCATAGTCCAGTCTAATCTGTGTCTGAAGAGTTGGCCTCGGGAACGGTTTTAGTTCTGGGTTAACAGAGAGTCCGGGGTCCGTGCTTTCTTGGGATCCTCCAGTCTCAGTCAGACCACTAAGTCTGGTCTTCTTAGTAGAATTTGAGTTCTGCACCCCACCTTTCTCCCGCTCCATCGGGGACTCTCTGTTGTGTTCCCTATCAGGGCAGTCATTGGTGGTAGCTGGGCAGCATCTAATTCTTCTGGTCTCAGGCTGATGAAGTCTCTAGTTTATGTGGTCCTTTCTGTCTCTTGGGCTAATACTTTCCTTGTGACTTCGGTGTTCTTCGTTCTCCTTTACTGCAGGTGAGTTGAGACCAACTGATGCATCTTAGATGGCTGCTCACTAGCTTTTAAGACCCCAGGCACCACTCACCAAAGTAGGATGCAGAACATTTTCTTAATAAACTTTGCTATGCCAATCGACCTAGATGTCCCCTGAAACCATGGTCCCCAAACCCCCATCCCTGCTACTCTGTCCCTCAAAATGTTTGGTAGTATTCAGGAAACTTCTTAGCTTTGTTTTAGTCCAGCTGTGCTGACTTCCTCTGTAGTGTGTGCTGTCCTTCCCTTCACCTAAGATAATTCTTGTCTATTATCTAGTTAATGAATAACCCTCCCCCTCCCTCACCACCCTCGTAACCATCAAACAATGTTTTCTTCTGTGTTGAAACCTTTTCTTGAGTTCTTATGATAGTGGTCTTAAACAATATTTGTCCTTTTGTGACTGACTAAATTCACTCAGCATAATGCCTTCCAGATTCCTCCATGTTATGTTTCATGGATTCATCATTGTTCTTTATCGTTGCATAGTATTCCCTTGTGTGAATATACCATAATTTGTTTATCCATTCATCTGTTGATGGGCAACTAGGTTGTTTCCACCTTTTTGCTATTGTGAACAGTGCTGCCATGAACGTGGGTGTGCATATATCTATTCGTGTGACGGCTCTTATTTCTCTAGGATATATTCCAAGGAGCGGGATTGCTGGATCGTATGGCACTTCTATTTCTAGCTTTTTTAAGGAAGCACCAACTTGATTTCCAAAGGGGTTGTACCATTTTGCATTCCCACCAACAGTGTATAAGTGTTCCAGTCTCTCCACAACCTCTCCAGCATTTATTATTTTGTGTTTTTT
>NW_004443945.1:20309655-20315249 GCF_000243295.1 Trichechus manatus latirostris | reverse complement strand
GTCTGGTGGAGGCCTTGGTAGCTGTGGTCCATTAGTCCTGTGGACTAATCTTTTCCTTGTATCCTGTTCTCTTCATTCTCGCTTGCTCCTGAAGGGGTGAGACCAGTGGAGTACCTTAGATGTCTGCTCACAAGCTTTTAAGACCCCACACGCTACTCACCAAGGTAGAATGTAGAACATTGTCTTTATAAACTGTGTTATGCCAGTTGAGCTAGATGGTTCCTGAAACCATGGTCCCCACAGGCTGAGGGCTTCTTTTGCTGCTCTCTTTCTACTTGTTTAGGTTGTAGAGTTAATGTTTTGATTTTGGCCCTTTCTTCTTTTTGGATATGTGCATTTATTGCTATAAACTGACCTCCGAGCTCTGCTTTTGCTGTGTCCCAAAGGTTCCAGTAGGATGTGTTTTTGTTCTCGTTTGATTCTATGAATTTCTTTATTCCATCGTTAATTTCTTCTATAACCCAGTAGTTTTTGAGCAACGTGTTGTTCGGTTTGATTTTTTTTCCCTTGCTTTTTCTGTTATTGTTTTCTACTTTTATGGCTTTATGGTCAGAAATGATGCTTTGTAATATTTCGATGCTTTGGATTGTGTTAAGGCTTGCTTTATGGTCTAATATGTGGTCTATTCTGGAGAATGTTCCATATGCGTTGGAAAAGAAAGTATACTTGGCTGCTGTTGGGTGGAGTGTTCAGTATATGTCCATGAGATCAAACTGGTTGATTGCAGCGTTTATATCTTCCATGTCTTTATTGAGCTTCCTTCTGGATGTTCTGTCCTTCACTGAAAGTGGTGTATTGAAGTCTCCTACTATTATTGTGGAGCTGTCTGTCTCTCTTTTCAATGCTGTTGGAGTTCGTTTTATGTATTTTGGAGCCCTGTCGTTGGGTGCATAAATATTTATTATAGTTATGTCCTCCTGGTGTATTGACCCTTTAATCACTATATAATGTCCTTCCCTATCCCTTGTGGTGGTGAATCCAATTTTTATGGCTCCTTTTTAACTTTAAAATTTGCATATCCTAAGTGCTTTGTGATTATCCAGTCTGTAAGAAATACCATTTCAGTTCATTAAACTTGCTGTTTTATTAACTTATTTTCATCTTAATGATCAGCTGCAAGAAAGACTATTTGTAGAACAGCCTAGAAACCAAAATCACCAAGGCTGAGAGGGATGCCTGAAATGTTATTTCTGGCTTCCATAGCAACCCTAACATTGGGCGTTAAACATAATGGAATCAACTACCGAGAGTTTGCTTCAGTGATGAAGGAGCAAATTACTGGCTTGAGAGTTTTCCTTTTGTGTAATATACTGTCTGAGTGTGTCTTAGGGAATTGAAACCTAAGCCAAGCTAAGTAAGAATGGAGGAAGTGAAGCACTGTATCAAAGTGGAGATAGAAGATGTTTCCAAAAGACTTGGAGAATGAGTAAATCTAGGCACCTAAGAAAGTCACCGTGGAGCAGAAAGATGAGGGGAATACAGATGCGGAGTTTTCAAGGGAGGCGAGTATAGCTGGCCCCATTTTTAATTATTGTGGTAAATGTATAGATAATGAAACATTTATCATTTCAACAATCTTCACAAGTATGGTCAGTAACATTAAATATGTTTATCATGTTCAACAATCACCACTAACTATTCCCGAATTTTTCCATCACCCTTCTGGTCCCGCTTAAAAAAAAAAGAAACTTGGAGGGAGCATGCCTTGAGGTGAGTTTTGTGAGGAGAACTGAGCATGCTCAGTTGCTTTTTTCTGTTCCAGTGCATTTGGAGTCCTTAGCAAGAACCCATGGTGGTGGATGGGTGAAGCATCAAGGAGGCAGATGTTGTGGAGTTGAGGGATCCATTAGGGGCAGTGCTGTTCGCAGCTGTCGCTCCTCTTCTCCTAACTTGGATTTGCCGAACTCTCAGAAAGCAGATGAGGCAATTGCTCAATTTATTAAGTTAAAAAGCTCCTGTGGGTCAAATGCCAGTTTCCTTTTTAAAACCTACCTACGCTGTTTTTGTTTTTTTCTGCAGAGAGAAGAAATCACCAAACGGTTTCCCAGTACTCTCTGTACTATGTCTTTTGGGGGGCCGGGGTGGGGACGTAGCAGGTTGTAGAGGTCTCAATTGTAAGATATGAGTCTTTTCCCAATTTGTGAAAGGAAGGACGCAAGATGGTAAGAGGGGGTTTGCTAGCGAATACCAAACTTATTCTGTATACATGATCAGCTCATTTTTTTTTTTTTAAAAAAAAAGGGTTTAAACACCATGGACGGTTTTAGGGCTTATTATACTTCCCTTTATCAATTAAAAGAAAGCTTGCTTGTGGGGCAAACTCTGAGAGGAGACGTGAGGGGCTTTTTCCAGCAAAGCTTCAGCAAACCATTTTACTCTGGAAGGAAATTCAATTCACTGAAAACTGTTTTCTCCAGGGCTAAACGGGGGCAGCTTTCTCTTTGGCTCCCTCGCAAAGAAAATTGTCCAGGCTTCTGGAAACCACAGTTGCTGAGCCTCCTACGATTTCTCTTTTCTTTCTGCTCATGTAACAGTTACTAGAGGAGACTGATGTGATGTGGCGTGTTTTTTTTTTTTTTTTTTTTTTTTTTTTCTATCCGATTTTGTTGGCTCATTGGTGCACACTCCCTGAGGGTCTTAAAAAGCTGTGCTCCTAAAGGAATTTATGACAGCAGGGATAGCTAAGATGTGAGCTGGCATCAACCCTGGATCCCTTCTCAGGAACAGCCCCTTGTTGCTGCTTTGTGGAACACCGTTGCTACCCAGAGATGCAGGCTCATTCACCAGAACTTTCTTTTCAAATCGCCAAACATATAACTTGTTGTTATAAAATTTTTCCACTGTGTGTCTCCGTAGAAGGATAGAACCCGTCCTGAATGTCTCTCTCCCAGCACACTCCTCTCTGCTCTGAAAATGCTCTTTGTGGTAATAAAGAGGTGGCTCAAAGTGTCAACAGAGCAAATTTCAATTTTTGCCTGTGAATTGTGGCTCTACTTGTAGGTTTCAGAAAGAAACTTAGTAGAATAAAGGCTGACACCCAGACCATACTCTCCTGTGTTCTTGAAGGAAGTACATAGCACATGTCACCTTGAACGGTATCAGCTGCTTTTTATAAGGCTTGTGGAACAAGCCAGTCTGGGATTAAAAAGCACAGAGCAGAGAGAAGAAAGCCAGAGCAGCTCTGGCAGAACAGGGGATCATGGCCAGACAGTCTCCATTTTCCCCAATCATCCCTTACCTTCTCTTTTCCCCACCAAGGCATTCAAAGCAAGGTGTATGTAAGGGGAAGACCTTGGACATGGTCTCCATCTGAATGCACACTGTTACTTTTATTCTTAGTAGCTACTGGCCAAGACATTGTTGTTATTAGTTGCCATGAGTCGGCTCTGACTCATGGCGACCCCACAGCAGAACAAAACGCTGCCTCCTGCGCCATCTTCATGATGTTTGGTATGCTTGAGTCAAGTGTTGGGGCCATTGTGTATTTTGAGTGCTTTCCAAACTAGGGGGCTCATCTTCCAGCACTACAATGCAAAATATTCTTTTGTGATCCATAAGGTTTTCAAGTAGATTGCCAGGCCTTTCTTCCTAGTCTGTCTTAGTCTGGAAGTTCCACTGAAAACTGTCTACTATGGGTGACCCTGCTGGTATTTGAAATACTGGTAGCATAGTTTCCAGCATCATAGCAACATGCATGCCACCACAATATGACCAACTGACAGACAGGTGGTGGTAGTCCAGATGTAGAGACTGTATTTGCTATATATCTTCACTGGGTTCATGCCCCCTCATTCAGAAGTACAATCTCCTGTGTCTGTTCTTCATGAATGAGGGTTAGGCTGTTCTGGTTAAGTAAATATTATGCTTCTTGAATAATAATTCATCTTGCCGTGCCTCATTCCGTAGTCATCTGTATATTTGTTCACCAATCATCTGTGTACTTGTCTCATTGACTTCCTAGACTATAAACCCCCTGAGGTTGGGGACTGTGTCTCCCAAATGCTTATATCCCTACAGTACCAGCTGTTATTTTTTGCACATAAAACCTTCAGTTCACTGCCTTCTATGTGCCTGTGCCAGCCTCGAGCCAGGCTTTGGTGAAACAAAGATGAATAAGGCCCAGATGTGACCTCAAACTTTATGGTTTGGTGAGGCTTGCAGTCCAGTAAATACGGTAGGTATTTGCAGGATGACATCATTGCACATTAAGTTACTGTGTTTCATGTCATCACTGGCTGGCGATGGAGAAGGCACTTCAGGACTGGGCAGGTGCACAGGTGGATCTCTGGCCCTGGGACCTGAGAACAGCGATGCCTCCCAGGACACTGGCCCAGGGCAGAGGATACAGTGGGGGACATTTTTACTCAGGGGAGTGTGTCTTTAGTTGAGTTGAACTCCTGGGTCTCAGAATATTTGGATCAGGAGACATAGGATAATCTAGGATGTGTGGTACCATATTTATTGGGTCACTCCTAGTCTTGGGGAAGGGGTGCTGGGGCACAGGAAGGGGATGTCCTGCCGCTGTCTTCTCTTCTGGACTCTACCTAATGGCAGATGGTCTCTCAGGCTCACATGCCTGGTGGGACAGAGTTCTCAGATTTCTCATGCTTCAAAATCAATCACCTGGGGAAATTATAAGTGCAGATTCCTGGGTCCCACCCCCAGAGATTCTGATTCACTGGTCTAGGGAGCTGCCCAGGATTCAGCACTTTGATAAGTACCAGGTGTTGCTGAAGTCATCAAAATGTTAAGGATCACTGCTGTGGGCTGTTCTTCATTGTAGCTCCATGGATCAACTTCCTAGCCCACTCCAGCTCATGCAAGGGATATCTGCAACAACTCCCTCCCCTGCCTTCCCACTGCTCCCACCCACACACACACACTGAAGACTCAGTTAGATGGAAGATCTGTGAGCCTGGCACTGTGCTGGGTACCAGGGATTCATAGAGGATGATACAGGTGGGCTGGGTAGCCTTATGCGTGAGATGTGGTGGAAAAATGCTCAGCCAGAGGTAAGCTCGGGGCTGGAGGGCCCAGAGGAAGGTCACTTAGCCCACCAGAGGGAGGCCATCAAAGAATGGTTTTCAAAAATAGGTGACTAATACATGCTATGACATGAATGAACCTTGAAAACATTATGCTGAGTGAAACAAGGCAGATACAAAAGGATAAATATTGTATGATCCCATTTATATGAAATATCTAGAGTAGGCAAATGCATAGAGACAAGAGTTTATTAGTGGTTACCAAGGACTGGTGGGAAGGGAGAATGCGGAGCTATTGCTTACTGTGTACTGAGTTTCTGTTTTTTTGAGGGGTGATGAAAAAGTTCTGAAAACAGATAATGGTGATGGTTACACCGCATTGTGAATGTAATTAATGTCACAGAATTGTACACTTAAAGAGGGCAAAAATAGCAAGTTTCATGTTGTCTATATTTTTTTTTTCTTTTGATTTTTATTTTTAATATTTTATTGTACTTCAGGTGAAGGCTTACGGAACAGATAGTTTCTCATGTAACAGTAACACACATGCTGTTTTATGACATTGGTTAACAACCCCACAACATTTTAACCCTCTAAATTCTCAACTTT
>NW_004443945.1:20285553-20307364 GCF_000243295.1 Trichechus manatus latirostris | reverse complement strand
AATGATTAGTTTTTCCATCTCTTTGAAGAATGTTGCTGGTATTTGGATCGGGATTGCATTGTATTTGTAAATTGCTTTGGGTAGAATTGCCATTACATGTTGTATATATTTTACCACATTAAAAAATTTTAAGTGACATTAATATATTATTATCCACTTATTAAACTAGCAAGAATAAATGGAAATTAAAAAAAAGTAAGGACTAAACAATCATGATATTTAATGGCTGCATAACATTCTGTTACAAAAAAATATTGTTGTTTAACCAGCTTCCTATCATTGGACATTTAGGCTGTCATTGGGCAAATATTACTGAAGAACAATCTGTGACTATGTATAAAAGAGCTATAAAATGGTTCGTACCATTAACTGATAATTCCACTTTGGCACATATGCTCCGAGAAGATAATGTAAATGAAAATTAAAAATTTACAAATAAAAAAAAATAGGTGACACCCGTGCCATTGAGTGGGACTCACAGTGATCCTATAGGACAGAATACAACTGCCCCATAGGGTTTCCAAGGCTGTAATCTTTATGGAAGCAGATCGCTAAGTCTTTGTCCCATGGAGATACTGGGTGGGTTTGAACCACTAACCTTTCAGTTAGCAGCCAAGTGCTTAACCACTGTGATACCAGGGCTCCTTAGGTAACTACAGACAGTTTGATACTGCTGGGGTATTGGTGCAGGGCAGGGAGTGGTTGGCGGGTGGAGGAGGCTAAGGAGTTTGCTAGATCGTTCTCCGAAGAACGTCAGTGACCTTGCTGTCAGTGACCCTGAGGAAGCTTTCGAGGAAGTTGCTCTGATGAAATAGCTCACTGAAGCTCATTTATACTGGGAACTTGTTGTTATTGTTAGCTGCCATCAAGTCAACTCAACTCATGATGACCTCATGCATGATGGATTGAAATACTGCCTGGTCTGGTGCCATCCCCATGATCATTATGGATTAGACCACTGTGATCCATAGGGTTTTCATTGGCTGATTTTCAGAAGTAGATCACCCGGCCTTTCTTTCTAGTCTATCTTAGTCTGGAAGCCTCCACTGACAGACAGGTGTTGGCTGTACTGAGGTGCACTGGCCAGGAATCAAACCCGGATCTCCCACATGGAAGGCAAGAGTTCTACCACTGAACTACCAACGGACCTCATACTGGGAACTTAGCTCTGCCAAATCCAGCTACTGTGACTCAGATCAATGAATCTCATCTAAATCTTCAATCATGGAAATGTTCTAGTATAAAGAGAGGAAGACTAAGGTTAATTTTGTTGGGAAATCTCTCTACTTTCCCAGGCCAGGAAAGGCCCTTGATGAGATGATTGGGGCATTACATTTGAGAGCAGTCTAATAGGAATGATCAGGAAGTGATGGCAAATTGGTTTCATTTGGCAAGTCCCCTCCTATCCACAGGTGGTAGGAGCTTGGGGTGTCAAGAGGAATCCTGTGGCTGAGCTTTGATTCTGAGGCCAGGGTTGATTAGGGACATCTGCCACAGGGGCTGTGTGGGGGTACGGGTGACAATGTGCAAGTCTTAGATTTACCATCCTGGTTCTGATTTTATCATGTGACTGGCTATCAATCCAGATGTCTCCTTTCCTGTGGTTGGTTTTTGAACCCTGTGTGCAGGGCTTGATATTTATACCAATTAGATTTCATCTTGTTAGTTTCAACTTATTCCAGCCCTCCAAAATCCTTTCTGGTCCTGATTCTATTACTCAGCCTATTAGCCATTCCTTACCAGCTTTGTATGTTGTAGTGTCGAGGGAACCACAAGTGCCCCTGGAATCTGGAGAAACACTTGGTAAATGTTACCAAGTGGAAATGGTTTGTTAACGAGTCCAAAATATGTCCCAGATCCCGTTAAGAAGCCTAGGGTGTCTCCCTAATAGAAAGTAATCCAGTTTTCAGGGATTCCCCAAGTGGTCCTTTAGGAAGATGTGAGCAAACCACGAATGATTCCAAAAAAGCCCTAGCCCATCAACTGCGCTGTTAAAAGTCTGACATGATGTCATGCAGCAGCTGGAGACTGACTCATAAGGGAATTGGAAAGGGAAGAATTGATTGTTGTCTTTCCAGCATTTGCCCTAATCAAGTGCCCTGAATATAGGAGAGCCACAGGTTAAGTGGGGGTTTGGTTCTAAAGTTCCACTGGGGCAAAAATCAAATCTAGTCAGAACTACCTCTGAAATAATCCCTTAAAGCGCCTGGAAGCCCTGAGAGCTAGTCACCTCACCCTAGAGGCACCAACAAACAAACACCCTATTGCTGTTGAGTCAGTTTCAATTCACGGTGACTGATGTGTTTCAGAGTAGACCTGAGCTCTGTAGGGTTTTCTTGGCTGTAATCTTTAGGGAAGCAGATCGGCGGGCTTTTCTTCCACGGTGCCACTGGGTGGGTCCAAACCATCAACTTTTCAGTTAGTAGTCGGATACAAACCACTTGCACCACCCAGCACACATGGGGGCTGAAACCATGGGAAACGGCATGAGAGGCCACGTCTCAGGCCCCTGTGGGAAGGTGCTCTTTGAGCCCGACTGTGGATGGGAACACTGCTGGCTTACACATTAGTCTTCCCTCTCAGTCTGTCTCTCTGTCTCTCTTTCTTCTGCAAGCCCATACAGCTCAATTCACGTAAATCAACTGCTTCTACGTGCATCTTCCCTATGTTCTGATGTCCTAGTTTTACATTGTTATAATGGATGATACCTAAGATTTTTACAATTTGAGGAGACTATTCCTTACAGTCTTTCTTTTGCTCTGAGCCTATGCCCATCTAACAGGCTTCCATCATAAATATGGCTTTATCCAGAAGATCATGTGCCGACTGTTGATGAGGCCAGCCTTGTCTGTTTGGCCTTCTTATTTCTCACTGAAAAGTAATAAATTAGATTTAAAATCAGACAATGGGTCATAAGTATGATTAGCTAATTTACCCGGATTCAATTTCTTAGGAATGGATAAAATCGAGTTCTTTAAACTTCACCGCAGAACACCAGAGTGTAAAACCAGGCTTGCAATCTGATTCCATTCAGGTGCCAACTCTGATAGATTGTCGGTAGGTATCTGAAGTGCAGGGATGCAAGGATCCTAAAGCTGAGACCAAGCTGAGTAGAAGAGGGCCAGAATTGATTAGCTATTCTGCCAGGGGCAAAAGAGGGCATCGCTGAGCCCGCCCTAGAGCCAGGGTACCTGTACCAAGAAACAGTCAGTGATTCTGTCATATTCTCTCTCTCTGTCTCTGGGAGAGAGACAGAAAGAGAGTGAGTGATCTTAGCCACAGCAGTATCATTCAAAAATGTGCCTTTCATGCTTTTATCTAAGAAAGCATTGATAAAAATGTTTACATAGAGGCCTCTGGCGTCTCACTAGAGACCTCCTTCCAGATTGGCTTCATGTATTTAGCAACAACAATATACTCTATTAACCTTTCTAGTCTACCTATTTCACTGTATCCTGTTATTTGTCTGTATGAGTGCCTTTCACAGTTGGGAGCCTTTTCCTTCATTGTATTACCAAAGCCCTACACACAGTAGTACTAAATATTTGTTGAATGACTGGATCTACCTAATTGTTCTACTTATCCGAATCTGCATTTCTACCTCGCTAGAGTCAGTCATTTGCCTTGCTGATATCCAGACACTCCCTAACAATAGATTTCCCCTGATCCTTCTGATCTGTTGCATCTCAAATAGAAAATGAATTAAATTTTGCCTGATTTTTTTTTTCTTCGTAAACTTAGGCTGACTCAGAATGATCATGGTTCTCTCTCTCTCTGTAATCATCAAACAACTTTAATTTCCCTCCCCAGTGTCCCTTTGAAACTCCTGGTGAACTAGTTTTTCTCCCTGTCCTTTTGTGAAATTTTAATCATGTCTCATAGTCTTTCTGGCCACTCCTGGATAATTAAAACTATCGTCTGGTCGTTTCTAGCTACAAGAAGAGTTTTTTCCCTTGGCTCACTGCCACTTTTTCCAACATTGCTCTTGTCATAATTTTCGGGGACTTCAAGAATTTTTTTCCTTTATTCAAACTACTTTTATTCAAATAAAATTTAAAAATACAACACTAGTTTATCTTTACATATTTTATTTTTTTAACATCAAAATTCTCACTTGGCACTGCCTCAGAAGTAGTAAGAATACATGATTTGCTCTAGTGATGATGTTGTTTGAATTGGAGTCCACACTAACCACATATCCCAGTTTTGGGTTCTTTGTCTAAGTTTATATACACTTTTGGATGGCCAAGAGCTCCTTCAGTGCTGACTCATGATATCACTCAACTTTCTACTTCGATGATCCCTCGATAGCTTTGACTTCCTTGTCTTAAATATTCTTGTCCTTTATCATATTTCAGCCATTTGCTCCTCTAGTGATAAACTTGACCTGTGATTACCAGTAACTGTAATTCCTTCATAACCTTAACTTTAAACCTCCTAATGGTAGAATTCTTGCCTTTCATACCAGAGACCCAGGTTCGATTCCTAGTCCACGCACCTCATGCACACCCATCTGTCAGTGAAGGCTTTTGTGTTGCTATGAACAGGTTTCAGCAGAGCTTACAGACTAAGACAGATTAGGAAGAAAGGGTTGGTGATCTACTTTAGAACATAAACTAAACCCTACAGATCACAATGGTCTAATCCATAACTGATCATGGGGATAGCACAGGACCAGGCAGCATTACTATCTGTTGTGCATGAGGTCACCATGAGTTGGGATACAATCTGACGGCAGCTAACAACCCAGGTGTGGTAATGGTTAAGAGCTCAGCTGCTAACTGAAAGGTTGGTAGTTTGAACCCACCCAGTGGCTCGTCAGGAGAAAGACCTGGTGATCTGCTTCCTTAAAGATTACAGCCAGGAAAACCCCATGGGACTGTTCTACTGTGTCACATGGGGTTGCTATGAGTCGAAAGCAACTCCACGGCGTCTAACAGCAACAACAACAATCTTCCCATGCTAGTGAGGTGATTTCTTTCTACTTTTCCAGTGCTAACAATTGTTTGACTTTATCTGGACTTTTAATCCTTTGATTCTGCTTCCTTTTCACTATCCTTCGCCTCCTTGTTTCTTCTTTTCCCTACTTCCCCCAGCTTTAATTCCATAGGAAGTCATTATAGTCACCCTTTCCCTTGATTTGTCATTCTCTCTTTGCTGACTAACAACCCTGGTTAAATCCAACACTTAAATGCTTTTCCCTGTATCTGAATGTGGCTGGAGTAAAACATATCATCATGTTGATCAGCCTCACTTAAATTTCATGATTGACAGCCTCAAACCCAAAAAACCAAACCCGTTGCCGCCAAGTTGATTCCGACTCATAGCGACCCTATAGGACAGAGTTGAACTGCCCCACTGGGTTTCCAAGGAGCGACTGGTGAATTCGAACTATCGACTTTTTGGTTAGCAGCCGTAGCTCTTAACCACTGCGACACCAGGGCTCCCACCGGCCTCAGGTAGGCCTTTAATGCATGCTCTAATTCCCTCATCCATCCACTCTACCGCTGTCCTAGAAACTGTCACATTCTTTCATTTCTGTCATTACATTTTTCACGGTTCTCTTTTTATGTGCCCACGAGCCATCTGTTTGTGGAAACTTTGTCGGGAGTTGATATGAAGCATCACGTTTTCTGAAATCCGTTTTGAGTCTGGCTCTGGGCAAAAAACCTAGGTGTGAATTTTCAGGCCTGACCACAGGCGGTTACAAAAGCTTTCCCTGCCAGGCTTCAGGGGGAAAGCTGCCCTCCCTAGCCAGACGTGGGGCACAGGAAGCGCACTGCCATCTCTGAAGGGAGCTGTAATCAAGGATGCAGCCCACCTTCACGTATCTGCACTCCTAGCCCAGGCACCTCTGTACGGAGGCCTCTTTATCAGGGACCTTGGGTAGGGCCTTCCTCAGGAGACTGTGCTGAAGCCTCCTTATCTGTGAAGACACTTTCCCCAACTCTGATTCATACTCAGTAATTTTCCACTCCTAGTCCTCCCCCTTGCGCTCCTCCCCCACCCAGCCCCAGGGTCCATAAAATTGGAGGAGCCTTTTGTTTTGGGCTCCCTCAGCAGTAAGTCCCTACATCTATGATGACCTACCTGGCCCTCACCCAAGTGCTGTTCCTGGGGAAATATGGAACAAGGAGGAGTCGGCATCTTCTCTGGGTTTCTCTGGTTTGTATCACAGTAAGCCATAAAGGCTTCACTGTAATTTTCATTTTAGCTTGTCTTCTCTGACACCTGACAGCTCAGCTCAGCTCTCTCCAGCTCAGCTCAGTGCCCTGAGAGACTTCCTTCCTCACCCCACCTTGGGCATTCACCTATTGTTAGGACCATATTTCTCCTATTCCCCAGTCCCTCAAAGATTGGTGACCTCCGTCTCTCCATCACACCTGTCCCATCCCTTGGTCTCCATGGGGCCTTGCTCCTCCTGAGCTCTCAATAAGCACTTGTCAAGTGACTAGCAGCTTCATTTACTGGACCACTGCCATTCAGGGAGGTAAGCATCTGTTTTCAGCATTTTACTAAATTAGGAAAAAAGAAAAAGAAATACAAATCGACATTTAGCAAAGGAGAAGTACTTGGCAGCAAGCAGGCAAGTTTGGGCCATTGCTGTCAGGTCCTGATTCCAGGCAAGGAAAGAACTGACCCCAGAGAGCCGATGTTAAGCAGCTGTGAGTAACTGGGAATGGCAGGTCTAGAAAGACAAAATCTCTTATATCCATGATGCACATAGCTTGGTGGTTAAGAATGTGGGCTACAGACAAATGTGGGAGCCAGACAGATGGGTTCAAATCCCACCTCCTCCACTTCCTAGCTATGACACCATGAGCAAGTTATCTAACCTCTCTAGACTCATTGTCCTCATCTGTAAAATGGGGATCATAACAGTACCTATTTCCTTAGGTCTATGTGAAAAATAACAAAGCTAACACATATAAACACCTGGCTATTATTAAGTGCTCAATAAATATTAGCTATAAGTTGTTATTCTATTCTCTTTTGAGTCTCACAACAGCCCTGTATTATTTTCCCCATTTTCAAGAGGAAGAGACTGAGGGTCAAAGAGGTTAAGGAGCAGCTCAAGACCACATGGATAGAAAGTGGCAGAGGCTGCGCTTGGCACTGAGATCATAGGACTCTACCCCTGTTTCGCTAAGGATCTCAGAGCCCCCTTTCAGTCTCCACACGAAATTATTTTAACCTCATCATGGAGATTCACATCCCTCCCTTCTCCAAATATGCTCTGACTTCCCCAGGCAGATGACACCAAATATTTACTATGCGATTATATAACCATAATTGGATTTAGCCAGAGCAGGAGAGGCTAATTAGCAACAAGGCTGAAGCCCCTGAGAGGAGGAAATAGTTCCGAGTTGCACACTGTAATCCCACATGGGTAGGAATGTTGTTTAAGATTGTCCCGGCTCATGTTCCTCTTTCTGAAAGGGTAAGAGACCCTTGTTTGCCCAACGCGTGGGCTTTGGAGTCATGCTGACAGTATTCAGTGCCGCTGACAGAGTGCAGGCTGTCACTTTGTGATTAGAAGGATGACATTTTATAATGTGCTCACAAATCCTCTTTCAACTGCTGCTGAAAATCTTTGTCATGAGGGGCCCAAAAGAAGATCACTGTGGGTTCTTCTCCCTGGCCAAAGAGACAGGGATGCCGTTCCTCGAAGTGAAGGAATGCACACAGAGGAGAGGCGGTTTTCTAGAAGGTGTGAGCAGGACACTGTAGACCCACTAAACTCCCAGCAGTCCTCATGTGGAAAGCTGCAAGGCTCTTCACAGCAAATATTTCAGAGTGTTCCAGGTATCTGCAAAGCTCACAACTATAATGCCAGCTGTAGTGATAATTTTCCAAGAGAGTCAGCTGTTGGGTTGTGGAAAAGGCACCCAGTTCATCCCAGGTCTGACCATATGATGAGCCATGAGACCTTGGGGAGGTCTGCTGAGCCACCTCTTCAAGCCTCAGTTTAATCTTCTGTAAATTGAATAATTTGGATTCTATTTCGACCCCTCCAGCTCCAAATCGTACTGGTCTATGATTCCATGAACTAAAAGTTCAAAAGTGGCTGTGGCTCCCTCACAAAATGGAAAAGATTTGGGGCCTAGAATCTAGGATTTTATTAGCGGGACCCAGACCTGGTCTAGAACTGTTTCACTTGGTGGTTTTCATCACCTCCTTGAACTGCCAACCCCCTTAACTCAGCCCTTTCCATCTGAATTCACTTTGATTCCACAAATATTGATTAAAGACCTACTATGTTTCCAACAGCATGACTACAAGATGAGTGAGACTAGCTTCCCACCCTCAGGGACTTGACAATGAAATAGTGAGGCCAAGACTTCACCGAACTTCTTTTCTCCAGTACCAGTACCGGTTACCGTTGAGTTGATTCTGATTCATGGTGCCCCCGCGTGTTTCAGAGTAGAACTGTGCTCCATAGGGTTTTCATGGCTGTGGCCTTTCGGAAGCAGATCACCAGGCCTTCCTTCCAAGGTGCCTCTGAGTGGGTGGATTCAAACCAACAACCTTTCAATTAACAGCCAAGTGCTTAACCATGTGTGCTACCCAGGGACTCTTTTCTCTAAGAGATAGCTCCATTTCTGGAACTACTGGTTATCGACTGTGGTTTCTGAGCTAGCAACATCAGCTTCTCTGGGGAACTTGTTAGAAATGCAAGTTTTCAAGTCTCCACCCCAGAGCTACTGGGTCCGGAGGTGTGGCCCACGTGGCCCACTGATCTTTATTTTTAAAAGTTCTCCAGGGAATTTGGGTGCATGCTCAAGTGTGGGAACCACTGAACTAGCCCTTCTAGGTTAGGCAGCCAGATTGTAGTTCAGAGTCCTCAAGGGACCTGAGGAGACAACTTGGAGAAACCTCGGTCACTTAGGCTGCCAGGACTTAGTGTTTTTAACTCACAGTCACAGCTCACTTGGAACCTCCCACAACATTTTGGACCTTTGTGGTATTTTTGTAAACTGCCGTGAGTTGTGGAAATGACACAGTTGTTTTGACAGCAACTCATCCAGTTTAGCACACGCTTCCTCACAGAACTCCCATGCTTCCCTTATACTGCCTTTTAATCATAGGAGGACTGTGTTGCTCGGAGGGATGTCCACACCATCACTAAGACCCACAGTCAAATATCCCAGTCCAAGGAGGCCCCGTCTGCTCCCAAAGATTTCCAAAGAAAGAGACAGTTCTTAGGAAGCCTATCTACTCTCTACCTCCCTCCTTTCTAAGGAAAAACCCAAACCAAACTAAACCCAGTCACAACTCATGGTGACTTCATATGTGTCAGAGTAGAAATGTGCTACATAGGTTTTTCACGGGATGATTTTTCAGAAGTAGATCGCCAGACCATTCTTCTGAAGCACCTCTGGGTGGACTTGAACCTCCAACCTTTTGGTTAGCAGCCAAGCGTGTTAACCGTTTGCACCACCCAGGGACTTCTCCCTTCTAAGGAAACTTTAATTGATTTCCTCCACCATGACAGGATCTAAGGCTGATGCTTGTTCTCCTCAGCAGGTGGAGATCCTTAGGCTTTGTTCTCCCTGCAGTAAATTCAGACATAAAGGGTGGGGTGGGTGGGCTGCTTGAGAGGGGCCAGCCTGGGTCCTGGGACTGCCTGGTGCTTACCCTGATTCCTTGGGCCTGTTCCTGCCCAGGGCCATATGATAGACCATATTCTCCTTTGTGAAAATTAGAAAAAGGCACCACCTCCAGGTGCCTCTCAGGATAGATGCAGCCCCTAGGCCTCAGGGCATGCTGGATTTCAACCCACTGCCTCCTCTGGCAGTTAACTAGCTTAACTGCTAATCAAAAGGTTGAAGGTTCAAGTCCACCCAAAAGTGCCTCAGAAGAAAAGCCTGGCAATCTACTGAAAAATTAACCATTGAAAACCCTGTGGAGAGCAGTTCTACTCTGACACACATGGGGTCCCCATGAGTCAGAGTCAGCTCTTCAGCAACTGGTAACTGGCCTCCTGGGGCAGGTGCCTGTGTACAGCACACACTGCACAGGCACAAGCCAAGGTCCTTTCTCCTTCAGGTACAGGAAGGAGAGAGGTGGGAGTAAGGACAGGCGGAGGAGAGCTTGGATGTGCAGCTACCACAGGTCCCGTTGTTCCCACATGCTGGGCCCAGGGCTGTGCTCCTTACCTGGCTTATTTCCCTAAATTCTCACGACTACTCAGTGAGGTGGGTATTAGTGCTGCCTCCATATTTGTTTGTTTGTTTTTATTTTCTAAATTACGAAATATTTTCCAACTGTACCTCCATTTTCCCATCTTTATAGTGGGTATGATAATCCTAGCTCTTTTCTCAAGCACTTGTTCTGAAAATCAAATGAGACCATAGTGATAAAAGTGCTCGGGAAAAGAGATTTTTAAACACCTTACAAATGTCAGTTTTATATTGATCTCATTGCTGGGTCCCCGAAGGCAGGTTTTGGGGCCTCTGTTTTGGGAAATTCACCTTAAATTCACCCAGCCCCCAGTGTTATGTGTGAGAGGGACAAAAGGTTGCTGTCCTGCCAGGATACTGACATTTGGGAGTGCATCCTCCCCTAAAAGCATTAGAACTGCAGGCTGCAGTGGATGAAGTGTGCGTGTGTGCACGGCACTCAGGGACGAGTCACAGTCCTGGCAAGCCAGCCTGGATAGGGTGACCTCATGGGCCTTTCCCACTTCTCATTTTTATGACTGGGCTTACTGTTTAATTTTTGGCTTTCTCTGGCTTTCTTGCAGCTGTGGTGATTGGGATTTAGGGCAAGTATTTGCGATCCGTTTTCTAATCCACGTCAAATCCTGATTTAGCTACAAAGTCTGGGACGGGGCTGCAGAGGAGGGAGTCAACCTGGCTGGGAGGCAGTAGCTCAGAATATCAGAAATTCAAACAGGAATCCCAACGTCCATCCACTGAGGCAGAAGGCCTCTCATCTCTTCTAATATTATCTTTTTCCCAGAATGCATAAGGCATAAGCTTCCTTTTAGACTCAGGTCTCTTACAGCCTTCTCACCTAGCTGCTTAAGGATTAAGTACAGTTGCTGTGGTGGTGAGGGAGAGACTTAGATTTACCTTTTTCCTGTGTCTCTTGTTGAAATGTTTCTTGGGTGGGTCCTGTCTCCATTTGCTCAAGTGCCTCCCTGGTTGAGATCTGAGTCTGCATCTCAACCAAATCAGTGCAACCCCTGAACAATGGTATGGATGATCCACCTTGCAAACCACTGTCAGACTCCACTGACTTTTTATTATATACCTTTCCTATGGGAGAGGTCAGTGGCATGAAATGATGCTAAGGTGGTCCCCCATCACCTGTGACATCATGTATAAATTTCTGTGTCTGAATTTAAAGGCCTTTTATAACTCGCTTCTGGCTATCCCTCCAACTTAACATCTGCCTGCAACTCCTAGCAATTCCCTCTAAGGTCTCGTTATTTACTCTATTATCCACCATATTCATTCCATCTTGGGATTTTTCTCACAGTTCCCTTTTATTGTGTTCCTTTTCTCCAATCCAAACACCATCCATCAGTCAAGGCCAGTTCATGTCCCATTTCCTTGATCTCACTCCACTAATGTCCCTCTTTTCTGAATATCTATTGTCAGAACCACACAGTTTCATATTAGTTACCCTATTTTATGCAAATAACACTCACGTTTTATATTTTTTGGCCAACCGCACAACTCCCCCCCACCACATACTATTTTCATAGGTGCGCTATACCACACATTGTACGTGTGGGTGCATTGTTTACACGGGTTCATTATTTGCAAAAATACGATATTCTTTCACTGTTTCATTAGTTAAGCCTCCCCAGGTAGATTGTAAGCCCCTTGATGTTGGGCCCTGTCCTAAGCTTCCTTTTTGTTCCCTACAGTATCCAGTCAATCTTACGTGCCAAGCAGTAAATAATAAAATAATTTTTACGTCAATCAGGTGTTTGCTCACCTAAAAACTGATAACTTTCAAGGAACTATTCATTTATCTTACAGTAAGAAATACTGTTTATACCTGATACTCATGATCACCATTATACAGATATATGCCCTGAGCAGGAAAGAGAAACCAATGCAGACTGGAGGTTTGAAAGGTGACTACCAGCCCTAGGATTTCCAACAACAGTCAATCTAGATTTGGTCCTTCTTGTTGTTAGCTGCTGTTCAGTCAGCCCCAACTCATGGTGACCCCATGCACAATGGAACGAAATGCTGTCTAATCCTGCACTATCCCATGATCAGTTGCAGATCAGTCATTGTAATCCATAGGCTTTTCATTGACTGATTTTTAGAAGTAGATCACCAGGCCTTTCTTCCTAGTCAATCTTAGTCTGGAAGCGCCACTGAAACCTGTTAGGCATCATAGCAACACGCAAGCCAACACAGTACACAAACCAACAGACAAGTAGTGGCTGTGCATGAGGTGCATTGTCTGGGAATCGAACCTGGGTCTCCCACATGAGAGGTGAAAATTGTCCTCAATACTCTTTTAATGTCTTTAACTCTCGTCTTTCCCCAGAGAGCTCCTGTGAGAACAAGCAGGCAGACCTGGTCTTCATCATTGACAGCTCCCGCAGTGTCAACACCTATGACTATGCAAAAGTCAAGGAGTTCATTGTGGGCATCTTGCAATTCTTGGACATTGGGCCTGATGTCACCCGGGTGGGCCTGCTCCAATATGGAAGCACTGTCAAGAATGAGTTCTCCCTGAAGACCTTCAAGAGGAAGTCTGAGGTGGAACGTGCTGTCAAAAGGATGAGGCATCTGTCCACAGGCACCATGACAGGGCTGGCCATCCAGTATGCCCTGAACATCGCATTCTCAGAAGCAGAGGGGGCCCGGCCCCTGAGGGAGAATGTGCCTCGGGTCATGATGATTGTGACAGATGGGAGGCCGCAGGACTCAGTGGCTGAGGTGGCTGCAAAAGCACGAGACACAGGCATCCTGATCTTTGCCATTGGCGTGGGCCAGGTGGACTTCAACACGCTGAAGGCCATCGGGAGCGAGCCCCACAAAGACCATGTCTTTCTGGTGGCCAACTTCAGCCAGATCGAGTCCCTGACCTCAGAGTTCCAGAACAAGTTGTGCAGTAAGTCCTGGTCCTCTGTGTCTCTTCTAGGGGAATCTTTAGGATTCATTCATTCGTTTTCAAGTATCTGTTCTGTGCTACAGTGTCTCAGGAACTGTACTGGCAAAGACCAAGATAGACACAGAGTTCTCTTGGGGCTTACACTCTGGTCAAGGAGACAGATATTAAACATATAATTGCACAAATAAATAAGTGACTGCTGTTGTGATCAGTGTAATGAGAGAAGCATGCAGGGCATGATGGAGCCTGTGACCCAAGGACCTAATTTAGGCAAGGGCGCTCAGGGAAATTTCTCTGAGGAAGGGACACTTAAACCCAAGCAACAGGATGAGTAAGAGTAGAGATGTTTTTCTCCAGCTCATTGAGCTACCCTGGCATTCCCTAAGTTGGAATTCTATGTGTTGGCATGGGGAGGGGTGCATATGAGAGCACAAAAATAATATAATTTCTCCTTGGGTGGTGTGGGATAGCAAGAAGCAGAGGCATTTTTGCTCCATGATGGTGCTGGTAGTAGACGTTCCCTTAACTAACAAAGAGGCTCAATGATTGGAGAGGACCAATATGTGGTCCTGGTGCCTTTCGACCTGCTAACCTGTTAAGTTGCAGATTCCACCCCCTTCCACTCCTTTTGCAGGAAGATGCCTCCCCAAGTCCTGGAGCCTCATTCTTCTCTTTTAAGGGGTTTCTTCCCTCTCCTGCCTCTCTCTGCCTTTCTTTCCAGACTGCTCTGAGTTATCTCCAGCCCTAGCTCCTGTCTCAGCTTTTCTCAGCAGGTCAACTTGCTTTCACCTCACTTCCTACCTCTACAACTGCTTTCTTGCCCCTTCTTCTCCTGTAAGAAAATATTTTCAAACTCTCAGTGCCTCCATTTTCTCATCTATCTAATGGGTACAATAATCCTAGCAGGAGTCCAGGGTGACCAACCCAGGCTCCACTCTGTTGTTGTCAACCCCCAACTCCTAGTGACCCCATGCACAATGAAACAAAATGCTGCCTAGTCCTGCGCCATTCTCATGATCTGTCGGGGATTGGATTGTTGTAGATTGAGTTTTCATTGGCTGGTTTTTGGAAGTAGATCACTAGGTTTTTTAGTTCATCATATTCTGGAAGCTCTGCTGAAACCTGTTCAGCATCATAGCAACACTCAAGCTTCCAGCGACAGATGGATGGTGGCTGCACATAAGGTACACTGGCTGGGAATTGAACCCATGTCTCCAGCATGGAAAGCGCAAATTCTACCACTGAACCACCAATGCCTCAGGTTCCACTCTATTCTCTGGAAACTAGAAACATGCATCCCGACCTTGTAAACAGTGTTCAATCCTGCTTTACCTAACCCCCAGAGGTCCCTGTCCCCTCCAGCTGCCATGCTTTGACAGGAGAAACAAAAGGAAATGTATCTATTTTAAAATGACTCTTGTTTTCCTGCAGTAGAGAATGAGCTTATGAACGGGACTCCTCACCAGTTCCCCAGGAGCAGGAACTTGCCTCTCTGACGGCTCTGAGGACCCATCCTCAGAATGCCACTGTCGTGGATTGAATTATGTCCCCCAAAAAATGTGTGTATCAGTTTGGCTGGGCCATGATTCCCGGTATTGTATGATTTTCTTGTATGTTGTAAATCCTGCCTCTATGATGTTAATGAGGGCGGATGAGCGGCAGTTGCGTTAGTAAGGCAGCACTCAGTCTATAAGACTGGATTGTGTTCTGAGGCAATCTCTTGAGATATAAAAGAGAGAAGTGAGCAGAGAGACATACCATCAAGAAAGTGCCGGGAGCAAAGCCCGTCCTTTGGATCCTGTACAGAGAAGCTCCTAGTCCGGGGGAAGATTGGTGAGAAGGCTGACAGAGAGAGGAAGTCTTCCCCTGGAGCTGATGCCCTGAATTTGGACTTTCAGCCTACTTTGCTGTGAGGAAATAAGCTTCTCTTTGCTGAAGCCATCCACTTGTGGTATTTCTGTTATAGCAGCACTAGATGACTAAGACAGCCACCAACTCTAGACTCCCAGACATAAGCCTCAGGGAGGAAGAACAGTATGCTTTTGATATGTCTTAGAAAAATCCTCTTTTGAGAACTGAGGGCGACCTCAAAAAGCAGAGAGCCCGTTCTTTCTTAACTCCAAAATAGAAAGATTTACTTAAAAAATCAGTGCAATGAAGGAAAAATAACCTTTTCTCTGCAATGTTGCTTGGAAAATCTTAGAAGTGCCATTTTCTCTGGAGCTGCAGAAGAGCTGTTATTATAGTGCACTGTGGCTAAATCGACTGGAAAACTTCAATCAACAGGACACACTGAAAACATTTTTAAGGTTTATGACTTTAAACGACTTCTGCAGAATTATAGTCCCCCTTTCTTGGAATATTAAAAAAAAGATGGGTTCAGTAACAGTTTTGACATTTTATTTGTTTGTACTGGAAAATGTTAATCGAGGAGGTATTTTATAAGCACTCTGGAATTGTCAGCAAATGGAAGGATAATATGATAAGGCTACAGAGTCCCTAGGTGGTGCAATGGTTAATGCCAATAGCTGCTAACAGAAAAGTTAGTGACTGAAGTCCTGGCAATCTACTTCTGAAAAATCAGTCATTTAAAACCTTATGGAGCACAATTCTACTCTGACACACATGAGGTCACCATGTTTTGGAATCCACTAGATGGCAATTGGTGGTGGTGGTGCTGAGCTACAGAACAGGACTAACCCACCTGTGTTGTTAAATTTGGACTTGTCCATGGAAGAATCGTCTCAGTGTACTTTATGCCAAGGCAGCGAAATTAAAATATGATTTACTTTTTTTTTTCCTCCATGATTTTTGGTGTAATTTGGAAGCCCTAAGAAAACACAGGTATTATCCTGTTCATTTGTGTGGCCTGAGAAATGATCCCCTGTGGATGCCCCCCGACTTGTCCTGCAGAAGACGCAGCTGCTCTCTCCCAGCATCGCCAGCCTCTGCTAAGTAGACTCATCAACTCTCTTGAAAGGTTGAGGAGGCCCCAGGGCCTCTTTATCAGCTGTGCAGTAAAGACTGCAATAACTACATTTATAAAGCACTTTCTCTTACGCTATCACATGATCCTCGCTGAGACCTGGGGAGACAGGCAGCACAATCCTATCATTCCCTTTTTATAGATTAGTCACCTTATTAGGTGTACTACCCAAGAGCAAACAGCCAGGAGATGATGGAGTTCCTATTCCAAATCTGTTGCTCATTTCACTCCTCCCCACGTCAGGAGTTATAAATTTCTCCTTTAAGGCAAACCAGTTTCTGATGAGGACCCCTTAGGTAAATCTGCTTATGGTTGGCAGGTATTCACCTGAAATAGGTAAAACTCTGAAAGAAGCTTTTATAGAGTGAGGAGGAGCAGACTCAATTATATTCCCTTCCCCTGCCAATTGTACAACGCTGAGCAAATCCTTTGTGTTCCCTGAGCCTCAGTTGCCTCATCTGTAAAATGGGCATTCTACATGCACAGAGTAAAGTATTATAATGACATGTGCAAAGGCCTGGAGTTAGAAAACCAAAAGGAAAAAACACACTCGGCATTTCTCAAGCTGAACTGAAGAAAAAATTCAAGCCTCGAGTTGCAAGATTGAAGGAGTCTACGGGGAAAATATTAAATGACAGAGGAAGCATCAAAAGAAGATGGAAGAATACACAGAGTCACTATACGAAAAAGAATTGGTCGCTGTTCCACCATTTCAGGAGATAGCATATGATCAGGAACTTATGGTACTGAAGGAAGAAGTCCAAGCTGCACTGAAGGCATTGGCGAAAAGCAAGGCTCCAGGAACTGACGGAATACCACCTGAGATGTTTCAACAAATGGATGCAGTGCTGGAAAAATTTTCAAGAAATTTGGAAGACAGCTACCTGGCCAACCAACTGGAAGAGATCCATACATATGCCTATTCCAAAGAAAGGTGATCCAACCGAATGCAGAAATTATCGAACAATATCATTAATATCACACATAAGTAAAATTTTGCTGAAGATCATTCAAAAGCTGCTGCAGCAGTACATCAACAGGGAACTGCCAGAAATTCAAGCTGGATTCAGAAGAGGACATGGAACCAGGGATATCATTGCTGATGTCAGATGGATCCTGGCTGAAAGCAAAGAATTCCAGAAAGATGTTCACCTGTGTTTTATTGACTATGCAAAGGCATTCGACTGTGTGGATCAGAGCAAGTTATGGATAACATTGTGAAGAATGGGAATTGCAGAACACTTAATGGTGCTCATGAGGAACCTGCACATAGACCTGGAGGGAGTTGTTTGAACAGAACAAGGGGATACTGCTTGGTTTAAAGTCAAGAAAGGTGTGCATCAGGGTTATATCCTTTCACTATACTCATTCAATTTGTATGCTGAGCAAATAAGCCAAGAAGTTGGACTGTATGAAGAAGAACATGGCATCAAGATTGGAGGAAGACTTGTTAATGACCTGCATTATGCAGATGACACAACCTTGCTTGCTGAAAGCAAAGAGGACTTAAAGCACTTAAACTGATGAAGATCAGAGACCACAGCCTTCACTATGAATTATACCTCAACCTAAAGAAAAGAAAAATCCTCACAACTGGACCAGTAAGCAACATCATGATAAACAGAGAAAATATTGAAGTTGTCAAGGATCTCATTTTACTTGGATCCACAATCAACGGCCATGGAAGCAGCAGTTAAGAAATCAAGCAACGCGTTGCGCTGGGCAAGTCTGCTGCAAAAGACCTCTTCAAAGTGTTAAAAAGCAAAGATGTCACCTTGGAGACTAAGGTGCACCTGACCTAAGCCATGGTGTTTTCATTTGCCTCATATGCAGGCAGAAGCTGGACAATGAATAAGGAAGACCTGATGCCATTGAGTTATGGTGTTGGTGAAGAATATTGAATATACCATGGACTGCCAAAAGAACAAACAAATCTGTCTTGGAAGAAGTACAGCCAGAATGTTCCTTAGAAGCAAAGATGGTGAGACAACATCTCACATACTTTGGACATGTTATCAGGAGGGACCAGTTCCTGGAGAAGGGGGTCATACTTGGTAAAGTACAAGGTCAGTGAAAAAGAGGAAGGCCCTCAATGAGATGGATTGACACAGTGGCTGCAACAATGGGCTCAAGCATAGTAACAATTGCGAGGATGGCACAGAACTAGGCAGTATTTCATTCTGTTATACATAGGGTCGCTATGAGTTGGAACCAACTTGACGGCACCTAACAACAGCAACAACATACACAGAGCAGGTGTGTGAACAGGCATTATAAACTGTAGAGCCCAATTCAATGTGCACCATGTTGCGTATCACCACAGTCAATTACATTGAGGACCAGCAGTTTTGATTTGCACTCAAATTATATGGTCACTATGAGTTGGAATCTGGTAGACTGCAATGGGTTTTTTTTTTTTTAAATCAGACAATAGCGATGAGCATCTTCCAAGTTGCAGCTGACGTCTCTGAGTTTTCGAAAGTGTCATTTGTTCATTAAACACTTATTGAGCTACATTCTGCACCTGTAGGGTTTTGGGCAGAGGAATGTCATGAGCTGACTCACAGTTTAAAAGGAGCTCTGTGGCTGCTTGGGAGGGATGACAGATAGTAAGGGGCAAGTGTGGAAGAAGGAGACCAGTCAAGTGTTATGGTAATCCAGGCAAGGAATGATGTTTTTTTTTTTTTTTTTGAAAAATTGTTTTTATTTTATTAAAAAAACAAAAGCAAAAAAACCCACTAGTCTAGGTTCACTCAGTTGGTTTCACGACCTGCTAAGGGGACATAACCTACAGTTAGAAAAACTGATGACAGGCTAGGTGGGGAAGTGGGAGACCACCATGCACCTAGGGAGGAGAGGACTCTGGGGAGAAGGGCTGATACTGGCACCTGTACTGCAGGCGGAACTGAAAAGTGCTGCTGGATCTGGGATTGGAGATAGGAAGGAGGCAGTCCCATTACTACCAAGGCCAGAACCTTGACAGTACATTAGGACAATATTAGGATCTGGATTGGTGAAGAGCTCAGCTGCTAACCAAAAAGTGGCAGTTTGAATCCACCAGCTGCTCCTTGGAAACACTATGGGGCAGTTCTACTCTGTCTTACAGGGTCACTATGTGTCGGAATCAATTCTATGGCAACGGGTTTGGTTTTTTTTCTTTTTGCAGCCAGACTGCCCTGGGTGAGTCCTGACTTGGCTCTCCTTGGCTGGGTGGCTGTGACTCCGGCCCACCGGTGACTTTATACCTTCGGGCAATAACTTCCCATCCCATCCTGGGCTGGGGATCTGACAGCCACAGCAAGAAGAAACTACTGAAGTCACATCCTTGGACCACCAGAGAAACTTGGAAGCCAGGTGTTTGTGAATCAAGGCCCTGACTACAAGATAACCAAAACCCACACATCCTAGGCTCTGGCCACCCAGTGAGAGAGAATATTATATTTAGGGGCTGAAAAAACGTGTCCTTTCTGAGCTATCAGGTGATTCATTGTAAACTGGGTAGGGCTGCTTCTAATTAACCTCTTGGTGCCTGCTTTGTGCCAGCTGCTCCACAGGAGAAAGAGGTGACAATTTGCTCCCTTAAAGATTACAGCCTTGGAAACCCTATAGGACAGTTCTACCCTGTCCTGTAAGGTCGCTATGAGTCGGAATCGACTGGACAGCAATGGGCCTGCTTTATCAGCGTAGCCTAGTATTCTGGAGCCTGCGTCCAGACTGTTTCTGTCCTAATAATCCCACCCCACCCAGGCCAGGCACAATTTAAGGCCCTAATAGTGTTCCTGAAGGAGACCTGGTAGCACAGTGGTTAAGCACTTGGCTGCTAACCAAAAGGTCAACAGTTCGAACCCATCAGCCGCTCCTCAGTAAAAAGATGTGGCAGTCTGCTTCCGTAAAGATTTACCACCTTGGAAACCCTATATAGGGTTGCTATGAGTCAAAATCGACTCGATGGCAATGATTGGGTTAATATTGTTCCTAAGACACATCCTTCATCACTTATTGCACCCCCTCTGAGGCCCTGTTGTTAAGTGGGGAGGCCAGAGTGACTCAATATATGTTGATTTGATGTACCGAGTAATTCTTCCTCTTAAGAACCCCACAACCCATGACATCAATCACTCCTTTAGTCATTCAAGAATTCATTAAAAAAAAATTATGTCCGTATTTCCTAAACAAAACATCCATCCCTCCCCATGACTTAGTCTGCTGAGTTGTTATTCTTCCCCCAACACAAAGCCTTGACCCAGGTGAAACCCAAGAGGCCTTCTAGGAAATGAGACTAAAGGGGAATGTTTCAGAATGGCAATGGAAGAGGCAGGACTGTTGCCTTCCTTCCAATCATGTTACACGGGACGTGTGAGTTGAGGCCCAATTGGCCCACAGGAGAGCAAGGCCTTAGGGCCCAGATGCTCTTAGAATCACTGACCATTCTTGCATAGAGTTTTACAAATGGAAGAAATGTATGCTGTTTAGTAAAAATGTTTGGGATTTTTTGGGTTGAAAGTAACAGAAATTCAACTTGAACTAACTTCTAAAAAACTGGTTGCCACAGATTCAATTCCCACTCATATCGACCCTATAGGACAGAGTAGAACTGCCCCAACAGGGTTTCCAAAGTAGTAAATCTTTAAAATAAGCAGACTGCCACATCTTTCACTCGTGGAGCAGCTGGTGGGGTCGAATAGTCAACCTTTCAGTTAGCAGCTGAGCGCTTAACCACTGTACCACCACGGCTCCTTAGCTTTAAAACAAAAAACAAAAACCCATTGCTGTTGAGTGGATTCCAGCTCATAGCAACTCTATAGGACAGAGTAGAACTGACCCACAGAGTTTCCCATGATGTAATCTTTACAGAAGCAGACTGCTACTGCCATATCTTTCTCTCGTGGAGCAGCTGGTAGGTTCGAACCACAAACCTTTCGATTAGCAGCCAAGTGCTTAACCACTGCGCCACCAAGGCTCCTTAAACTCAGAACAATACCTTCTAGATTATATTGCTGTGAAATAAAGTGTTACTCCCTAGTTCATTTATTGTGTACCATATGTCTTACTTAGAAGCCAAGAGACATATACTTAAGACGTGCCATCCATCTCCCCAGTAGATAAGTTTTCTAAGCACTGGGTTAGTGGGATTGCTCTTAGTCTTTGAGAGCCCCTTTTACTTTGGCTTCATAAAAATATGTTTCTACACATAGACATCTTTTGTGTTTATGAGAACAATTGCATAACTTGTACTCTGTTTATACTGATGGTATTAATTCTAAATATGTTCAAGTTGCATTATACTAAGTAAAGTCATAAATTAAGATGCAAGAAAACAATGAGAATTTTTATGAGCTCCAGGCGGATTTATGCTAGAATTGATGTATCTGAAAGTGGCGGTACTTCAGAAAATAAATTAGGAAAATTTTAAATTGAGAAATAAAGATCATGAAAACATGAAATATGTGAATACATTTTTTCACTCCGAAAATTTTTGTTTACTTTTGCACATTAAAAATTGACATTACTCTTCTGGAGTCTTAAAAGCCTGTGAGCGGCCATCTAAGATACTCCACTGTTCTCAGCCCTTCGGGAGCAAGGGAGAATGAAGAGAACAGGATACAAGGTAAAGATTAGTCCGAAGGACTAATTGTCCACAGATACCAAGGCCTCCACCGGACTGAGCCCAGTACAGCTAGATGGTGCCCGGCTACCACCACTGACTGCTCTGACCAGGATCACAACAGAGGGTTC
>NW_004443945.1:20260672-20285066 GCF_000243295.1 Trichechus manatus latirostris | reverse complement strand
AAGTACAATAAAATATTAAAAAAAAAAAAAGACATTACTCTTAGGATTTATGTTCCTGAGAAACTGTTGATTGCTTAACACATCCTTGTTTAACTGATGCTTTTGCTCCAGCCCCATTGCTGCTGTTGAAGATTCACACTTTAGTCAAGTCTCCCTCAGATGTCAGTAGACTTTCTGATCCCCCTACATCACCAAACAGTTATTACTAGGTTGAACCATGTGAAATTTCTGTTTTTGCAGATCAAAAATAGTTGGGTATTTGGCAATTTCTTATGGTTCAGCCTAACACCATTTCCCTTTGAACCCACATAGCCCTTTATCTGAATCTTGCTGGTGGCATTTACACGGACCTGTCTTGTCCATCCACAGACTGTAAAACCCCTTAAGAGTGGGGACTGTTTCTTGTTTCTCTTTGGGACCTCTCCTCCACAAAATTGTTGTCGTTGTTAGTTGCCATCGAGTCGATTCTGACTCATGGTGACCCCATGTGTTACAGAGTGGAACTGTGCTCCATAGGGTTTTGTTGGCTGTAACCATAATGGAAGCACCGGGTGGGTTTGAACCGCCAACATTTAAGTGACTAACCCACTGCCATCAAGTCAATTCCAACTCATAGTGACCCCATAGGTTTTCCAAGGCTATAAATCTTTGCAGAAGCAGACTACCACATCTTTCTCCCATGGAGCCACTGGTGGTTTCAAACCTAATTGACCTTTCAGTTAGCATTTGATCGCTTTACCCTCTGCACCACTAGGTTTGTGCCACCTAAGGACCTTCCTCCACAGATTACGCTCTGACTAAATGTTTGCTGGGTGGAATGAATTTAGGGGTAGTATCATTGTTCGCTTAACCTCCTGTGTCCTCCCTTTCAGCGGTCCACATGTGCAGCGTCTTGGAGCATAACTGCACCCACTTCTGCATCAACACCCCCGGATCCTACGTCTGCAGGTGTAAACAAGGATACATCCTCAACTCAGATCAGAGGACTTGCAAAAGTAAGATTGCTTGCTGGTGTGTCTGTACTGCTCTTCTCTTCTGTCCTGTTCTCTCCTTTTATTGTTAGGTGCCATCAAGTTAGTTCCAACTCATAGCGACCCTATGTACGACAGAACAAAATGTTGCCTGGTCCTGCACCATCCTCACAATCGTTAATATGTTTGAGCCCATTGTGGCAGCCACTGTGCCAATCGATCTTGTTGAGGATCATCCTCTTTTCCACTGACCTCTGCTTTACCAAGCATGATGTTCTTCTCCAGGGACTGGTCCCTCCTTTTATCTAGGCCCATTTTATTTGTCTAAGCCCCTTCACCCAACCCAGTTACAATCTTCCTGAGGACAGAGACGATGATTTGTGACTTGTGTATTTTGTGTTTACCCCTACCCCACCCACACTCTGCCATCACAGGCCCTAGGCCAGAGCTGGGCGCATAGTAGTAGGCCATCAGGAAGAGTTTGAAAGGTCATTGGAGGCACCTTCTCAGAAATAGCCTGCTTGAATATGTGGGCTGGTGTCCTTTGCATTCAAGCTTGTTCTTTAGGGGGAACTGCTGCAGAGTCTTTACATCCAGTGCCCTTATTAACTGTTGTTATTGTGTGCCGTCGAGTTGTTTTTGACTCATAGTGATCCCAAGTGACAGAGTAGAACTGCCTCATAGGGTTTTCTTGGCTGTAATCTTTACAAGAGCAGATCACCGCCAGATCTTTCTCCTGCAGAGCCACTGGGTGGGTTTGAACCACCAGCCTTTTGGTTAGCAGCCAAGCACAGAACTATATACATTTTCACCACCAGGGCTCCTTTTATTAACTGTACCCTGTAGAATTGTTTCTGTATCTTATTCGCTCCTCTGAAGCATAGATTTAGGTTCAGTTATTAACATCAACTTGGAATGATTATTCAAATATTATACATTTTTGTTTTTTAAAATAGAGTAATTAATTTTAAATTTCCCAGTACTTCCTTATTTTAAAGGACGTGCACGTAACACAAATGTTTTAAAGCCCTCAGGTGTATTTGCTTCTTCTGGAGACTGTTTGAACTCAAAAGTCCTTGATTAAGAGCAATACTGCACAATTTTAAAAGAAAAAAAAAAAAAAACCATTGTCTTCAAGTCTATAGAGGTGTCACAGTGATTGAGTTGCTTTGGTAGGGATACTGTAGGTCTCTTAAATAAAAAAGGGACCCCTGGTGGCACAGTGGTTAAGAGTCTGTCTGCTAACCACAAGGTTGGCAGTTTGAATCCACCAGCTGCTCCTTGGAAACCCTATGGGGTAATTCTACTCTGCCCTATAGGGTCGCTATGAGTTGAAATCAGCTCGACGGTAACAGGTTTCATTTTAAGCAGATATAAAGTATTAATAGAATTCACGTTCTCTTTTTTTGGTCAAGCCTCAAAGACTAGACAGTATACTGATATTTGAACCAGCACTAGGTAATCTACTTCTTAGAAACGGAGTTACCTATATGCTGAGTATTATACCCTATGCTTTTTTTAAAGTTGAGTAAAGCCACTATATTAGCCCACAGACAGCCAGGCTACAAAAAGCAAGACCCGAGGAAGACTGCCCTACACGGAGGCAAATAAAACTCAGCTAATCTGATGTGTAGTTCATGCAATGCATAATTGTTATTATATCACACGGTAAGCAATTAAGCATTAATGGAAAGCAGTTTGTACAAATGACTGTAATTAGTATCACATTTATAGAGCCAAACCGCTTTTTTCTTCTCACTTTTCAGTTTCAAGGTTGATAGTTCTTGGCTGGAGGCCTCCCTACCCTGCAAGGTTAGGAAACATCTGCTTGACCTCTTACAGTTCTCTGGCCTGTAGAAGCCCAAAGCCCTGTGGACTCTGAATCCCAGGGGGCTTTGTGTTCTGGGACTACAACCAGGTTGTTGAATGCAGCTTTGGGCCTGAATCATCCTGATCTTCCACTGAAAACTCTGACCCTTCTTCCCTTTCTGCAACAAAAATCATTTACACTAAATACTCTTGGGTTTAATACGATTGACGGAAGAGCTGGAGGAGCCAGGAAAGGTCATCTCACACACTGCTCAGCAAACAAACCCAGCATCTCTTTTGGACCTCCCTGCAGCCTCTCGAGGCCCTCTTCCTCCCTCACCCCCATCCCCACCCTCTCCAGAATCTCTCCCTCCCAAGAGGCTTCTCTGGCCCATCTCTCCCTCTGCTTCCCACCACCTTGCTGACTCTCTTCTGTGCTTTCCTTCTCTGGAGAAAAAGAAATTCCTCTTCTTGTCTCATACCCTGAGTTTCTTCCTTCCTTGGCATCTGGGCATGTGCTGATGTCCATTTTCTGTGGGCTCTGGCTTAGTCCAGCCAGAGGAATTTTGGGATGAGCAAATAAAAAGTTCTCCCCTGAGTTCATGAGCTGGGCCTTACCCACACACCAGGGTGTGCCAACCCTCACCTGGGCCCACACACAGACTGTGTGTGGGCTCTCTCCAGCACCACTCTGGCCTTGGGTCCCTCCTGCCTGGGCAGTGGGTGCAGAATCTGAAGCAGAAACTGGCTGGGCCTCAGACTGGTCTCAGGCAGAGGGCAGGAGGCCCAGGTGGAGGAGGGGCACGGAGCCAGGACAGTGGTTCTTGACTTCGGTAAGTAAGAATCACCCAGAAGCAGATTTCTGAGCCTCACTCTCAGAGACTCTGAGTCAATTGGTCTGGGGCCCAGGAGTCTGCATTTTTATTGAACTTCTGACACAGTTTGCTGCCACACTTTGAGAATCGCTTCAGGCAGTGAGGGGATCTGAGGCAAAGGCTTAGAGCTTAGGGAAGGGGAAGGGGCTGGAGTAGGGACTCTCTGTCCCATCTAACCCACCCCACCAGGTACCCCAAAGCAGTTAAGGTACCTTTACCTTCAGCACCAGCCTTAGTTTAATATATTTTCGGTAATAAAGAGTTCTCTCCTTTAAAAAAGAAAAAAGATAATCATAACAACTCTTTTGCTTGCTTTCTTGATATTACTCTACCAGTAGCATTGTGAAAACAGGAACTTTATAATCCGCAGACATAGACTTGAATCCTGACATTATCACTTACTGGCTGTGGCTGTTTGACCCGGAGCTGGTTATTTAAACTCCTCGACCTTCAATTTCTTCATCTATAAAATGGGAAGGGTGGTAACAAATTAATGTCTGTCTCATAGATAGGTCCTTGTTAGCCCCTGTCTCTGTCTGGTGGACAATTAAAAGTTGTGCCAACAAACTGACAAAAGAAAAACAGAAGAGGAAGCAAATAACCCAAATGAGAAATGAGACGGGGGACATTACAACAAACTCAACTGAAATGAAAAGGATCATAACAGAGTACTATGAAAAATTCTCCTCCAACAAATTTGAGAACCTAGAGGAAATGGAGAAATTTCTAGAAACACACTACCTACCTAAACTAACACAAACTGAGACAAAAATCTGAACAGACTCAACAAGAGAAGAGATTTAAGAGGTAATAAAAAAAACTGTCAAAAGAAAAAAATCCCTGGCCTGGACAGTTTCACTGGAGAATCTACCAAACATTCAGAGAAGAGTTCACACAAGTACTACTCAAACTATTTCAGAGCACAGAAAAGGAAGGAATGCTCCTGAATTCTTTCTATGAAGCCATCATAACCCTGATACCAAAGCCAGACAAATACACCACAAAAAAAGAAAATTACAGACCAATGTCTCTCACGAATAGAGATGCAAAAATTCTCAACAAAATTCTAGCTAATAGAGGAAGGAACCTAACTTCCTGTATAAACTTTCACTAAAAACACAATGAAATATTTTTTAAAAATTCTAGCCAATAGAATTCAACATCATATCAAAAAAATAATACACCACGACCAAATAGGATTCATACAAGGTATGCAAGGATGGGTCAGCATTAAAAGTTGTGCCGGGGGAAGGCTGTGCTATAAACTCACCTCTTGAAGCTGCTTGCAGGGGCTTAGCCCTGCTCACACCCAGAGAAACTCACAGCAGGCCTGGAGAGGAGTAAGACACAGCCATTTCCATTTTTCTTTTCTTGTATTGGGGCTCTGGTGGTGCAGTGGTTAAGTGCTCAGCTGCTAACCAAAAGGTCAGCAGTTCAAATCCATCAGCTGCTCCTTGGAAACACTATGGGGCAGTTCTACTCTGTCCTATAGGGTCGCTATGAGTCAGAATTGACTTGACAGCAGTGGGTTTGGTTTTTGGTCTTGTATTGAGTGTAGCTGGATAATCCCTGGGTGAAAAGGAATGTGAATTCCAAATTCTCTCCTGAAGTACTCCCCAAGAGATGGTTACCATTCATTCTTTCATACACTCATTCACTTGTTCATTTATTTTTTCATGTAGCACTTATTTTTTGAGCATATAAAATGTGCCAGGCAGTATACAAAGTACTGTAAATAAAATAGTGAATAAAACAGCAATGTTACTGCTCTCATGAAGCTCACATTCTTGTATGGGAATAAATACAATTTACTAACTGCAACCAAAAGTTACTGCAACCCATGCCCAGCTCAGTCGTCAGCCCTAACTGTAGTCACTTACTCAGTTTTTACCATGTGCTAGGCTCTCTCCTGCATGCTTACATTTGTTATCTCATTTAATTCTCACAACAAGCCCTTATAGTAAGTTTTATCATTTTTATTTTACAGATAAGGGAAATAAAGTACAAAAAGTTTAGACAATTTACTCATGGTCACATGGCTAGTAATGCAACCAAACTGGAATCCAAATCCTGTTATGTGTGACTCCATATTCCTAACTCTTAACCACCATTTGATATACTCCCATGATCCTTGAGGGCCCCCAGATGGCGGTAGGGCAACCTTGCAACCAGGGAACCTCCTCCAAGCCCAGGAGAACAGACAGATTCCATGGCCTGTTGGTCCCAGGGGAATCTTTCTGAATTAATTCACCAGGAGAATGAACCAATCAGTTTTGGAGGAAATACAGCCAGAATTCTCCTTAGAAACCAGGATGGGGAGACTTCATCCTGGTTACTTTGGAAACATCATCAGAAAGGACATCAAGCTTGATAAAGTAGAGGGTCAGTGAAAATGAGGGAAACCCTGGACCATAGAGCTCAACCTCTGTTTGGATTGACACAATAGTTGGCTCAGATATACCAACAATTGCGAGGATGGTGCAGGACTGGACAGTGTTTCATTCTGTTATACATAAGGTTGCCAAGAGTTGCAGCCAACTCAACGACAACTAACAACAAACATTCAAATGATTGTCATTTCCCCAAGTCCACTGCCAACTGCTGTGAAACTGTCATTGCACAAAAATGATTCTGGGAGGGTTTCTCATTGAGTGCCTTCACACACACACATACACATACACAGACACACACACACACATACACACACCATAAACCAAAAAAACCAAACCCATTGCCATCAAGTTGATTATGACTCATATCAACCCTATAGGTCAGAGTAAAACTGCCCCATAGGGTTTCCAAGGCTGTAATCTTTAAGAAAGCAGACTGCCATATCGTTCTCCCACAGAGCAGCTGGTGGGTTCAAACTGCCAAACTTTTGATTAGCAGCTAAGCACTTAACTGTTGCATCACCAGGGCTCCTACACACACCATACCCACCAGTTTGTATTTGTATCTTGCTTGTGTAGAGAGACGAGGCACATACAGCTGATTTATAGATTCTTCTAGTGGAAATGGATCTTGGCTATCAGACTTCTAGCTCTCTGTCCCACACAACCCAGGAATTCTGTCCCCTCTTGGTGTCCCAGATGGGTGACTGTGTTTGGAAACCAGGTCATTGCCAAGTACCTAGATCCCACCTCCAGACTGCCTGTATCAGTGGTTGAGCTAAAATTATACTCTCTATAATTACCATTTTGGACGAGGCATCAGGATCGGAGGAAGACTCATTAACAACCTGCGTTATGCAGATGACACAACCTGACTTGCTAAAAGTGAAGAGGACTTGAAGCACTTACTTGATGAAGATCAAAGACCACAGACTTCAGTATGGATTACACCTCAACATAAAGGAAACAAAAATCCTCACAACTGGACTAATAAGCAACATCATGATAAACGGAGAAAAGACTGAAGTTGTTAAGGATTTCATTTTACTTGGGTCCACAATCAACACCCATGGAGGCAGCAGTCAAGAAATCAAAAGACTCATTGCACTGGGCAAATATGCTGCAGAAGACCTCTTTAAAGTGTTGAAAAGCAAAGATGTCACCTTGAAGACTAAGGTGCGCCTGACTCAAGCCATGGTATTTTCAGTCACATCATATGCATGCAAAAGCTGGACAATGAATAAGGAGGACCAGAGAAGAATCGATGCCTTTGAATTGTGGTGTTGGCGAAGAATATTGATTATACCATGGACTTCCAAAAGAACGAACAAATGTATCTTGGAAGAAGTACAACCAGAATGCTCCTTGGAAGCAAGGATGGTGAGACTATGTCTTACATACTTTGGACATGTTGTCAGAAGGGATTAGTCCCTGGAGAAGGACATTGTGCTTGGTAAAGTAGAGGGTCAGCAAAAAAGAGGAAGACCCTCAACGAGATGGATTAACGCAGTGGCTGCAACAATGGGCTCAAGCATAACAACAATTGTGAGCATGGTGCAGGACTGGGCAGTGTTTTGTTCTGTGGTACATAGTATTGCTGTGAGTTGGAACCAACTCAACGGCACCTAACAACAATAACAACAACATAATTATCATCCTTGGTCCTATTTCTGCCATCTGAAGCTATATTCTAAACACTTTCTTTTTTCCAAATAAAAAGAGTCCTTCAATTATTGAAGAGTGTTATTTCTCTCATCTTCCCCTCCCCAGTTAATTTTCTCTTTTTCACTTGAAGCACAAACACATCTTTTGGTGACCTGGCTTTGGGTTTTTTTCACTGTCCTCGTAACACTCTTCTGAATGGACATCAGTCTGTCAGTGTCTCAAAATGTGCCTTTCCATTCAAAGAGTAGATCAAGGCACTAAATAATCCTACCTTCCAAGTCTGCCCATATGGCTAATTCAGAATGTGCTGGAGGTCGATATTGCAATTCCTTCTGCCTTCCAAAAGTCTTCCCCACCCTGCTATGAGATATATGCAAAAGTGTTAGCATGGTGCCTAGCCCATAGAGCTCAGTGGATGATTATGTCCTTCCCTTTCTCCATTAAAAAACAAGGAGGGGGGAACCCCTCATGACATGTGTCCATCTTCACGGGCCTTTTTCCCTTTACTGTTTCTTTCCCTTGATTTTCTTTCTCACTAACTAGAAAGAACTTTATATTGTCTCTTTTTCTTTATTTTAATAAGGAGATTTCCCTCCTCTTTCCTCCCTTCTGGAACATTTAATCTATCTGGAAGTCAATGAAAATGCAACATTAACAAAAAAAAAAAAAAAAAAAAACCTCTGGCAGAAAATGTGAACTTTCTTGTTCAACTTTCTAATTTTTTTGCTCTCTCAAGAACCATACTAAATGCATTTAACTACCTCATTCTTTGGATATATTCCTGACATTATTTTTTTTTCAAGCTATATATATGATTTCATAGCTTTTCTAGTAGAGTTTAAACAAAGGATCATGATCTCAAAAAACAGTCACATTGTTAGAGAGAAAAAGAAAACTATAATCAACATTCCCCGTGAATTTAGATACAAAAATTCTTAACAAAATTTTAGCAAATAGCTTCCAACAATACATAAAAAGGATAATATATTAAGACCAAGTGGGGTTTATCCCAAGAAGGCAAAGTTGGTTTAACATTCAGAAAACAATCAATATAATTTATCATATTAATAGATTAGAAAAAGAAAAAAACATACGATCATCTCAATAGATATAGAAAAAGCGTTTGACAATATCCAAAATTCATTTATGATAAAAACTCTTAGCAAACTAGGAATAAAAGGGAACTGCCTTAACCTGATAAGGACTATCTTTTAAAAAAACAACAACAACAACCTTCTAGCTACTGTCTTAGTTATCTAGTGCTGCTATAATAGAAACACCACAAGTGGGTGGTTTTAACGAAGAGAAGTTTATTTCCTCACAGTCAAAGCAGGCTAAACGTCCAAATTCAGGGCATCGGCTCCAGGGGAAGGCTTTTTCTCTCTGTCGACCTTCTTCTCTTCAGTGTTCTCCCGGACTAGGAGCTTCTCTGCGCAGGGACCCCAGTACAAAGAACGCGCTCTGCTCCAGCACTGCTTTCTTGATGGTATGAGGTCCCCAATTCTCTGCTTGCTTCCCTTTCCTTTTGTCTCTTGTAAGGTAAAAGGTGGTGCAGGCCACACCCTAGGGAAACTCCCTTTACATTGGATCAGGGATATTACTTGGGTAAGGATGGTGTTACAATCCCACCCTAATCCTATTTAACATAAAATTACAATCACAAAATGGAGGCCAACCACACAATTCTGGGAATCATGGCCCAGCCAAAATGATACACACATTTTTTGGGGGACATAATTCAAACCATGACAGCTACCTTCAAACTTAAGGGTGAAAGACTAAATGCTTTCCTGCAAAGATAAGAAGAGAATCTCAGTGGCCTTGGGTTTGGTACCAGTTAGAACCTCCAGTACAATATTGAATAGAACTGTGCTCCATAGGGTTTTCAAAAGCTGATTTTTCAGAAATAGACCACCTGGTCTTTCTTCTGAAGTACCTCTGGGTGAACCCAAACCTCCAACCTTTTGGTTAGCAGCCAAGCAAGTTAACTGGTTGCACCACCCAGGGACTAACTCCCAAGGAAGACAAACAACCCAATAAAATGAACAGATACTAAATGAAAGAAAATATATGAATAGCAAAGAAGTACATCAAAAGATGCTCAACATTATTAGTCATTAGGGCAATGCAAATTAAAACCACAATGAGGTACCACTTCATACCTACCAGAACAGCTAGAATTTAAAAGGATCGACCCATACCAAAAGTTGTCAAGGTTACGAACTGGAACTCTCATACACTGCTAGTGGGAATGCAAAATGGTACAACTACTTTGGAAAACAGTTTTGTAGTTTCTTACAAAGTTAAATATGTACCTATGATCCAGTCTAGATACTAACCTAAGACAGATGAAAGTTGTCTTAGTTATCTAGTGCTACTATAACAGAAATACTGCAACTGGATGGCTGTAACAAAACAGGAGTTTATTCTCTCACAGTTTGCAAGGCTAGAAGTCTGAATTCTGGGCGCCAGCTTTAGGGGAAGACTTTCTCTCTGTCAATTCTGGTGGAAGGTCATTGTCATCAATCTTCCCCTGATCTAGTAGCTTCTCAGTACAGGGACGCCTGGTCCAAAGGACATGCTGTGCTCCTGGCACTACTTTCTTGGTGGTATGAGGTCCCCTTTCTCTCTGCTCACTTCTCCTTTTATATCTCAAAAGAGACTGGTTTAAGACACAACCTCATCTTGTAGATTGACTCCTGCCTCATTAACATAATTACCTCTAATCTTTCCTCATTAACATCATAGAGGTAGGATTTCCAACACATAGGAAAATCATATCAGATGACAAAATGGTGGACAATCACACAATACTGGGAATCATGACCTAGTCAAGCTGACACATATTTTGGGGGGTTACAATTCAATCCATAACAAAAGTATATATTCACACAAAGATTTGTACACAAATATTCATAGAAGCTTTAGTGTCTTTCAGTAGCTCCAAGCTGGAAACAACCTAAATGTCCATCAACAGGTGAATAGATAGCAAATTGTGATATACCCGTATAATGGAATACTACTCAGCAATGAAAAGAATGAACTATTGACACATACAGCAACCTGGATGAATCTCAAAATAACTATGCTGAATGAAAGAAACCAGACAAAAAAGGGTACTGTATGATTCCATTCGTGTAAGATTTTAGACAATGACAATGAATCTATAATTACCGACAGCGGGTTAGTGCTTGCCTGAGTCCAAGGGGAGGAGAAGGGATTACAAAGGGGCACAGCATGAGGTAACTTTGGGGGTGATGAATATATTCGTTATCTTGATTGTCGCATTTACTGATATGTCAAACTTATCAAATTGTACACTTTAAATATGTGCAGGTTATTGTATGTAAGTTTTATAGGGTCGCTATGAGTTGGAATTGACTCAACGGCAATGGGTTTTAACTCAAGAAAACATACATATATACATCAAAACAAGGCTTGAGAGGGTAGGTGGTGCTACCAGAGAAGAGATCAGAGAAAGAGTCATGGTTGTTGTTGTTGGGTGCCGTCAAGATGATTTCGACTCATAGTGACCCATGTGACAGAGTAGAACTGCCCCATAGGGTTCCCAAGGTTGTAGTCTTTATGAAAGCAAATCGATAGGTCTTTTCTCCTACAGAGATGCTGGTGGGTTCAAACTGCTGACCTTGTGGTTAGTAGTTGAATGCTTAACCATGGTGCCACCAGGGCTCCTTGGAATAATCACGGAAGGCTTTGTGGAGTAGGTGGTATTTTCTAGAGGGAGAAATGAAGAGGCTTATTGTCTTTATAGAACACTGACTAGATCAGTCTGCTTGTCTGGAATAGTTTATTTTGGGCATTAGTAGGGGTTAAGGGCAGGCATGTAAACTGGAACAGATTATGGAGCGATTTGATTCTCAAGATGAGTTTCAACAGTGTCCTTTGGTGAGTGGAGAGAGCTAGCAGAGGGCACCAAGTGCAAAACCATGTTTTAGTAAATTGGATCTGGCAATGATGGATGTGCTAGATTAGAAATGGGTAGACCAGTGGGGCAAATTTACCATTAATTCACTAATTCATTCAATATTTATTGATTCTCCTCTACGGGCCATGCGCTCTTCTAGGTAGTGGGAGAAAATGAGTGTTTCTCTTATATGCTTGAGACCCAAGAAGCACTCAGATCTTGGCTTCCATGTGCCCCGTACAGGCAAAGCAGGATATGAAAGGATGCACTCTATCTAGAATTCTAGTCAGTTCAGTCCATTCAGTACTTATGCTTACAGAATTAATGAGGAGACCACAGCAATAACCTCACCCAAAGGGAGGAGTTTATGGTATGGATGGGTGAAGCTGGAGGTGGGGAGGGGAGTAGAATTTTCACCGACAGATGTCTTCAAAGCAGAAGCATAGTTTTGTGGGGAAAACCGGTGAGTGCAGAAGGGAGCTCACACAGTGGCTGGGTGCAATTGGAGATGGAGGATTAGAATTCAAGGAAAAGGTCTGGGCTGGATTGTTTGCTGGTGGTAATTGACTGTGAAAATGGATGAAACTTTGGAGGAAGAAAGTGCAATTCAGAGTCTGGGCTTTGGGGCAGTCCACAATCAGAGAACGGAGCAAGAGTGGAATAGTAAGCAAACAGCATACACAAACAAAGCGGCCGCCTTCAGCTTTAGAATACACAGCAGTGACCCCAAGCCGCCGATAAGATAGCTATGAGCAGAAGGAGAGGGCCTGCGTAGCAGGAGTGGCTTTGATCAGTGAGTAGTCTCATAACTCTGGCTGCTGGGCCTGGATCTTAGGGACCATTATGTGCAGCTCGCTCATCCTCTGGCCGTGCCAGGGCACAGGGTTTTAAAAAAAGGAGTGTGGGTTGAGTAGAGCCCGTGGGAGGCTGAGCTGACCAAATGTGAGCAGAGAAATGCCAGCTGTGAAAGTATGATTATACATCAGGGGAAAGCAGTCTTGAACCCTGTACAGCTTCACCTCTGCTTTCCAATTTCATGAGCACCTAGACGAGTGGTTCTCAAAGTGTGGTCCCCAGACAACAGCATCTACTTCCCCTAGGAGCTTGTTAGAAATGCACATTCCCAGGCCCTATCCCAGACCTATTGAATCAGAAGCTCTGGGTGTGAGGCCTAGGAATGTGTGTTTTCACAAGCCTGCTAAGTGATTCTGGTGTATGCTCAAGTTTCAGAATCATCGACCTGGGCATTCCAAACCAGCTCACTCCGTGGGAGAGTCCATTCAGGAGGGAGTTCATATTAAGAATATAATGATGTGATAACTGTTTGGAAATTGAAAAGCACACTACAGAAGTAGGGCACATTAATTCATTCATTCACATTTATTTATTATTTTGATCAACCCCATTCAGTACGATTTACTTAGATCTTAAAGGCTCTATTTGAGGATCCCTCCTCGCTTTTTCCTTCCCAAAAGAAAACAAAAATCTTGTTAGTGAATTGGAGACTTGATTAAAAAGAACTAAACTGACGGGCAAAAAGGAGATGATGCACAGCTGGAGTTTGCCTGAAAGGATAGGTGTGTTTTTCCTTGGTGGCATTAGGGTTTTTTGTTTCTTTCTATGTAGAATTATAGGCTGATGACTCACAGTTACTGTTGAAATTCTTTAAATACAAACTGCAGCTTTCAAAATAAGATTAGTGCTTTCAGGCATAATGAAAGAAGAGGGCGGGACCCCGAAACGCAGAGCTGAGTTTTGCCGGCATTTGTGGACCCCTGAGTGAGCTTTCAGGCGGTAGCAGGTGGAAAGGGAGACCCCATGGTTTCCCAGGGGAATGAAAGAACAGCCCTAATAACACATCTCCCTTCCCTCTTGCTGGGATAAATAATTTCTAACTTCTAACTTCTACATCTCAGAGGATTTCCAAGGCTGAAATCTTGGCAGAAACAGACTGCCATAACTTTCTCCTACAGAGCAGCCGGTGGGTTTGAACCATCAACGTTTCCGTTAGCAGTCAAGCATTTTAACCACTGTGCCACCAGGACTCCTACATCTTATGTTAAATAACAGCAGGAGCTTAAGGAGTGAAGCACGTCTTTAACTCCAAAGGGGAGATTAAACTGTCACGGTGTCAACAGCACACAGTGTAGCTTGTCTAAAATTCTGAAACCTCAGTAAAAACCCTTTGATTCAGCCCGGATGATGTCAGCCTCAGCAGTCACAGTCTTTGTCCTGTGTTCCCCTTGTCCAGAGTAACCAGATGAAAGTTTTCCAAGTTCTCTGGGCTGAGACACCGCTTCAGGGTTTGAAGGTCACAAATGAAGACAGGCATTTAAATCTAGGGTGACTGCGAGCCTCTGGGGAAACATTATGGATGGATTTTATACAGCTTTGGAGTTCTTGGCTATCAAATCCTCAGGAATTTATTTCTCCTGGGAAGTCTGAGCAGACACAGTTAACATCACTCGTAAAATCCTCCAGGAACTAAGAGAAGCAAGCAAATTTTCCTGACTGGCAGCTATGTGCTAAAGATTGCCCTCTGGCAAAGCATTGCCTGAGTTTAGCAAGACCTTTTGATATAAAATTTAAAATCACCTACTTTGCTGTATCAGATTAATGTGGCAAAGGGCTCACAAACCAAAAACTTAGCCCAAGATATGTTGCTGTTGTTTTAATTTGAATTTAATATCTGTTTGCAGTTTTCATAGGTACCTAATAAGGTGAAATGAACTTTATTAGAATTGGGATGTAGGCAACATGTGGTGAGGGCTTAGTTCTTCCCCAGGGTTAAGTAGTCTGCGCTACCAAGACCATCCTTGCAGCCAGAGTCTAGCAAAGGAGAAGGCAGGGGTGGTTCAGTGGCAGCATTCTCACCTTCCATGCAGAAGACCCAGCCAGGTTCAATTCTGGCCACTGCAAGTCATGCACAGCCACCACCCATCTGTCAGTGGAGGCTTGCATGGTGCTGTGATGTTGAACAGGTTTCAGTGGAGCTTCCAGACTAAGAGAGACTAGGAAGAAAGGCCTGTCTATCTACTTCTGAAAGTCAGCCAATGAAAACCCCACGGATCACCACAGTTTGATCCTGTGAATGGAATCCCCTTGATTTGGGGCTAACAACAATAACAAAGGAAGGAGAAACAAATGTGTGTTTAGTACCTACTAGATGTCAGACGCTTTGCCTATCTGTATATCTATATTATCTCATTTAACTCTGCAATAGGATATCTTACCCACTTAATTATTTACCCTCTCTATGAAAATCAACTATCACTGGGGTCACTTAGATGAAGTTATCCCAGCTGGGGCCAGGTCTGCTTCAAAGTCCAAAGGTTACATTTCTGATGGAAGAGAGTATTTTTAGAACTCTAGGAACATCCCTGTTGAGAGGCTGTGTGTATGGGCCTTTGTCACTTATTCATTCAGCAAGTGAACATTTATGGGGCACCAACTACATGCCCTGGGACACTGGCTAGCCTCTGAGAAATCCAGACTGAGCCAGACCAGCGCACATTCTAGTGGGGCAGGCAGACACATGATCAGGCCCTTCCAATGCCATGGGGTAGATACTGGAGTGGAGCCATGTGCATAGGGCTACTGGAGCCCAGAGGAAGGAGCCTCTAAGCCCAGCCCACTTGGAGAAGGCTTCCTGGAGGAGGTGACATTTGACTGAAGTCTTCAGCAATGAGTGGCGGTTCACCAGGTTGAGAAGGCAGCAGATTGTGCCCGGGGTAACGGGAACTCTAAATACAATGTTTCTCCCATCCCACAGAATTTATTGCCCTTCAGCGAAATCCTCCCAGGGTATGAGAGAAAGAAGCTCTGTTTTTCAGACGCGTAAGGAATCATCCAAAAACATCTGTATTTGTTTCAAATGGAAGTGACTGCTGCCAGATAAACAACAAAGTTGCTTTGTCAGAACCCAGTCTGTATTTATTTCTTTTCTTTGTTTAATTACATTAATCCTTCAATGGTTTCCTTGGGGCAGTGCAAATCTAGTGGCCATAAATTCTCCAACATTCTAAAAACAATATGAAAGGACAGTACACATGAAGCCAACTGGCAAGCTTGTTGTTTGTGGGACAGTTGTTTGCAATGCGAGTAATAATCCCTCATGTTCCTACCACTATCTGCACCCTTACGTACTGTTTGGGGTTCTTTCAGCCGCTCTGAGAGAGTAGCAGGGCAGCTTTCACTCTGAGATGTGTATGGAAACCAAGCCTTGGGGGCTCCAGTTATAAAGGGGGAGACTGACTGCCAGGTCTGGGCACCTTCCCCTTGGAGGATTGCGAGGACTTTTTATCCAATTAGGTTATTTGAGTCTCAAACCTGGCTGCATGTCGGGGTCATCTAGGGATATTTAACAAACACTGGCCCGCATCCCACCCCCAGCCAGTCTGATTTAATGGGACTGGGGGTGTAGGGGGGCATGGTACCTGGGCATCAGGATTTTCAAAAGCTCCCCAGACGGTTAGAATGGGCAACCAAGGTTGGGCGCTGCAGCTTCTGTAGAGCGGGCCACAACCTCTACTGCCGGTGTCCCAGCCTGATGCTGAGAAGAATAGTCATTTCATTGCCTCCCTCTACATACCCTGTATTTGAATTATGGTGCTGGGAAAGAATATTGAACATACCATGGAATAAACTAGAGAACAAACAAATCAGTCTTAGAAGAAATACAACCAGAATTCTCCTTAAAAGCAAGGATGGTGAGACTTCATCTTGCTTACTTTGGATGTGTCATCGGGAAAGACATATCATTAGAGAAGGACATCACATTTGGTAAAGTCAGTGAAAAGGAGGGAAGCCACAATAGTGGACGCAAACATACGAACAGTCTTGTAGATGGCACAGGGCTGGGCAACATTTTTTCTGTTATTCATAAGGTCACCATGAGTCCAAGCTGACTCAATGGCAAGTAACAACAACATACCCAGTAGGGGAAGTCTTTTGGAAAAATAGATTATTGCTTCAATGTCCTGATTATTGCTTTTGAAATGCTACTTTCAAAATGGTTCTTTTGTAATGTGTTGATTTTTTTTCATTGTAATAAAAGGCGTATAAGCTCTTGTTAGAAAACTTGAAAATAGACCATTAAAAATAAAAGAATAAAAATCACCTATTCTCCCACCATTCCTTCACAACCACTGTTAGGCAGGGTTCTTGCTGGACACGGAGAGGCGACAGAGTGGGGCCTGGAGCAGAGACCAGGGAAGGACCCAGGCGGAGCAGTCCCTGCCTCGCCTCCAGAGAGGGTCTGAGGATGGTGGGTGGCGGCTTGTTCCAGATGTTGGACCGTCATTTCCCAGCCAGCAAGTCTTTGTGCGGACACTCTCCCCCTTTAGGGAACTTAGAGTCTAGTAAGGGAGACACAGTAAATCTATCACTGCATGAACTAGAATCAGCATTGTGATGCATGCCCCCAGGGGAAAGCGCTGAGGGGCTCCAGCAGCTGACAGGAGAGACCAAAGTCTTTGAGGAACAATCAAAGGTCCTCATGCACAACACGAGGTTGTCATCAAGTCAGTTCTGGCTCACGGCGACCCCATGCGTGCAGAGTAGAACTACTCCATAGGGTTTTCAAGGCTGTGACCTTTCAGAAGCAGATAGCCAGTCCTGTCTTCTGAGGAGCCTCTGGGTGGGTTGGAACTGCCAACCTTTCGGCTAGTAGTAGAGCGAGCGCTTGACTGTGCCCCCCAGGGACTCCAAAGATCCTGATAGCAGGAGGCAAATTTGCCCATCACCGTGCAGGCAAGCCAAAGCTACTTCAGCCTGGAACTCAGGAAGCTACTGGTGTTCCCTGACAAAGCAATGATTCCCCTTTACCTATGGTAGAAGTCCTGTATGTTTCTCCGAGGTGGGAGAATCTGTGATGCTGCCATATATTTATCCTGAAGAACAACGCCAGTGAAATCGCCCTTGTCCATTTTTAAGGTTTTTACCCATTGCCTACTGAATCAAAATCAGACTACTCAGCATGCAGTCAAGGCCTCTGCCAACTTCTGTCAATTGTCCATCTGCTGGACTCTATCCCATCCCTTGTCCTGCTCCTTTCCTCAGAATTCCTGGAGAGGGATTCTGTACTGAGCATGTCCTGCCCCTCCACTTCCCCGAGGTTGCTCACTCTGTTTCCTCAGCCTGAAGGCCCCTTTCCCTTTCTTCAGACTTCTCTTATCTGTGAGCCTTTCTTCATCCATCCTTGACTGGCAGTAATCTGCCCCCATTCTGAACTCCCCTGGTATCATCAGCCGTCTTATGGATTTCTGTCATTTCCTACCTTGTATTTTAGTTATTTCCACCACTTGTTTGTCATATTGTGGTTGATGTCTTGTGTGTTGCTATGATGCTGGAAACTATGCCACCAGTACTTCAAATACCATGAGGGTCACCCATTGTGGACAGGTTTCAGTGGAGCTTCCAGACTAAGAGAAACTAGAAAGAAAGGCCTAGCGATCTACTTCTGAAAATCAGCCAATGAAAACTTTATGGCTCACAAAAGAATATTGTCCGATATAATGCTAGCAGATGAGTTCTCTAGGTTGGAAGGTGCTCAAAATACAAAGTAGCCCCAACAATGGACTCGAGCATACCAACAATCGTGAAGATGGCACAGGACCAGGCCATGTTTCATTCTGTTGTACTTGGGGTCATCATGAGCCAGAGCCCATGACTAGTGGCAACAACAATTTCAGTTATTTAGGTCGCATCTGATTGACACTCTGGTCTATCCGTTCCGCAAATGCAGCCAGGTTTATTCCATCTCAGGACCTTTGCATTGGCTGTTCTTTTAGCCATAAATTCTCTTCCTGGAGCTTCACATTACTAACCCCTAGTAGAATACAAGTCACTTAACAGCAGGAACCTCTTTGTCTGTTTTGTTCACTGCTGTATCACTAGTGCCTGCAACAGTGCCTGGGACATAGTAGGTGCTCAATGCACATTTATTGAATAAATGAATGAATATCCTGTAATTCAGATTTTTCTTACATCTCTGCCTAGGCTTGTAACTAACTATAGGTTTTGTCATTCTCTGAGTATCCACTATGGTTTTTCATCAGCTATAGTTGTTCTGCTTATTTGTGTTTTCCTTACTTCTAAATCCACTGGAAATCTAAGTTCAAAATCCCAACAGGAGTTCCCAGTTGGAAATCTAAGATATAAGTATACTGGTAAAAGGTAAAGGAATTTTACTCTATAATCTATAATATTTTTCTTCTACTTTATTGATTTGAAAATAAAAATACTTCTTTCAGCATTTTAAAACCAGAATCCTTATTTGTGGAATCTTCAATTTAAGCATTTTTTTTTAATGTTATGACGTAGTTTTTATTTTTTTATTATTGAACACATTTAGTAGAAGTAATCAGTGATATCAACTTTGTCTTTTTATCAATTTGATATTTTACATTTATTTAAAAAACGTAATGAGCTATGACACTCAAAGATCTAGGAGATTATATTAAAGTTTAGCCATCGGATTCAGAGATTAATCGGACATTCTAGTTAATTGAGTTTTTACCATAACTGTCATAGTGATAGTTTTTAACCAAAGAAAATTCTCTTTAGCATATGCAATCCCTTTGATGCTTTCTGATGTGCTACCATTTTAATGGTAAAAATCCTTGGGAGAACCAGTTCTATTTCACAGGATCCAAGCTGTTCTCCTTGGTAGGAAACGTCAGCCTGCTTTTGCAAAGACTGAGTCAGTGATGGATTGAAAATGTCTTTCACATTTTTCATCCTCTGATTTATTCTTAGTTGCACTGCAGTAGATGCATTCCTGTAAGTGCCTCCTTACACCACATTTGATTAAATAGCCAGGGCTCAGCACTTCGTGGACCTGCAGTAATCTTCATTATCTCTACCTAACCTCGTTTGGCTTGTATTTTCCCCATTTATTACTGAGATGAATAAATAGAGAGCAAAGAGGATTTTCAAAGATCCTCTGATAGATAGGTGGAATGAGGAAAATGTCCAAAGGGAGTGATGCAGACCTGAGAATTAGGAGCAAATCAGACCTATCATGTTTTTGGTGGAGTAGCAAGTCTTTTAACTGTGCTCTCCCTCAGCCTCCCCGTCTGCAAAATATCAGACAGTGCCAAATTATCTTAGTGTGAATCAGTAAGAGTGTCATTATAAAGCACTTCAAGTTCACAAAGGACAGGAATAGTGCCTGATGCAAACAAGTACAAATGTCTGCTCATGATAATTTACAATTCTCAAGAACCATCCAAATATTTCCAGAGTACTTTGTTTGACGTGAGAAAATACAAACGGAAGTTAATTAAAAACTATTTAATGCATTTAATAGACATGAATAATTCCAACTTGGAAAAATCTGTTTTTTATGCATATATAGAAATTTACCTGGAAGGAAAATTCACTAAGACATTAATAAGGGTTACCTCTGGCTGGTAGGATCACAGGAGGTGGGATTACTGGTGGTTTTTCTTTTTTTCATATATTTTTTTGTTTTCCAAATTTTCTACTATGATCATATATTAATACTTACAATGTTTTTAAGAGTTATTTTTCTTTTTTTAATTGTTGTAAAATATATATATAACATAAAATTTGCCATTTAACCATTTTTAAGTGTACGATTCAATGGCATGGATTATATTAACAATATTGTGCAACCATCACTATTACCTATTTCCAAAACTTTTTCATTACCCCAAACAGAAAATCAGTATCCTTTAATTCTCCATTCCTCCCTTCCCTCAGCCCCTGGTGACCACTAACTCACTTTCTGTCTCTGTGCATTTGTCTATTCTAGACGTTTCATGTAAGTGGTATGATACAATATTTGTTCTTTTAAGCCTGGATTATTGCACATAGCAGTGTTTTCAGGGTTCATCTGCATTGTAGCACGTATCAGAGCTTCATTTCTCTATACAGCTGAAGAACACTCATTGTACAAATAGAGTCCCTGGGTAGTGCAAATGGTTAACACACTTGGCAGCTAACCAGAAGGTTAGAGGTTTGAGTCCACCCAGAGACACCTTGGAAGAAAGGCCTGTCAATCTATTTCCAAAAAACCAGCCACTGAAAACCCTATAGAGCACAATTCTACACTGATACACATGGGGAGTCGTCTCTACGGCAACTGGTTTATGGATAGACCGTATTTTGTTTATTCATTCAACTGTTGATGGGCATTAGAGTTGTTTCCAGCCACCTTTTGGCTATTGTGCATTTAAGAGTTATTTTAATCAGTGCTATAGAGTCGTTTGTTGCACTGTCCCGTGCAGAGGGTGCCATCTTCTTCAGAGTTGCGTTCTTACGGCGCAACCCTTGTCTCAGTCCAGGATCTGTGTGCGGTGGAAGACCATGCCTGTGAGCATCTCTGTGTGAACGTGCCAGGCTCCTTCGTCTGCCAGTGCTACAGTGGCTACACCCTGGCTGAGGACAGGAAGACGTGTGTGGGTGAGTATTCCCTCCTGCCTCACTTAGTAAGAAAGGACAAGTTAAGCATACTAAGGAGGGAGAGGGAGCCTCAACATGTGCCTCCCACATATAAAATTATTTTCCTTTGGGTTTCAACAAAGTGCTCAGTTGTTAGGCCTAGTAGTTAGTCCGATTTTGACCTTTAAATATTTCATTTATGGCTGAGGTCAGCATTTTCGTGTTCTGGGTCCTCAGCAAAAAGCATACTTATGATAATCTACATGAATTTAATTGTCTGTTACTATATCGCTTGAAAAGGACTGGGCGGATTTCAATCAAATTTGGACTGTATAGTTAAAATGGCTGACTTCAATATAGCCCATGTGTTATACATGAAATTCACTTGGTGTTGGGCACGTTACTGAATGTCACCTCAAAGATATAAGGGGCCTTCCTCTCTAGTACTGTACCTGAAGCTCAGTGAGAGACCCACGTGACAGCCAGATATAAGAGCCCAGTGGTATGTAATGGTCGGAGAAAACTAACAGTGGTTTCAAATGGAAGAGTCTCGAGGGCAGTGCTTGGAACTTCAGACACCAATTTGCAATCAGCTGACTGGCTATAACAGAAATACCACAAGTGGATGGCTTTAACAAACAGAAATTTATTTCCTCACAGTAAAGTAGGCTAAAAGTCCAAATTCAGGGCGTCATCTCCAGGGGAAGGCTTTCTCTCTGTGTTGGCTCTGGAGGAAGGTCCTTCTCATCAATCTTCCCCTGGACTAGGAGCTTCTCACGCAGGAAACTTGGGTCCAAAGGACACGCTCTGGTCCTGGCACTGCTTTCTTGGTGGTATGAGGTCCCCCTGACTCTCTGCTGGCTTCTCTCTTTTATATCACAAAAAAAACCAGCTCAAGACACAATCCAGTCCCGTAGATTGAGTCCCGCCTCATCAACACAACTGCCGCCCATCCCCCCTCATTAATACCATAGAGGCAGGATTTACAACACATAGGAAAATCACATCAAATGACAAAATGGTGGACAATCACACAATACTGGGAATCATGGCCCAGCCAAATTGATACATAGATTTTGGGGGGACACAATTCAATCCATGATAGTGGCTTACCACTTGGGTGGCTCCACATTGCATGACCAGGGCAAGAGGTGGGAGAGGTGGGGCTGGCGTTGATTTCTTCATGGCAGATAATGACACTCCTCACACCTGCAGAGCAGGCCAGCAAATCTCTGATGTGTGTGTGGCACTCCCACTTTGTCAAGGAAACTCCTCACACCTGCAGAGCAGGCCAGCAAATCTCTGATGTGTGTGTGGCACTCCCACTTTGTCAAGGAAGTCCTTTAAACTTGCATAGTCTCCTTTGTCCTTCCACAGACAAACAGCCTCAGTTTTCTCATCCATAATATGGAGTAATAATACCTACATCATAGGGTTGTTCTGCTGATTAAATAAGATATTGTAAAAAGTTCCTAATACATATTAGGCACTTATTCTTGTTATTATTATTCTCATCATTATTATTATCAGCATCATTTCCTGGAGATGGTGAAGTATGAAATTAGAAGAGAATGAAGGACTGAACCTTGGGCTGTAGGCACATGTAGGGAGCAGAAGGGAGAAGTAGGGGCAGGAAAACTGTGAAGGAATATCCCAAGGAGGGAGTGAGGGAAGAGAGAAGATATGAATTAGAAGAGTCTTAATGGGGAAGAGAATTTCCAGACCAGGTCCATATTAATGTCATGCTCTGTCTTAGTCGTCTAGTGCTGCTATAATGAAATACCACAAGTATTTCTTTACTTCACATGGCTTTAACAAAATAAATTTATTCTCTCACAGTCTAGTAGGCTACAAGTCCAAATTCAGGGCATCAGCTCCAGAGGAATGCTTTATCTGTCAGCTCTGGAGGAAGGTCTGTGTCATCAATCTTCCCTTGGTCTGGGAGCTTCTCAGAGCAGGAACCTCAGGTCCAAAGGACGTGCTCTGCTCTCTGTGCTGGTTTCTTGGTGGTATGAGGTCCCCATGTCTCTCTGCTTGCTTGTCTCTTTTATATCTCAAAAGAGTTTGGCTTGAAACACTACCTAATCTTATAAACCTCATCAATATAATTGCTGCTAATCTATTTTATTACATCACAGTGATAGAGTTTACAACACATAGGGAAATCACATCAGATGATAAAATGGTAGACAATCATACAATACTGGGAATCATGGACCAGCCAAACTGATGTGCACATTTTTAGGGGGACATAGTTCAATCCAAGACATGCTCCAAAGAGGATGAAGGGAACAGAACTTAGAGAAAAGGCATTGAGCTGCGTCATTGAATCACCTCAGCAAACATTTCAGTACTTTCTACCAGTCACTCTGCTAGGCATTAGGGTCACAAGATGACCAGGAGACCACTGCTAATGTTCAGAAGTGGTGGGGTAAAGAGCAGATTTCAAGGGGTAGAGAGTGAGTGGTGAGAAAGCAAGGACAGCAAGTTTGAACTATTCATTTAAAGAAGTTTGGTCGAAATCAACCATGTCCAGCTACCGGTGGTTCAATGCAATGAGTTTTCAGATTCAACACTGCCATAGCAGTGGTTCCATTTCATGGACTCATCCCAGAATCATGACTGTGACCTGCATGAAAATTCAATTCTTAGTCACCGACTTGAGACTGTTCACCGTTTTGAGTTATTGAAGCCTTAAATTCAACCGTCAGGGTCCTATCTCCCTCTCTGTTCATTTCACTCTTTCTAGTATTGAATTCATTTCCACATTCAGGTGATCAAGGGTGGGTTACCTACCAGCTAAGTATTCTCCTTTCACTTTCATTGAGTCCTATATTTGTAATCCATCAGCTGCCATTAAAGCTATGCTAATTTCTATCCAAAACAGTGTATTTTTCAAAGATCATTTTTATCATTATTGAATATCTTTGAGGCTGAATTTTCTGCTGTACTTGTTTACCTACTGCCTTATATTTCTGGGTAGCTCTGATTCTGTTTACATGTTATCTGCCCAACCAGACTGTAAATCTTGGAGGTCAGAAGCCACCTGTACTTTTGCATCCTTCACAGAGTGAACTCACAATATGTTTTTCTTGAGTCATTAAAGTTGAGTGACTGATTAGAATCTCAAGCATTCCTGTTATTTTAATCTTTTCCACTTGATTGGTTTTTAAATTACAAAGTCAGTGTTTAGTTATTTTTAAAAAATTTAAAAGCTGAGGACTTCCGGCAAGATGGCGCTCTAGGCAGAAACACCACGCCGTCCCTCCACAACAAAGATCCGAAAAACTAAGCCAAACAGAGAATCAACAATCCTGAAACCCTAGAACATCAAATGAAGAGATAAAGAAC
>NW_004443945.1:20227445-20252144 GCF_000243295.1 Trichechus manatus latirostris | reverse complement strand
AAAAAAAAAATTTAAAAGCTGAGAGAATACAGATGTGCACAAAATCAAAACCTGAAAGTTTGTCTCCTCTATTCTATTTCCTGGCGGTATTCCCTGCTAAAAACTTCCCTTATTCTTCCGGCATTTCTTGAAGATGTCTTACTTATTGTCTTAGTTATTTAGTGCTGCTATGACAGAAATACCACAAGTGGATGGTTTTGACAAACAGAAATTTATTTTCTCACAGTTTAGGAGGCTAGAAGTCTGAATTCAGGGTTCCAGTTCTAGCGGAAGGTTTCTTTCTCTGTTGGCTCTGGAGGAAGGTCCTTGTCTCTTCTGAGCTTCTACTCCTAGGCAGTCTTCATGTGGCTTGGCACCTCTCTTCCCCCATCTCTGCTTCCCTCACTTGCTTGTTTAATCTCCTTTATATTCAAAAGAGATTGATTTAAAACACACCCTACACTAATCCTGTCTCAATAACATAACAAAGACAACCCATTCCAAAATGGGATTATAGCCACAGGCATAGAGATTAGGATTTACAACACATATTTTTGGGGGACACAATTCAATCCATAACATTCTACCCCTTAGCCCCCGAAAAATTCATGTCCTTGCCACATGCAAAATACATCATCCCAAAAGTCTTAGATCTAGTCCAAATTCAAAGTCTCATCTTCTGAAGCGTCTGTATCACATATGGGTGAGACTTTAGGTGTATTCCATCCTGGGGCAAAATTCCTCTTCATCTGTGAATGTGCGATATCTAGAATACAAAGTATCTGCTTCTAAAGTACCCTCGTAGAACACGCATAAGGTAGACATTTCCATTACAAATGGGAGAAATTAGAGGGAAAGAAGGGATAACAGGCACCAAGCAAGTCCAAAACCCAGAAGAACAAATTACATTAGCTCTCAAGGCTTGAAAATAATCTTTTGTTCTCTAAGACCATCTAGGCAATGGCCCCACCCTCCAGACTCTGGGCGTTGGTCATGCTCTCTGAGTTCTGGGTGGAGGCCCCTCAGCCCTGGGCTTCAGCTTGGCATTTTAGGCCCACTGGGATGGCAACTCTGCTCCCTCTACTTTGGGCGGCCCCATTCTCCTAGTCCAGTCCCTCTGAGTGGCAACCCCACCCCCTCGCCTCAGCAGGCCCTGTTCCACCTCAGCCCTTCCACCTCAGCTTTGGGCAGTAGCCCCATTCTCTTGGCCAAACTGGATGGCAGCCCCATACTATGGAACCGAGCTGATGAAAATCTGACTCTTTGAAACCTAAGAGGCCATGGCCCCTCCCTTTGAGACTGAGGCAGCTCTGCTTCCTGTGCGCCTCCCAACAGTTCTGCTGATTCCGAGCTGCTCCAGGGATGGTTCTTTTCTTTTCTTGGAGAACAACAGATGTAGCTCCTTTGGCCTGTTTCCTGCCTGTAGAATTCCAAGAGGCAGACAACGTTCTTTCGTTTCGTTCTTTCTCTGTCCCCTTCAACCGAAGCTGATGGGTTTTCTGCTGTGGTAGTTGGTAGATTCATCAGTCACAGACATAATCTCTTTTAACAAAAGATTGTGAAACCACATCCTTGGTGAACATTCTAGGACACGTGTCCTTAGTTTGTACAACAGAATTTTCCAAATCTTTAAGTTTAGTTTTCATTTTGCACAGTTCATTTTGAAGTCCATCTCTTTCTTCTCACATTTTACTATAAGCTGCAAGAAAAAACTATGTGGCCCCTTTAAGATCTTGCTTAGAAATCTTCTCAGCCAGATATCCAAGTTCATCACTTACAAGGTTCTACCTTCCACCAAACATTTGAATATGATTCAGAAAAGTTCTTTGCCAGTGCTTAAAAAGCATATCACTTCCTTCATTGTCCAATCACATGTTCATCATTTTCTTTTACAGTCTCACCAGAAGCACATTTAACATCCACATTTCTGAGGAACATTCTGTTGTTGGCACCATATGTATCCTGTAAGATGATAGAGACTTTCTCTATAGCTCTCCTCACTTCCTTCTGAGGCCTCATCAGAACTGGCTTTGACGTCCGTAGTTCTACCAAAAGTTTCTTCAAGGCAATCTAGGCTTTTACTATTAGGCACCTTAAAACTCTTCCAGCCTCTATCCGTTACCCAATTCCAAAACCACTTTCACATTTTAGGTGTCTGTTAGAGCAGCACTCCCACTTCTTGGCACCAAATTCTGTCTTAGTTATCTAGTGCTGTTATAACATAAATACCACAAGTGGATGGTTTTAACAAACGGAAATTTATCTTCTCACAGTTTAGAAAGCTAGAAGTCCGAATTCAGGGTGCCAGTTCTAGGGGAAGGCTTTCTTTCTCTGTTGGCTCTGGAGGAAGGTCCTTGTCTCTTTGAGCCTCTGCTCCTGGGCAGTCTTCATGTGGCTTGGCATCTCTCTTCCCCAGTTTCTGCTTCTCTGGCTTGCTTGTTTAATCTCTTTTATGTCTCAAAAGAGATTGATTTAAGACACACTCTACACTAATCTGTTTTATTAACATAACAAAGACAATCCATTCCCAAGTGGGATTATAACCACAGGCATAGAGGTTAGGATTTACAAACATATATTCTAGGAGACACAATTCAATCCATATCACTTGTGGTATTTGATTATCATTATGATCCAGGGTTTAGCACATAGTAAATGCTTAATAAATGATTGTGGAAAAATGAATGGCACTTAAGTGTCTCTTTACTCCCAAACTTGGCCTGACTTGATTAGGGAGGCAATGTGATAAAAATACAAACTACATTTATTGAATGTTACTAAATCCCAGGCACTGTTTGAAATATTTTACATATATTACAACAACCCTGTCGGGTAGATACTATTATTACCCACGTTTTATAAGTCTCTTAATGTCTCTGCTTCAGTTACTTTATCTACAAATTGTGAATAATAATAATTCCTATCTGAAAGAGTTTTTGTGAGGATTAAATGAGTTAACATGTGTAAAGTGCTTTAAAAAAACAGTTGTCATGGCTTCAACTCCAGCTCATGGGAACTCCATGTGTTTCACGGTAGAAATGTGCCCCATAGGGTTTTCAGTGGCTGATTTTTCAGAAATAGATCACTAAGCCTTTCTTCTGAGGCACCTCTGGGTAGACTTGAACCTCCAATCTTTCAGTTAGAAGTCAAGCGTGTTAACTGTTTGCGCCACCCAGGGACTCTGTAAAGTGCCTGGAACGGTGCTATATAAGTGTTTGCTAATACTATTATTGTCATTACAATGTCTGATATGCATTAGGCAACTGGTAAACATTAGTTGAATTGAATTTCTTTATCCTTTATGATTTTTTGTCTTTTTATGAACCCTTGCATTTAATAATATGTCAAATGTATGGCAGATTTTAAAAATCATGTTGTGGTCTAGACCCATAATGATAGTGGTACATAGCATGAGGATTGAGCATGGCATTACTGCTGCCTTCAAAGCTTACTCCCACATTCTTCTATATCAGTTACCCTCAGTGAGGAGGGTATGTTTGATATTTAAGTTGGAGACAAGGGATGAGAGGATCGATTTTTATATTGAAGGGTCAAATTTTTAATTCATCAGCCATATTTGAAGCATGATTTCCTCCTCAGATGTTAAGTATTGGATTTCTCCCCTATTGTTATCAAGATTTATAGGAAATCCTATCTCTGAGTTTTTAAATCCTGCATGTAGAAAGCCAGTCATGCTTCAGGGAGGAGGGGTTTTGTGAGTCTGACTTTACTTGTATGTCTAATATATGCTCCAGGAGCCCTGATGGTGCAGTGGTTAAGCGCTTGGCTGCTAACCAAAAGGTCGCTGGTTAAAACCCACCAGCTACAGTCTGTTTCCATAAAGATTACAGCCTTGGAAACCCTATGGGGGCAGTTCGACCCTGTCCTATAGGGTCGCTACGAGTCGGAAGTGACTCAAAACAGCAATGGGTTTTATGGGAATATGTACTCAGCAAGTAAATTGATGCTACCGTTACTCTAAACAGCAAATTTGATTTTTCTTACTTTGCAATCAACAAACATTAAAATCCAAAAGTTCTTCTTTAAAATATCCTGTTTCTGCTAATGCTGTTCCTTGCAGACTGGTCCCTGTTGAGAAAACCTTGAACTGTGTCCAGATTATAAATCAGAAACTGTCAGTCTCAGGTTTTATTATCTTGCACCGAAATATCATTTATCCTGGGAGACAGCTAAAGTGATTTCTCACAAGTTGAGCAGAGACTAAATGTGGCAAGACTGACTTCAAACTCTGAGATCTTAAACTTTGTGATCAAGAGGGACAAAGAACAATATCCAGGAAATTACTCTTTCCATTTGTAAAGGAGAGTATAGCAATTTCAGGCAAAAGCTACAGAGAATGGATTTTGTTGAAGTAGATGAGACCTTGAAACAGTAGAGGCATCACTAAGTTACACACATAGATTGCCTTCATACATCTGCCCCCTAACCTTGGCCTCCCTTTTTATGAGTACAATTTTGCAAATAAGGGAAATTATGCCAAGAACTCAAAACACGCAACAGAGAATGTCAGAGTTGAATGGACTAGCTTGCCAGTTGAGATTGAGTTGACTCTGACTCAGGGCGACCCACCCCGTGTATATCAGAGTAGAGCTGTGCTCTATAGGGTTTTCAGTGGCTGGTTTTCTGAAGCAGATCACCAAGCGTTTCTTCTGAGGCATCTCTGAGTAGACTTGAACTGCCAACCTTTCGGTTAGCAGCCGAGCACATTAACCATTGCGCCGGGGACTCCAATGAACTAGCTGTTGTTAGGTGCTGTCGAGTCAGTTCCGACTCATAGTGACTCTGTACAACAGAACGAAACACTGTCAAGTCCTGCGCCATCCTCACAATCCTTGCTGTGATTGAGCCTTTGACCTCAAAAAGCTTAGGTGCCCGGAAACAGGCTCCTCCATGTCTAGCCGCTGCACTGTGGGCTTACTCTGCTGTCTCCAGCAGCCTGGCAGCTAAGCTGTAGTCAGTTCTCAACTCAAGGTGAGATTTGACACCTTTTAGTTTTAACGGCCAGGGTCTTGGGACCCAGGAATCTCTGAATCCTGTCTTTCCCACGGCCCCTCTCCCACTCAGTTCCCCCAGAGAGCTGTGCACACAAAGAGCAAAAGTGAAATGAGAATCAAAGTCTGGAGACGCCAGTTTACCCAGTGTGAGTGGCCCTGTGGTTGGCTGATTAATGGAAAAAGTCATTTAAAGAGGGGACTCATAAAAAACTACATATCCAAACCCATCCTACCCATTTTGTTTTTATTTAAAACACATTAATGTACGTCTAGTAAAAATCAGTAATTTTATGTTGATTTGAAGAAAAAATTTGATTTTCTAAATCTTTCTTGCATAAACCATACCTACAACGTGTTGTCTCTGATTTTTAGTTTGGGATCCTTTAAATTGGAGCAAAAATTTGAAGACGTCTATAAAATAATCTAAGGGCAGAATCCTTGTAAATTTTTATGAATTTTTCCCCAGTCTTTTACACTTGTTTCATCCATGACTGGTTCTACAGCAATTTTGGCTAACAAATGGCCTTAAGTCTTTCCAAAGCATTCAACTTATTTTTTAATTAAAAAAAAAGAAAATCAATTTCTTTTGGTGTTTATATTTTATTGTTTTTCATAACGTTTAATTATATTTACAGTAACATGTATAAATGCCGTATGTACTTGGAAACAAAAGCAACTTTGACTCTTATAACAGTGATTCTCAAATTTTAGCATACATCCAAATCACCTAGAGAGGTCGTTAAAACACAGATTCCTGGACCCCACACCCAGAGTTTCTGATTCAGTAGGTCAGTGGTACCCATTGCTGTTGATTCAATTCTGAATCATAGCGACCCTATAGGACAGAGTAGAGCTGCCCCCCATAGGGTTTCCAAGGCAGTAATCTTTACGGAAGCAGACTGCCGTATCTTTCTCCCTTGGAGCAGCTGGTGGGTTCAAACTGCCAACCTTTTGATTAGTAGTCGAGCTCTTAACCACTGCACCGCCAGGGCTCCTTAAGTCAGTGGTTGGGCCCGAGAATTTGCATTTCTAACAAGTTATCAAGTGAGGTTGATGCAGCTGGTTCACAGCTCGTTCATGGACTTCACTTTTTTTTTTTTTTGACATTTTATTGTGTTTTAGGTGGCAGTTTACACAACAACTTAGTTTTCCATTCAATAATTCATACACAAATTGTTCCATGACATGGGTCGCAATCCCCACAATGTGTTAGCACTCTCCCTGTTTCTACCCTGGGTTCCCCGTTTCCGTTTGTCCAGTTTCCCTATCCCTCCCTGCCTTCTTATCTTTGCTTTTGGGCAAATGTTGCCCTTTTGGTCTCATATAGTTGATTATTCTATGGCTCACATTCCTCTTGGTGCTATTGTTTATTTTATAGGCCAGTCTATTATTTGGCTGAAAGGTGACCTCTGGGAGTGGCTTCAGTTCCAAGTTTGAAGGGTGTCTTAGGACAATAGTCTCAAGGGTTCCTCCAGTCTCTATCAGGCCAGTAAGTCTGGTCTTTTTATGAATTTAAATTTTGTTCTACATTTTTCACCCAATCTAATGGGGACCTTCTGTTGTGTTCCTGGTCAGAGTAGTCAGTAGTGGTAACGAGGTACCATCTAGTTCTTTTGGTCTCAGGCTAGAGAAGCCTGTGGTTCATGTGGACCATTAGTCCTCTGGACTAATTGCTTCCTTGAGTCATTGGTTTTCTTCACTCTTCTTTGCTCCAGCTGGGAAGAGACCAATAGTTGTATCTTAGATAACTGCTCGCGAGCTTTTAAGATCCCAGATGGTACTCACCAACCTAGGATGTAGAACATTATCTTTATGAACTATGTTATGCCAATTGACTAGGTGTCCCCTGAGACTCTGGTCCTTAGCCTTCAAGCCCAGTAGCTCAGTCCTGTGAAGTGTTTGGTTATATCTAAGAAGTTTGCATAACTGTGCCCCTTATGTGCTCTATTGTATATAAGAATATACATGCGGCACATACAAATATGTATGTTGAAATATCCACAACCATACCTATATATGCACACAGGTGTCCTCCTGTACAACCTCCCACACCTATTTAACATATATATCTGCCTATATATTCACTCACAAATTATTATCTGTTATTACTTTTGTTGCAGGATTGTATATGTCATACTATTTACCGTAGTTGTCCTTTATTCTTGCATACCTCTCAGTGTCTTCCTTTGCCTTGGTCATATTGTGCTGACTTCCCCCATATTGTATATTGCCTTTTCCTTCACCAGAGTTAACACATGTCTACTATCTATTTAGTGATTCTCCCTCCTTCCCCTTCCCATCCCTGTTAACCATCAAAGAATGTTTCTTTCTGTGTGTAAACCTATTCTTGACTTTTTATAATGGTGGTATCATACAATATTTGTCCTTTTGTGATTGACTTATTTCACTCAGCATAATGTCCTCCAGAGTCATTCATGTAGTGAGATGTTTCATGGAGTCATCATTATTCTTTATTGTTGTGTAGTAGTCCATTATATGTATGTACCACAATTTGTTTATCCATTCATCCATTGATGGACATTTAGGTTGTTTCCATGTTTTTGCTATTATGAATAGTGCTGCAATGAACATAGGTGTGCGTGTGTCTATTATTTCTCTAGGATATATAGCTAGGAGTGGGATTGCTGAGTCATATGGTATTTCTATCTTTTTAAGGAAATGCCATACTATTTTTCATAGTGGTTGTACCATTTTACATTCCCACTGGCAGTATATGAGAGTTCCAATCTCCCCACAATCTTGCCATCATTTATTGTTTTCTGTTTTTTTTTTAACTGGTGCCATTATTGCCAGGGTGAGATGGTATCTCATTGTAGTTTTGATTTGCATCTCTCTAATGGCTAATGATTGTCAGCATTTCTTCATGTGTTTGTTAGCCACCTGAATGTCTTCTTTGGTGAAGTGTTTGTTCATGTCCTTTGCCATTTTTTGGTTGGATTGTTTGTCTTTTTGTTGTTGAAGTGAAGTTTTCTATATATTTTAGAGATTAGATGCTTATCAGATATGTCGTTGCCAAAAAATTTTTCACAGTAAGTAGGTTCTCTTTTTACTCTTTTGGTGAAGTTTTTGATGAGTATAAGTATTTAGTTTTTAGGAGATTCATGGACCTCACTTTGAGAACCAGTAAACATACAACTCAGTCAATGGGAGAAGTGCACAGGTGTTCTAGAGCTAAAGTGTTCCCCAACCTTGAGCATTTAGCATACTCTGGGCATCAGTCACAATCTTCAGAGGTAATGAAAAACATTGATCGACCAGGAGTTGGTTAAGTAGATGTCAGTTAAAAGAGCTTCTTCTGTACCACTTATTAAACACCTGAGCTAACATTGGATACTGTATTCTTGAGCATTCTGGAAAAGACTAGTTTGCAGTTTGGGGCTTAGACTTGAGGCCCAAGCAAAACCTCCAGCCTCTTCCCAGTCTAAATTTTGGGGTCAGCATACTCAGGTGTGCTCTGAGGGACAGAGATGGCTGGCTCAGAAATTACACTGTGTGACGAGAAAGAGAATGTTCAAGAGGGAGGTGGAGCCTAGGTTTTTGCCTTTTAGGTACAGTGAACTGCCTACGCATCATTGTGGCACTACCTACGTCTGGGAACTTTGAAATCAAATTAGCAACTTCTCTCTTTGGAGGAGATACTAAGAAGTAGGTGGCCAGAGGTAGGCCTGGCTGATTGAAGGTATAAGGTGTATAGAGGCAAACACTCAAATCGGGGATTGGGAGATTTTCAAGATGCCCAGTCAGAAGAGATTTTCAAGATGGCGGGCACAAGGAGGCTAAGGTAAGGAGTGCTGACTGCTCATACAAGCCAGTGTGAACCACAGTATGGCCAACTCCCAGAACACTCAGACTAGGGCATGTGCCAGGGCTTGGTACTCTGATCCCAATGTCACCAGTGTCACCATTAATTTCTTTAATGAGCCATTGATTTTTGAAAGATGAGAAATTAACTTTTAGGAGGATTTGGTGCTAGCTCATTGTATATGTTGTGACTAAACTCCAGCAACTGGCTAATGTCCTATGATGATGTAAGAGTACATTAAGATCCGTTCCCACCATAATGATTTGGTTATTAAACCCACAATATTAGGTGTTACTAGAACACTGTAGGGAGGTGAAGTTACAAAAATGATACTTTAGATGACAACTTAACAAAACCTGGGAGCAAAAGTATAAACACAACACAGATTATTGCCTTTATTGTTCCTTTGAATCCTTTGATGATTATATTAAGTGTGTCATTATTTCCTCCAAGTATAGTTTTTTTTTAAATTGTACATGTGTTAATTTTGCAGATTCCACTTCCCTGTTATTATTATTAAAACTTTTGTTAGAAAAATGTTCTAAGACATTATCGAGGGAAACATTTTTTAGAGGAAAAAAAAATCATCCACAATCCTAACACAACAACTATTTTTATTTATTCCCAGGCTTTTCCTTAGAGATGTATTGTTGTTGTTCTTGTTGTTGTCGTTACTTGCCATCTAGTCAGCTCCAGCTCATGTATAACAACAAAACGTTGCTCTGTCCTGTGTTGTATTTTACTTGTGAATATGCAATTTTGAGATCTGCTTTTTCACTAAATTGTATTTGCCTTCCTATTTACAATTATGTCATCATAATTATAATGTTAAGTATGGTCTAATGCCCCCAAACAAAACTCCTGATCTTCCTCCACACAACCTACTCCACCCACGCCCCCCACCTCCATCTTAGTTAACGGAACTCCACCCTTCTAGCAGTGAGCACTGACTGGTAGAACAGTGGTTAAGTGCTCGGCTGCTAACCAAAAGATGTGGCAGCCTGCTTCTGTAGTAAAGATTACAGCCTTGGAAACTATATGGGGCAGTTTTATTCTGTCGTATAGGGTCGGAATCAGCTCTACAGTAACAGGTTTGGTTTTTGGTATCCTTCCAAGTGCTCAGGACCACGTCCCTGGAGTCAGCCTTAATTCCTCTCTTTTTCTCTAGCCTCTAATCACCTTTGTCTAATCCAGTAGGAATCCTACTGGCCCCATCTTCAACATATACCCAGAAAACCACTTGTGTCCCCCTGGTCTCCCAACTACCATCCCGGTTTAAGCCTCCACCATTCCTCGCAGGGATTACTGTAGCAGCCTCCTACCTGGTGTTCTGTGATGACACTTGCCCTTTATAGTCTGTTCTGTTCAGAACCCTCTAATGACTCCCAGCTCACTCAGAGTAAAAGCCAAAGTCCTTGCATTGGCACACGGGTCCCCTCCTGATCTGCACCCACTCTTAGCGCCCACCTCTCTCTCTCTACTCCAGCCACCCTGGGCACCTTTCCCCATTACTAAATGTTCGTCTTATTTTCTAGACTTCCTCTTTTTGCCACTGTAAATAATGCTACTACATATAACTTATTACATATAATTATTTTTTTCTTTTTTTTCAGTTATTTCTTTGGGTCACATTTTCAGGGTGAACGTTGTCAAATTGCCTTTCCAAAGGATTTGTAATGCCACCCACTGTTAATAATTCTGTTTCTGTGCTGTCTTGCCAGCTTTGTGTTTTATCCTGTCTTTATTTTTGCCAGTTTAATAGGTGAAGTATGCCTTTTGATAGCTTTGATTTACATTTAATTTTTAAATACAACTGTACATATGTTCTTTAGTTTATCTTCTAATATAAACTGCCTGATCTGAACTCCTGATTTTTTTTTTCTTTGCAAGGAGAGGCTTTTTATTCTTATTTATATTCCTATTTATTTATCCATACTTGTCATTGAGCAACAATATGAATCCATATTTATATTTGTTATAAGTATGCTTCCACTCTTCCATTACCTTTACATCTGTTTACAGTTCTAATTCAACTCTGAATGTGTGTTACTCTCTACAGCTGTGGACTATTGTGCCTCGGAAAACCATGGATGTGAACACGAGTGTGTAAATGGTGATAACTCCTACATTTGCCAGTGCCATGAAGGATTTGCTCTTAACCCAGATGAAAAAACATGCACAAGTAAGTGATACCAAAAAAAAAAAGAAAAAATGCTGTAGTAAGGGTACTATGACTATGGAAATCTCCCAAGCATGGATTAAAACCCATTGCCGTCAAATCCATCCGACTCATGGCGGACCCATGTGTATCAGAGTAGAACTGTGCTCCACAGGGTTTTCCATGACTCTAATCTTTTTGGAAGTAGATCCCCAGGGCTTTTTTCCGAGGCATCTCTGGGTCGACTCAAACTTCCAGCCTCTCAGTTAGTAACCAATTGCTTATTCATTTGCACCACCGAAGGACTAAGCATAGATTAACATATGATTATGTGGTAGAGGTCTAATACCTTCTACCCCTATTCCTCCTTTGTCAGACCGTTCTTAACTGGACAACGTCTACAGTCCCACTATATCTCAAAGTCACCGTTTAAGGAAGCTGACAGAAGTGTCTTGTATCTGGAGACCATAGGTAGGGTGTTCTTCCAGCATCTACTGAGTGTGCTGGCAACCAGACCACCTTACTTCATGTTGACTCAGCCAGCTGTGGTAATCAGTATTAACAGGGTTTAAGAAATATTTTCATGGAAGCTCTGTGGCTTGTGGGCTTCAGCTTCGACTCTACACAAGCACAGGAAAATCGCTGAGCTGAGAAGAGTTGAATGTGGTTGCTTCTGGGTGGGGTGGGGTAGGTGGAAGAAGGTTGCAGAGAACTGCTCTTCCTTTGATTGAACTGTTTAGTTCTATTTGATTTTAACTGTATACATAAAATTAAAAATAAATTTGAGCTCTCAATATTGGAAAATAAAAATCTATAAAGTAAAGTTGACCACTAGTTTTGCAAAAGTATTCCAACACATTGTTTTAAATATAAAGGTAAAAGCACTTAAGGGACTGTGTGTAGAGTACTAAGGTTCACTTGAGAGAAGCTTGTTTCTAAAGTATTAAGGCCCAGCATTTTTAAAGAGTGAAGTTTAATAGGAATTCAGAATAAGTAAGACATCTCTGAAACATACATCAACGAGAAAATAGGACTTAATCCATAAAAAAGGGGGCACATTAAGTCAAAAATGTACGTTTATGGATCCCCCCAACAGATATGAATAAGGCACGGTTCTTTTTGGATGAGAAGATACCTTGTCTGAGTCTTGAAGGCTGAGCCATCATTCACCAGGCAAAGAAGGTTGAGATGGGGGGTTCCAGGAGGAGGAAAGATATGTGCAAAGATATGAACCACACCAAAGTATTTTAGATCTCCATGCCCGGCACATACCTGGCATACGACTGGTGCTCAATATTTGGTTATTGAGCAAATAAGTAAATGAATGAACTGCTCTATTTCTTATCTTCCTTCTCTTCTGAATATTCTGAATTATAAAATAGCTGCCTGGGTTGTGGTAAGGGCTGGGGAGGTATGGTTGCTGGGCTGATGAGTAAGTATTTCCCATCAAAGCCAGAGGCCACGTGCTGCCAAACTGCTGCCTCAGCTCAGATTCCAGCTGTTTTGTGTTACCTGAATGATCTTGGGCAAGTTATTTAAACCTCAGTTTCCTTCATTGTAATAAGGGTCAATAATACTGCCTACTTTACAGCATTATCTCAAGAACTAAATGAGATAATTCATATACGCCACTTAGCAAACTGCCTGGTCCTGAGTAAGTTCTTGCAAAGGCTTTAAATTAGTTAAGTATTTATTGCACATATACCAGTTGCCATCAGGTGGATTCCAACTCATGGCAACCTCATGTGTCAGTGTAGAACTGTACTCCGTAAGGTTTTCAATAGCTGATTTTCAGAAGTAGATCACCAGGTCGTTCTTCCAAGGTGCCTCTGGATGGACTTGAATCTCCAACCTATCAGCTGAGTGTGTTAACCTTGCACTACTGAGGGACTCCATCGAGCATATTCCTGGGCTAAGTTTAAAGGTGCATAAAAAATTCAGGACTTGGCCCCAGCCTTCTTACTGGAAGCTGGTGGGCAACACAAGCCAGACCCACACCAGGCAGCCTGGCCACAGTACAAAGCATTATATGACCAAGGACCCACAGCATGATGCAGACGAACCCACGGCAGGAGCTATAGGAAGAAGGAGTTAGACTAAAACAGTTGGCGCTGTTGTCTCAGCAGGATGAAGCTGACAGTAAAACACGTACCAGGACCGTTCTCTTTCCTGCCTCTAAAGGACTCCTTCCCTGCCTGGGGTCACTTGATTTCCAGCCCCATCCCTAGCCCAGTTCCCATGTGGCTCAGCATGTCTCCTATCACAGAATTCCTTGGGGCATGGAGAATTATGAATCCCAGAATGGGGCAGGCAAAGAGGTCTGAGCCCCAGACTCGGACTCTGGAACAAGATATGCAGCATACAGGGACTGAGAGAGGAGGTTTGGCTGGGAGTCAGAGGAGGGACAGACGGATCCAGCTGGGAGGTCTCACCAGCTAGGCTTGGAGCCCGGGAGTTCAGCTGTCTCTGGGCCCTGTCAGACTCGAGACCAAGAAGTGGGCCGTCCTAACACTTGATTAGAGAAGAGCTCTGGAAAAGCTGACGGGTCTGGGCAGTCAGCATCAGGGAGATGTGTCCCCTTAAACAAAGGCCCCCTTTCCACCATGCTTGAAGGAATGGTAGAGAGCCAGACCTTGGGAAGGGGCTGAAAAGAGAAAGGAGACACCCTGAGTACTTGGAAAGTTGTGAGAGTAGGAAATAAGGCAAAAGCCCGATTGAAAGAACTGAGACACTTGGGAGTGCTCCAGGTCTGTGGCAGGAACAAGATCAAGGACTGAGAAATAGGGACCAATTATAAGGTCAGAAGCACAGGATGGAGGTAGAAGCTCAGAATCAAGGCAGGCATCCCGTTAGTAATTAAAAAGGCGTCACATCGGGTTCAGTCACGTCAGCCTTGCTGGCATTGTAATGTTGAGAAATTTTGGGAATGTTTTCCTGCTTCTCATAAACTTGCAAAAAATAACAGATACTCTATTTCTTAAATTTCAGTCATCCTTAACTCTATTTTTAACCAAAATGATATTTGAAAGCTAATACAATTAGTAAATGTATAATTATTGTCTAAATAATGGTAGACTAGTCAATGTAATATCTGAAAACTAAACCAAACCCATTGCCGTCAAATTGATTCCGACTCATAGCAACCTATAGGACAGAGTAGAACCGTCCCATAGGGTTTCCAAGGCTGTAATCGTTATGGGAGCAGACTGCCACATCTTTCTCCTGTGGCGTGGCTGGCGGATTCTCCAAGCATAATTAATTTATGATTAAACCAGAATGTACATAATTGAGCTTTATGTTCTTGAACAAATAATATAATTTAAAATATAGAAAGAGTGTTCACAAAAGCACCACCTTTATAATTCCTTACCCTAAGCAACCGATTCAAGTTTATCTGAATATATTTCGGAAGGAGAAGATTGGAAGTTACCATCAACTCACAGACTTTCTGAGATCTAATTTGAAACCATTACTGCTAAGCTAGACATGAGGACACTCTTAGATGTTCAGTGACTTTTCACTAGAATGATAAATGGAGGACTTCAGTCCACTGTACAGGGATTCTGTGTCTTTGGTGTCAAGGAGACTGGGTTTCAAGTATAATGCTTGATCTACTAACCTTTCTAATACCTGTAATGATGAGTAAAGTCAATTGTGGACACTGACTTTTGCATGTGGCTATTGGTGACCCAGTGGTCAAGAGCTATAGCTGCTAACCAAAAGGTCAGCAGTTCAAATCCACCAGCTGCTCCTTGGAAACCCTATGGGGCAGTTCTACTCTGTCCTATAGGGTAGCTATGAGTCGGAATCGACTGGAAGGCAATGGGTTTGGTTTTTTCTTTTCTTTTCTTTTCTTTTTTTTTATCATTTACTGACTTTGAGATCATTATGCTCATTATTTTTCAGACTTCCCTGATGGCTTTGTTGACATTTTCATCCTTATTTTTCAAATAGAATGTTTTTGCACACGGTTAAAGATTGAAAAGGATCCCTGGAGGTGCAACAGTTAAGCGCTTGGCTGCTAACCGAAAGGTTGGCGGTTTGAACCCATTCCTTGGGAGAAAAGTCCTGGTGATCTGCTCCCGTGAAGACTGTAGCCTAGGAAACCCTGTGGGGCAGTTCTACTGTATCCTACAGTGTCACTATGAGTCAGAATTGACTCGACGGCACACAACAACAACGAGGCACTGAATGAATATTTGGTGCTTGCATTAAAAGTGAAACACAGGAAAATGAAGTAATTTTGTACAGAATTAGCAATCAAAGATCTAAAAAATACTGTATTGGTCATCAGGTTTCCTGGCTCTGATGTAGTTAGCCTGCTGAGCCCACTATCTTCCTACAGCCTGCAATATGCCACGTATTTGTGTGCAGTCCTGTCTGCATGAATTAAAGACTTTCAGGTTGGAAGGGCCCTTAAAATTCAACCTGGTTCTGGCCCAGCCACCCATCCTACAGTGTCCCCACCCTACCAACATCCAGCCTGTGCTTGAATACCCCCACTGACAGGAAACTCACTACACCCCATAGCAGTCAATTCCACTTTGTACAGCTCTGACCCATAGAAAGTGATTCCTTAAATTGAGCTGATATCTACTTTCTTGTGCTTAGAGGCCAGCAGAACATATGGAGCTTCTCTCATATTCCTTGATCACTATGAATGAGTCATATCAGAATAATTTAATCTCATTTACTGGACTATCCTGGCACGGAAAATGTGGTAGCAACTGTATCTAGACTTCAATAGACATTGGACCAATTTGCTAATGAGAGCCCCAGCCAGATGGAGAAATGTGTGCTAGATGAAAGAATGACTGGTTGGGTTTGTAACTGGCTGAATATCAGTACCTAGAGCATGCTGACTACAGGCAGTCCTTGGTCGGGTTATGAACTTCTGACTTACAGACAATTCGAACTTAGCCTTTAATTTTATGTAAATTTGCCCTCGCTTTGAAACCCTTGAACCCACCCCTACTCCAACAAATTCATCACACTCACCTTCACTTGCGGCATGTGCAGCTTTTAAATCATTGAAAATGCTTTGAGCCTTTTCTTGCACTAAAAGTAAGGCTAACTAAGAACATATGGACCTGTTCTGACTCACCTACAAATTCGACTTACAAACAGCCTCAGGAACGGATCTCGTTCATCACCCAGGGACTGCCTTACTGAACTGAGATCCTCCTGAAGGGAGTTTTTTAGGCAGCCTGGTGGGAGGAAACCTCAAGAAGGGCATGAGAACGCACTTCCATTCTTAATGAGCCCTTATTGGTTCTTGATGGGCACTATTTCCTCCTCTAAATGCTCACAAAACACTCTCTTCAGAGTAATACCAATAACCATTTTCTTCATTCAACAAGTATTTGTTGAGAACCTACTAACTGCCAAATACTGTTCTAGACACTGGGCATACTGTAAATAAAATAGGCAAAAATCTCTGCCCCCACAGAGCTTATGTTCTTCTGGGGCAACATTAGAGTGTTGACGTTGTTAGATGCTGTCGAGTCAGCTCCGACTCATAGCGACCCCATGTACAACGTAACGAAACAGCGTCATCTTCGCAGTTGTTGCTGTATTTGAGCTCATTGTTGCAGCCACTGTGTCAATCCATCTCGTTAAAGGTCCTCCTTTTTTTTTTTTTTCTGCTGATGCTCTACTTTACCAAGCATGATGTCCTTCTCCAGGGATTTGTCCCTCCTGATAACAGGTCCAAAGTAAGCAAGATGAAGTCTTGCCATCCTCGCTTCTAAGGAGCATTCTTCTTCCAAGGCAGAACTGTTCATTCTTCTGCGAGTCCATAGTATATTCAATGTTCTTTGCCAACACCATAATTTAAAGGCATCAATTCTTCCTCGGTCTACCTTATTCATTGTCCAGCTTTCACATGCATATGAGGTGATTGAAAATACCATGGCTTGGGTCAGGCACACCTTAGTCCTCAAAGTGACATCCTTGCTTTCTAACACTTTAATGAGGTCTTTTGCAGCAGATTTATCCAATGCAATATGTCATCTGATTTCTGGACTGCTGCTTCCATGGGCATTGATTGTGGATCCAAGTAAAATAAAATCCTTAACAACTTCTTATTTTCTCCATTTATCATGATGTTGCTTATTGGTCAGGTTGTAAGGATTTTTGTTTTCTTTATGTTGAGATGTGATCCGTACTGAAGGCTGTAGTCTTTAATCTTCATCAGTAAGTGCTTCAAGCATAAGTGTAGTAGGAAAAAATAGAGGGGCAATGGTCTCAACAAGAAAGTGACATTTGATCAAAGACTTCAAGGAGGTGAGGGAGGGAGGAGACCTTTAAGGCAGAGGGTACACAGCATGAGGGTAAAGGCCTTGAGGCAGCAACTGTGCTGCCCGGCATGTTGAGGAAGAGCCAGGAAGCCGTGTGCCTAGAATTGAGTGAGAAGGTGACAGTAGTAGGCATTGAGATTCAGAGAGGTAACAGTCGGGCCAGATCCCTTAGGTCTTTGCAGACCATCGTAACGTCTTTGGTGTTTATTCTGAGTGCCATGTGGAGCGATCTGTACGCTGAACAAATAATCGTAGAAGCTGGACTTTATGAAGAAGAATGCAGCATCAGAATTGGAGGAAGACTCATTAACAACCTATGATATACAGATGACACAACCTTGCTTGCTGAGAGTCAAGAGGACTTAAAGCACTTACTGATGAAGATCAAAGACTACAGCCTTCAGTATGGAGTACACCTCAGCATAAAGAAAAGAAAAATCCTCACAACTGGACCAATTTCAATATTTTCCCCATTTATCAACTGGATCATGATAAATGGAGAAAATATTGAAGTTGTCAAGATTTTCATTTTATTTGGATTCACAATCAATACCCATGGAAGCAGCACTAAAGTAATCAAACAACTTATCGTGTTGGGTAAATGTGCTGCAAAAGACCTGTTTAAAGTGTTAAAAAGCAAAGATGTCACTTTGAGGACTAAGGTGCACCTGACCCAAGCTATGGTATTTTCAATCGCCTCATATGTATGCAAAAGCTGGACAATGAAAAAGGAAAACCAAAGAAGAATTGATACCTTTGAATTATGGTGTTGGTGAATAATATTGAATATACCATGGACTACCAGAAGAATAAACAAATCTGTCCTGGAGGAAGTACAGCCAGAATGCCCCTTAGAAGCAAGGATGGTGAGACTTTGTCTCATATACTTTGGACAAGTTATTAGGAGGGACCTGTTCCTGGAGAAGGACGTCATGCTTGGTAAAGTAGAAGGTCAGCAAAAAAGAGGAAGACCCTCAATGAGATGGATTGACACAGTGACTCCAACATTGGGCTCAAACATAGCAACGATTGTGAGGATGGCCCAGGACTGGGCAGTGTTTCATTCTGTTGTACATAGGGTCGCTATGAGTCAGAACCTACTTGATGGCACCTAACAGCAAAGAACAACAATGCGGAGCTGTAGTAGAGTTTTCAACAGTGTTATCATCTGATTTCAGATTTTTAATGGGATCGTTCTGACTGCTGTGTTGATACTAACTCATATTTTTTTTAAACACTTTCCTACTTAAGACTCTTTCACATTCATTCTCTCACTTGTAATTTTTTTCTGGATAATCTTGAATGATTGATGTCCAGCTCACTACTCTGGAGGTTTCAGAAACCATCTTCTTCCTTTTGAAATTTGGAACTATACTTACCCTTCCATTCCGCAGATCTATCTGGGGTGACCAACTCATTCCTGTTTGCCCAGGACTTTGCTGGTTTTAGCATGGAAAGTCCAGCATCCTGAGAACCACTTCAGTCCCAGGAAAACTGGGACAGTTGGTCACCTAAGTCCATCTCTTGGTTCTTCAATCTTCCTCAGAAGTCATTAACTGTAGTTCCACAGTTGCATTTGCAAGTTCTCTCGGGGGTAAAATTTATCTGTGCCAGGACAATTAGTACCTAAGAGGTTGCTAACTCACAGATAAGACCTAGAGGATCGATCACACAAATAAGGTCAAGTGGGTAAAGTAAATGTGTGGCTCAGCCAGGTATAATCAATAGGGCATTGGCTCTCAAAGTGTGGCACCAGGACCAGGAGCATCAGCATCACCTGGAAACTGGCTAGAAATGCAACTTCTGGAGCCCTGCTCCAGACCTAGTGAACCAGAAACTGGTGGGGGGCGGGGGGAGCAATCTGTGTTGGAACAAACCCTGCAGGTGATTCTGGTGCGAGTTCAAGTTTGAGAACCATTGCAGTAAGGAGTGACGGGGGCTGTATCCAACTGGAGCACACTCACCTTACCTTTGAAGACATCTAAACTCAATTAAAGGAAAACCTGTGCTGGTCAAACAAAATGTGTGGGAGCTCTCATGGTCTGCAGGCTTCGTCTGCAGCCCCTTGAATCTTCTCTTTCATATGCCCTTTGCCCATCTTGACTTTTACTACCCTATCACTCTAGTTTCCCCTAGGCTTTCCAACCTGAAAATTATTCTCCTTGAAAAATAATTGTAGAGTTTTGTGTTGTTTACATCAGCATTTTATAGTAGCCCCAAGGAAACTGAGAAGTATCTTTTGCTGCCCTTAGTATGCTGAGTTTTAGCTGCTTTGACACCATTTTTATAGCCACACTACTGTCTTTTGTTTGTGCTCGTAATCTATTCCTTTCCATATTTGGTGCGTGCCCTGTTAAAGTCTGAGTTTATCAGCGAGCTTTCTCTGCAGCCAGAGTGGCTCATTTGGTATGTTTTCCATTTTCTCCCTTACTGGAAAGATTTGTAATAGGTAAAAAAAAATTAACTTTCTATTGCTTCCCAAGTTTTTGAAATAGGCTTCCTTGCCTGGCCATAGAAAGATGTCCTGTTCTGTTTTAGTTTCCCTTTTCTTGTCTTTTCTTTCTAACTTTTTAAAATTTACTTTCCTGGGCAAAGAAACTTGCTCCCAGTGCTGTTGCCATTTTTATTTCCCCAAATGCACATTCCTCCTTGTTAAAAAAAAAAGAAAAAAAAAATTAGGACCAAAGTAACAGTTGAGTTGTCCTGTCTTAGCTTCCTGGTGCTGCTGTAACAGAAATACAACAAGAAGGTGGCTTTAAAGAACAAAAATTTATTTTCTCACCGTTTAGGAGGCTAGAAGTCCAAATTCAGGGCACTGGTTCTAGGAGAAGTCTCTTTCTCTCTTTTGTCAACTCTGGGGAGGAACCTTGTCTCCGCTTCTACAGTTTGGTGTTCCTCGGTTCCTTGGAGATCTTCATATGGCATCTATATTACTCCCGTTTGTGCTTGCTTCTGTCTAACCTGCTCTTTTTATAACTCAGTAGACTGATATGACCTCATTAACATAAGAAAAATCCTATTTCCAAATGTGATTATATCCACAGGAACAGGGGTTAGGATTCCAACACATATTTTGTATGGACACAACTCAATCCATAGCTTGTCCCTTCCTCTACTCTCTGAGGGAAAAAAATGGTAAGATGTTCTGTTTTTAGCCAAATACACACTCTAACAGAACTCCAAAGAGTTCAGTCATCCATCACTTCCATTCTCTCTGACATTCATGTCAGAAGTGCCCAAACTTGTCTGGCCATTGGGTTCTCCTGGGGAGCTGCAAAAAGTACTGGTGCCTTTGTCCTACCTCCCCGAGACTGTCGTTTAATTGATATAGGATGTGGCCTGGGCTTTGGAATTTTTTAAGATCCCCAAATTATTCTAATGGCAGACAAGTTTAAGAACCACTGCTCTAGGCCATTTTTCTTTCTTTCTTCTTATTCTTCTTTTTTTTAAAGGGGGTAAATACGTATGTAACAAAACATTTGCTATTTCAATATTCTTCATATGTACAGTTCAGTGACATTAACTTATGTCCATTATGTTGTTCAACCATCATCCTTATCCATTCTCAATTTTTTTTTTCATCATAGGCCAGTTTTGACATTGAACGACATCAGCTTCAGTCATTTCTTGCATCTGGCCAGGTGGCCTATCCTGAACTCCACAATTTAAATTATGTTTCTTAATAATCTTATGCTCAGCTATCTCCAGCATGTGTTTGGAGTTGTAGGTTTCCAAACATCCAGCACCACTTCATCATTCTTCATAACAGTTGTGTTTCTTTTGCATCAAGAAGTGTTTTTCAGACTGTGTTCTAGAGAACTCACATGGGAAGGGGAGTGGGAGAGAAGTTGCTGACCAGGTTTCAGACATTTCCACCTTAAGTTCAGCTGTAAAAATGGCGGCCTGGTGTCAGACCTCCTTGTCTAACTTCACAAAGGGGAAGGAGAATGAGGATCAACATCAGCCCAAGGCTGATTCCTATGAGATGGAGGTCAGACATACCTCCTCTCTTTAACCTTTCAATTCTGACACCAGCCGTCCCTCCCATGGCACTCTCACTTCTCTGCTGGGTTTGATACTTTGTTGCAGTGGCCACACAGAACTCACAGACCATACTCACAGTTATGAGGTTTATTAGGGAAGTAACAGGTTGCAATTCAGGATCAGAAACGACTCAGGATAGTTCTTCGGTCAGGACAGCTTCTCGGCTCTGCCTGCAGTCAGGCCTCTCTCTCAGCCCCTCAGTCTCTGCCCTGCTTGGGCAAGTGTTACAAAGCTCTTTAGCTCCGCCAATAAATGCCCAGAGGCACCCGACTCTGCCATTTCCTCAGGCTGAATGTGCTGAGCTCTCGCACAGAGCTCAGTGAGTCAGAGACTCCGCCAAGTGCCCTAAGACATCCTACTCATATACCAAGCCTCCTGCCCAAAGGCACTCACACCCAGGGATGGATTACCCAATAAGCAAGGTGTGCACAGACTTACTTGTGCTTACTTACTAATCTACAGTGCACAGTTTTGCCTGTTTTTCACCACATTCAAAGATGTGGTGGAACCCATGTGAAATTGTACACAGATTAGTAAATAAACACGATTAAGCCGTGCATGCCTTACTTGCTGGTTAATCCGCCCTTGGGCACACCCACTGTAGCTGCCTCACTCCGTGGGCCAGGAAGCCCACTGCGTTATCTCGTGGTGGTCTCATGGTTCTGCTGCTGCCATTTCTCAGCCATGCTTACCACCCCTTCTCATCGTCTGGTGCCTTCTTTGATGTTACACCTCCAGGATCTAGGAGGTTCTTAGCACAGAGACCCTGGATCCAAAAGACGCATTCCACTGACGGCTCTTCCTGGTGTTAGAGAGATATCCCCCGTCTCCACTTCTGGAACTGGCTCCCTTTAAGCCTAGTGGGATGGCAAAACTGACCAATCCCCTTGCTAGGGTTCCATACACCTTGTTTGCACAGTCCCACCCTCCTACAAAGGTTCCATGCACCTTATTTGCATTATTAGCAGCTGTCTAATCCTCTTGGTGGGCCACAAATATCTTATTTGCATAGTCCCATCCTATCATTTTCTGGAAGTCACAAGACCATGCATGGCTAGAAGGGCCATATTAAGTAATTCACTGCACTGCATCAGTGAAAGGAACTGTGCTTTCAACTGTTTTATTTATTAGTCCTTCTAGGTAAAATTTCATTTGAACAAAGTGTTTAGATGCTTAAAAGTTTGAAAACTACTCATATAGAGTATATAGCCCCTCCTAACCACGGTTGTACTTTCAGTTCCTATCTCCCCAAAGTCCAGTGATACCAGTGAGCTCCATAACTACTGCCCTGTATTGAGATCCCAAACTCACTTTATTTATTGCCTGTATTTTGTGTTTTGGATATAGACATCTGAAGCTATACATATGGCTCCCAGAAATGTTCTCTGATTATGTTGTCCTCCAAATCACTGGGCACCTCCCATACAGTTCTTTTTTCTATATTATTTATGCTGTTTTCCATGGGAACTAGTTTCACAATTATGGAATGTATATATTTATTTTAAATAGTTTTTCTGATTACAAAAGTAATGTTCTCATTGTAGAAAACTGGGTAGTAAGACAACTCTAAAGAATAAAATGAAAATGATCTGTAATGCCATCACTCGTAGATAACCATAGTTAATACCCATTTGGCACATGTTTCTCCTGTTTTTGTTTTATGTACATATGGATATATTTTTACAGAGTTGAGCTCATACTGTATAACATCAAATAATGAGCATTTTCACATGCCATTTAAACTTTATCAAAAACATTTTAATATCTGCATAATATTCTATCATATGTATATAATTTGTTTGACAGGTGTTTTTGGCTGTTTATTTAAATTGTGTTGTGATATACGTCCTTGTGTGTAAATCTTTGTCTGCATTTCTGATCATTTTCTTAGGAACAAAACATAAAAGGAAATTTACTGAGTCAAAGGCTATTAACATTTTTAAGGCTTTTAATGCATATTCCAAAATTACTTTCCAAAAACTTTGTCCCATTTTATATTGTACCATAAGTGTTTTAAGGAGGCCATTTACAATTTTTTGCTAATTTGCTAGTGGAAAATTTTTTCTCATGTCTTCGATGACCTTTTTTTCATAAATTATCAAATTTATGTGTATTTTTTTATTGGCGTGATTATTTGATTAATAAATAATCGCCTCCAATGTAAGAGGTTATAAGGGATCCCTATAATGTCCCTAAGGATCCCTGGGTGGCCCAAATCATTTGTATTCAGCTGGTAACCAAAAGATTGGCAGCACTGAGGAAGAAAAGGCAGGCAACAACAACGTAATGGCCCTAAAGGCAAAATCTTTATTTTGCTCACGGATGATTCTCAGTGCCAGGCGCTTGGAAGATGTTCAGAGAATATTTATTAAATGAATGAATGAGTGAACAGTAACGTTAACAGTATTTTTTTTTTCATTTTTCTCTTCTTTAAAAATTTTTTTCATTCTTTTCTATTTTTGGGACTAACACTTTTTACGTAATTATTAAACCAATACCAAACCCATTGGCACTGAGTCAATTCCAACTCAGCAACCCTATAGGACATAGTAGAACTGCCCCGTAGGTTTCCAAGGAGCTGCTGGTGAATTCAAACTGCTGACCTTTTGGATAGCAGGCCAGCTCTTACCTACTACGCCACCAGAGCTCCTTATGTAATTATTAGACATTTCTATTTCTTCTTCTGTGACTTTTCTCTCCATGTCTATGTCCTTGACTCCTTTTCTACTGGAATCTTAGCTGTGCAACTAATACAGGTAGTCCCTGACTTACAATGTATTCAAGTTACGATAAACCACACTTAATGACCGTCTTTTTTTTTTTTGTACATCTTGTATTAGTGATATGTACTACATACAATGTTAAGCATGTAATTTGCTGATGCTACCATTATCTGTAAGTTTACATGTGATGTTTACAAGCCCCAAAGACAAATAAAGATGGGATTTATAAAGATACTGATAATGAAAGGCAATAATAATGAAAACTGAAAAACAAAAAGAGATTTTCTGCTTATGTCACAACTGACTTACAAAGGACTTGATGGGACTGTCAGAGTTATTGGAAGGCAATCCTGTTGTAAGTCGGAGACTACCTGTAGCTAGCATGGCCTTCAAAGTCAGAAAGACTTTGGTCCAAATTTTGTCCAAATTTTGGTGTGACTTGAACAAGTATCTTAATCTCTCTAAGCTTCATATTCCTGTCCTGCAAAATGGAGATAATATTAATCCCTACCTCATCAAATTGTCTTGAGAATTAAATGAGATAATGCACGTTCAGTACACGGCCCATAAAATATTTAATAGATGTTTAACTTTATAATCTTAAAAATTTATGAGTTATTAATACAGTAAAGTATATTAATTTTTGTGTCATTATTTA
>NW_004443945.1:20201912-20227345 GCF_000243295.1 Trichechus manatus latirostris | reverse complement strand
TAAAAATATATTTAAAATCAACTATTTTTTTAAAACTCTGTAGCCTATACTTTGGTATTTCTTCCATTGCTTTTATGCATAGAAAGGTTTTTTCTATCCCCAATCACCTCTGTTTCTTAAAGTTTTGTGTTTATTACTTAACTTTATGATCAATCTGAAAATTATTTCACTTTAAGGCAAGAAATGAGACTACTACTTTCTTGCAACTAGACAATTTCCCCAAAACAACTTATTGAATAATTCACCTTCTTCTCAGTGAATTATGATCCTTTCAAACTTTATTACAAATGAAGTCCTTGTATGCACTAGGATTACCTGTCTTGTTCTATTGCTTGGCTTTTCTGTTCTTGAATCAGTAATATAGTGTTTTATTTGTTGTTGTTCTTGTGTGTTCAAGTCATTTCTGACTCATAGCAACCCTATGTGACAGAGTAGAACCGCTCCATTGTCCTAGGCTATAATCTTTACGGGAGCAGATTGACAAGTCTTTTCTCCTGAGGAGCCGCTGGTGGGTTTGAACTGCCAACCTTCAGTTAGCAGCTGAACACTTAACCACTTAACTCCTTGTCTTTTATTTACAAATAGTGTAATTCATTTTAATATTTTATAAGGCAAGTCCCCTTCGTCACTTTTCCCCCCAAAAAAGTTATCTCTTAGCTACTTTCACTTTTTTCTTCAAGTCAAAAGATTCTTTTAGGAATCTCATACATTGCTGGTGTGAATGTAAAGTAGTAAAATACCTATACAGGAGAATTTGGCAATATCTAATAAAACTACCCACCAACCACCTGTCAGTTTCTTATACTGCGGTGGCTTGCATGTTGCTATGATGCTGGAAGCTATGTCACCAGTATTTCAAATACCAGCAGGTTCACCCATGGTGGACAGGTTTCAGAAGAGCTCCCAGACTAAGACTAGGAAGAAAGGCCTGGTGGTCTAATGCCAAAAATTAGCCAATGAAAACCCTATGGAATCTCAACAGAGTGCTGGACGATGAGCTCCCTAGGTTGGAAGGCACTCAAAATACACGATAGCTGCAACAATGGACTCAAGCATCCCAACTGTTGTGGAGATGGTGAAGGATTGGGCAACATTTTGTCCTGTTGTACATGGGGTCGCCATGAGTTGAAGCCAGCTAGATGGCAACGAACTACAACTTTGGTTTAAATTAATGTATACTTAGAAATCACATTCTTTGACTGTGAAACTTGAGGTGAAAGAGCCTACTGATGTGCAGCTGAGTTCAATGAGGTACGAAGTGACATGTTTTGAACTTAGAAATCTATGGCTTTCACTCCTAGGACTATTTTTCCTAAGAAATTATTTCATATCCTATTGTTTGGTTCGGTGTTTGAGGAGTTTAAATGGTTTTTAATTTGAGAAGGTTTACTAGTCTTAATTAAAGTACAGTAAAAACCAAAGCACTCAACGAAGTTCTCTCTTCCCAGTCTATAATATGGCAAATACCACCCAATCACACACTTCCATTTTAGTAGATCTTAGATGAACCAAGACAAGGAAAGCATATTCACAAACTCATTTGTTGTATAAGCATTTTTTTTATTTTACTGTGTTAAAAAAATATATAATAAAACATTTTCCATTTTAGCTATTTTTAAGTGTAGAATTCAGTGGCATTAATGACATTCGCCATGTTGTGCAACCATCACCACTATCCATTTCCAAGTTTTTCATCACCCCAAACAGAAACTCAGTGCCTCTTAAGCAGTAACTCCCCTCTCCTGCCGGCCCTTGTAACCACTAATAAACTTTTGTTTCTCTGCATTTGCCTATTCTAGATATTTCATAGAAGTGGGATCTTACACTGTTTACCCTTTTCTGTCTGACTTATTTCATTCAGCATGTTTTCGAGGTTCGTCCATGTATGTTGTATGTGCATTTTGTAACACATCAAGAAGGTTTTCTTACTGAAGGGTGGGGAGTGGGGGAAGGTGAAGGCCATATCCCTGAACATGGAAATAGCTTTATTGAGAGATCTCTTCATGGCATTATTTTTTAAGGTCATGGGATTTTACCTGTTTAGGAAAAGTTAAAACTGAAAATCCCTTGGTTTTCGTATGTCAGATTTATTATTTTATTCATTATTATTATTTTTCTTTCTTTCCAGAGATAGACTACTGTGCCTCACCCAATCATGGATGTCAGCATGAGTGTTTTAACACAGAGGATTCTTATTCCTGCCGTTGCCTGAAAGGGTTTACCCTGAATCCAGATAAGAAAACCTGCAGAAGTAAGTCACAGTGGGTGTTAGAGAAGGGCTTGTTCTACCAAATGCCCCTTTAGGTAGTTTTCCTTTCCTTTCGAATCTTAAGCACAATATAGTTTTACCTAGTATTTGTGTTTACTAACATGACTCTGCCCTTTATTTTACCTTTTGGCTTATTGATCCTACTATAAGGATAACGATTTTTACAGATATGAATAGACTGGGTCTGGCCATTGGACTCATGTAGCAAAGTCAGAGCCCAAGTTGAAGCTCCCACCTATCTGAAATGAAATGTATTTGGGATTTGAGAAAGAAATGTCTAATCCCAGAGCTGGTTGATAAAAGGAGCTGGTTTCTTCCAGTTCTATAAGATTGGACACTTTATGGCTTTCAAGAGGGAGGAAATGAAGGAAGAAGAAAAGTAAGACTCTGGGGCATCCTAGCAGCATTTAAGGGGCACAAAGTGTCAGAAGTATGATATTAACGATGTGCCAAGCCTTTCATGTGGCACATCAAGGGGCTTGACCAGGGCTCCAGAGCATGGACCTCAAACAGGATCTCTTCAAACCAGATTATTCCTGAGAGACCACTAAAACAGAAGCTTCGTACAGACAGAGATTTTTGTCTTTTTCTCACTGCTGAATCCTCAACACCTCAGAGTGCCTGGCCATATGGAATAGGTGCAGCCTAATATTTGTTGAATGAATGAATCAGTGAATCTCTCTGAGACTTACCATCCTGGGGAAATCACAACTGTTGTTTGAATTACTCAGTCTTGTTCAAAAGAGGGCCTTTTTAAAACACGCAAGTTGTGATTTTTTTTCAGAAGTATTCCCATAGTCAGTACACTCTCATGCGCAATGGATTGTTTGAGTTCTTCCGACAATGTCATTCACAGAATTCTCAGAGCTCCTCTGTGCTTCTTCACCCACTCCTTCCTGGCAATATGTGTAGCAGGACTGAGTTTTCAAAGGTTTAACCATGTATCTCTTTTGAACAACATTGTGAGCTCTATGATTGAATCTAGATGAGTCACATTCTGCTAGTAGCACATATTAACTTCTGCACTCCTTCTAATATATGTTAAACATTGTTTGGTAGCAGATGGCTGTGGAGCCCGTATTTTGAAACAGCCTCATTTATAGAAGTGCCCACTGCCTTGCCTGGATACAAACTCTGGAAAAAAAACTCATTGCTGTCGAGTCCATTCCGACTCATTGTGACCCTATAGGACAGAGTAGAACTGCCCCACAGAGTTTCCAAGCAGCACCTGGTGGATTTGAACTGCAGACCTTTTGGTTAGCAGCCATAGCACTTAACCACTATGCCACCAGGGTTTCCAAACCCTAGAAAGATCCAAGCATTAAATGGGAATTTTAATTGAGAGCATTCAGAGTGTGAGAACAATTAGATGGAGTATATTCCAGTAGACCATAGATGCACATAATACGTTGGAGGGCCAACTTTTTTGGCCTCTCCTTCTGTGCTGTTCACACCTTCTTCCAGGGGGAGTGTGTCAGTGGTTGACACCCAGGGAAAGTCACTCACTGGCAGATTCATTTGTGGACCGAAAGCTCTTACGTGAAAGAGGATAATTAGATGTGGTTCAACTCAGACTCTCCTTGTGGTTGCAAGCCTCACTTTGTGTTACTAATGGAGTGAGTGAAGAAAGGAAACAAGTTAGGCACGCGGCCATCGGTGGAGAGAATTTCCTTTAAGTTCTGCAACTCTTACCAGTCCTGCATGATTCCCTCAACCTTTGCCTCTCTCTCCACACCCTGCCTGGAGAGGAACTTGGAATAAGAGAAGAATCCAAGGCAGTGAGCACACCATTATCAATGGAGGAGGGAGGCCAAAAACAGGAGGGAGAGTGGCGAGGAAGTGACTGTTTGGGAGTAGTTTGACTATCAGTCATCGACCCGCAGATGGGCCTGTTTGCAGACTGCGGCACAGTCCAGAGTCCCTAATGCTCATTCGTATATATTCAGTGACTATAGCTCCATTTCCTCTTTAGCCAGGTGTCCTAATTTTCTATCCAAGAAAAATAGAATTTTTTTCCTACAACACTGGTGTCCTCATCAGCCCTTCTCCCCAACCCTGCTTCTTCATTACATTTTCCATTGTCTTTGCTGCGAACTCAGCCCTCTCAACTCCTGAGGTCAGCCTCATAGAGCTTCCCCTGACGTAATGTTTGCACTTGGTGGGTTATGGCAGACAGCTGTGAATGGAAGCGAGTGCTCACTGTCTGCCGTTCTCTGGGGCATTCCATGGAAGAGGGAAGCAAAGACACTGGATTTAAAATCTGAAGCTTTTATTAGAAGTTGAGGTCTCCTAAGTGATCTGATTACAAATCTAGAGCTCAGGGTACAACCATTTACAGTTAATGGAGGTTGATCGATGGGGCTATTTTCAAATCTAATACAAAATCTATTTTTCAAAGGAATTTGATGTTATTCAACTAAGCTGGAAAAAAAAGTTCAAGGCAGGATCTTACTGAAGAAAAAACTCTTGGCCAGGATTTGTTCTTCCTCCTCCTCCCGGCATCATTTCTCCTACTAAAAAGTACCGTCATCGTCTGACTTAAAAGCATAAATTATTAAGGCGGAGGTGCAAAGCCCAGAAACTGGGTCTGGCCTGGCTCTCTAGGTGGGGCTCCAGAGCTGAATCTGATGTGGGTGGGACTCAGTGTGCTGGGCTCCAGGATTGCTCATTCTGGTACCACAGGCTGGTTGGTGCTCCCTGGAGCTGGAGATACTACTCTTAGAAAAGCAGGTGTAGGTAGACACAGGTTGGACTGAGCTGGAAGATGTGAGGTCCAGCCTTGGCAAGGTCACTCATATCAGCCATGTGATCTCAGACAGGCCATTTTACTCCTCTGGACATGGATTTCCTAAACTGAAAGAATAGGACTTCCTGTTTTATTCTGATGCCTTGTCCAATTTTTCTGAATCTTACTATCTGTGCCACTCAGCTGGCATTATAATTTAGTGCCTGGGGTCACTAATATTTAATGTTTTTAATGTCTTACCTTCCCACTAAGGATCCCTGGTGGTGTAATAATTAAGCACTCAGCTGCTAAATGAAAGGTCAATGGTTCAAACCCACCAATGGCTCCATGGGAGAAAAGACCTGGCAATCTGCTCCCATAAAGATTTCAGCCTAGGTCATAACAAAGTTTATTAAGAAAATGTTCTGCATCCTACTTTGGTGAGTGGCGTATGGGGCCTTAAAGTCTAGCGAGCAGCCATCTAAGATGCATCAATTGGTCCCAACCCACATGGAGTAAAGGAGAATGAAGAACACCAAAGTCACAAGGGAAGTATTAGCCCAAGAGAAAGGGCCACATAAACCAGAGACTGATTCAGCCTGAGACCAGAAGAACTAGATGGTGCCCGGCTACCACTAATGACCACGTTGGCAGGAAACACAACAGAGAGTCCCAGATGAAACATGAGAAAAGTGGGGTGCAGAACTCAAATTCTAGTAAAAAGACCAGACTTAATGGTCTGACTGAGACTGGAGGAACCCTAGAAAGTATGGCCCCTGGACTCTCTGTCAACCCAGAACTAAAACTGTTCCCGAGGCCAACTCTTCAGACAAAGATTAGACTGGACTATGGGACATAAAATGATACTCGTGAAGAGAGTGCTTCTTAGCCCAAGTAGATACAGGAGACTAAATGGGCAGCTCCTGTCCGCAGGTGAGATGAGAAGGCAGAGAGGGTCAGAAGCTGGTTGAATGGACACGGGAAATCAGGCATGGAAAGAAGGAGTGTGCTGTCACAGTACAGGGAGAGCAATTAGGGTCACATAACAATGTATGTATAAATTTTTGTATGAGAGACTAACTTGGATTGTAAATTTTCACTTAAAAGTACAACAATAAAATTAAAAAAAGAAAAAAAAGATTTCAGCCTAGGAAACCCTATGGTACAGTTCTACTCTGCCCTATAGGGTTGCTATGAATCAGAAGTGACCTTCCCAGTTGGGTCTCCTTCTTTGAGTTCCATGTAGAGTTCTCTGTGGAGTTGGCACTCATAAAGACTTTAATTTATTGTCTGACAGTTCCATCATCTGACCTTGGAGAGGTTTACTGGCCACGCTGGGACTTACCAGTTTGTGAGGAGACCTAACCAGATATGCGGTGCATAGTAGGCACTCAATAAATACTTACTGAGTGAATAAATGAGTAAGTGAATATCTAAGTAACACACATGAAGAAATATGACTCAGGTATGTAAAGAAAGCAAAGAGCTACAGTTAAACCTCTGCTATATGGAACCATCCAGAAAAGGGTCCTTTCAAATAGCTGTTTGCTAGATAGCTGAATAATAACCTCATTAAGAATCTAAATGTTTTTCAGTTGGATCATTTTGGGTATAAAACTTTCTTAAAGACAATGCTGGCTTTTTAAAACAGAGTGTGCTGAAGATAATTTCACCTTTCCCAGACAGCCCAGGTTCCCTTCTATGAGCTTTGGTTACTGATGTGTAATGAAGTCATTCCTGCAGGCCCTACGCTAACTAGCCCCAGTCTGTTGGGCCCTTTGTGTTCTGCTTGTTTGTTTGTTTGGGGCTGATGTTTTATTGCCGGGCTTATTTTTCTTGATCAAAGTTCTTCTTTGCTTGTACCTGGGTACTCCATTTTGCTCCGCACAGGTGAGTTTGTTGATGAGTTCCAGACAGATGAACCAAAACTGCACACAGCTAACAATATTCTGCCTCTCCTCATGCAGAAGGGAGTAGTTACGGAGAGAGTGACAAGGGTCAATAACAGCACCGTGATATCTCCTCCTGTAGGCCATCACCTGCAGCATGTCATGGAGACTTCCGTCTGCGCACTCAGTCTGTGGTCGCTCGTTCTTATACTCAATGCATACAGGCAGTTCTGTCCACCACCCACTGAGGGGGAGCACATAATGTACCCTTTAAAGGATGGGTCTGGGGTCCCTCAAGACTGACTTCCATTTACTGCTCCATTTTTACTAGCTCTGGGATCGTGAACAAGATATTAACCTCTCTCAAAAAAAAGATATTAACTTCTCCAAATCTTCATTTCTGCATCTTTAAATTATGGATAATAATAGCACATACCTTGTAGAATCAAAGGAAATTGTGTTTATAAAGTGCTTAGCCTAGTGCCTGGCATTTAGTAGGTGCTTAAGAGTTGTTAGCAGCTATGGTTATCATCATTAACATCATTATTGGGGGCCTCTGACAATGAGGAAAAAATATGGTCTGAAAGAAAGAGATTGAGGCATCACACCAAAATATGTTACATAACCATTGTGACGAATGCTGTGAAAGAGAGGTCCAATGCTTGAAAGAGAGGTCATGGGACATCGCTGGGGAAAAGACATTGAGCTAACATGTGATAGAAGATAGGGATTAACTAAGTAATGGTGGGAGTGGAATGGGAAGGATAGGGCATTACAGGTAGAAAGACCAGCAGGTACATGAGAAGGGTCTGGAATAAACCGGAATGAGGCTGCGAAGTGACTCCTAGGCCGTACTAGAGGTCTCAGTCTTTATCCTAAGGGCAGTGAGGAGCCATTGATACAAGAGGGTGACACGTGTCATATCTAGAAGTTATTTGTATATGTAAGCTCCCTCAAATACTTTTTGGGAAGAGACATGATAAATAAAAATAAAATGTGTACATTCTTGGTTCATTACTTTATGGTTTCAGATTATTTCCCCTGTATCAGTTAGGATACTTTTTGGCCATACAAAACAGAAAATTCAATAAACAATGTCTTAAGCCATGGACATTTACTTTTTACCTAAGAGTTCCAGCAGTGGTTGGTCCCAGAGTTGACTCATTGTTACCAAGAACCCAAACTCCTTCTGTCCTTTTATTCCGCCATCCTCAGCATGTTGACTTTTCATTCTCATGCTTGTTGCTTCATGGCTACAAGACAGCTGCTGCAGCTCCAGGTATCATACCCTTACACTATACTAGATCCAAAGACAGAAAGAAAAGAGGGCAGGAAAAGGTATTTCTCCTCATGTACCTCTGTCTTTTCAGGGAGGAAAATCTGTCCTAGGGGCCCCAGTAAACTTCTTATGTCTCATTGGCCAAGATTAGGGCATATTCCCACCCTTAAAACCAATTACTGGCAAAGAAGAACATGGTTGCCAAGCTGGCTTAGACCAAACATGATTCATTCCCTGGGGGTTAGGGTTCTATTCCCAGGAAGACAGAGGTAATGGTTGTTGGCAAGGCAACAAACATCCCCAGAAAAAGAACACTGCCGTACTGTTAAACTAATCCAGCCCAGCCAATGAGGTTGGTGGTGACCTTTTCTCCAGCACCAGTCTCATAAAGGCCCTTCACAAGCTCATTTTATTTCCTTTTACAGTTCTCCATCTCCCCCATAACCTGCTGTTTGTGGGATCGTATGGTTTTAGCATTTTCTACCAGGAAATGAAATTGTTAATTGGCTACTGGTAATGATGGAGTTTCCATCTGCTGGCAGGAACGCGGCTTGGACAGGGGTTATTCTTACAATGGAACAGAACTGCAGTAACCTGGGGCAGCATCAGAAATATGTCTTCTGATGTATTTTCAGTTTGATAGTGTGGATGCTCTCATGATCTCACGCAGAGCAAAGTTAAGCATTTGGGGCCCTTCTTAATGTAACTGCCACTTCCTGACTCTCCTAAACAGCTGTATATTTTGCAAGATCAGCTTTTGTTTATTCGACCTCATGTTGTCCAGTGTGACTGCTGGATGTCACTGGAGACGCCAGCTTCCTAATGCTTTGGGTCCTGGTGATCAGATTAACTCAAGGAGGAGACCGATTGGATTTTCTCAGCTTTTCCATCTTTCTTAGAAGGGGAAGGGCGGGGAGCTGTGGTCCTTGCCTTAGTCATCTAGTGCTGCTATAACAGAAATACCACAAGTGGATAGCTTCAACAAAGAGAAATTCTCTCACCGTCTAGTAGGTTACAAGCCAAAATTCAGGGCGTCAGCTCCAGGGGAAGGCTTTCTCTCTCTGTTGGCTTCTCATCAATCTTCCCCTGGAGTAGGCGCTTCACCACGCAGGAACCTCACGTCCAAATGACGCGCTGTGCTCCCGGCACTGCTCTCTTGGTGGTGTCAGGTCCCTAACTCTCTGCTCACTTCCCTTTCCTTTTATCTCTTTTAAGCTAAAAGGTGGTGCAGGCCACACCCCAGGGAAACTCCCTTTACATTGGATCAGGGTTGTGACCAAAGTAAGGGTGTTACAATCCCACCCGAATCCTCTTTAACATAAAATTACAATCACAAAATGGAGGACAACCACACAATACTGAGAATCATGGTCCAGCCAAACTGATACACACATTTTTGGGGGGGCATAATTCAATCCATGACAGTCCTCAACCTATTTCTCTGTTCGTTGGCTATCAGAGGGGAAAAAGACCAGTGCTGAAGACTCCAGAGGTATACTTCAGGCATCAGGTTTTCTTTCAAACAAGCTCCCAGAGAGCAGGCACTGTTTTCTCTGCATCCTGCAGAGCGCCTCATTGACTGAAGTGCTCCTGCCTTTCCCCCTTCTCTGCAAAGTCTTCCTAAGGGCACCGCTCTGGCCTTGTCCCTTCCACAAACACTCCCACCTCACCCCAGCCCTCCAGCCCCCTGTCTGACCCCTCATAGGCTCCACCCCACGGCTTGCAAGGTCTTGCATGGCTCTCTTTACCACCCCAGCCTCATCTGAATCCTCTGCTCTTTGTAGCTCCCCCAAATGCGCTCGCTAACCCTCATCCACAGGCCTTTGTGTTTGCTGCTCCTTACTCTCTGCTCTCTCTCGACCCGCCATGCTTTACCTGCCTGACTCCTCTTCAAGGCCTCCAGCTGGTCATCACCTCCTCCGGGAAGACCCCCTGATCCCAGGAGTCTGTTGGGCCTCCCCATCTGGCTTTGTGTTGTATCATCTCTCTGTCTTATGACTGCCTGCTCACGTGTCTGTCTCCTCACTACAGCGGGAGCCCTTTAATTAAGGCAGGAGCCTCAGCTGGAGTGACTCCATTCCCACCACCATTTCACCCCCCTCACCCTGCCTTCACATCTAGCTCAGGGCCTGGCACTTGGTTGGTGAAGAAATGAAGAAATGACCCATTCAGGGCTCACTCTGCAGACAGGCACCCACCAGCTGTCTCCATGGGGTGCTGGGAGAGACCTGAGGGGCTGACCTCACTGCCCTTAGAGAAGCCCAGAGATAGATGAAGGGTCTACCCTTTCTCTCCTCAGGGATCAACTACTGCGCTCTGAACAAACCAGGCTGTGAGCATGAATGCATGAACACAGAGGAAAGCTACTATTGCCGGTGCCGCCGGGGCTATACCCTGGACGCCAATGGCAAGACCTGCAGCCGTGAGTGTGCCCCCGGGGCAGGCAATGCTGGGGAGATGGGCTCCAGCAGGCTGTCCGGGCTCACTGGCAGCCAGTCACTTCTGAGACTCCTGGGTTTCCTGTGGGCCTGATGGTCCAACAGACTTAACCTCTCCTAGCCTCAGTTTCATCATCCATAAAATGGGACTATTAAAAATACCTACCTAATAGGGGGGCACGAACGGTTAAGCACTCAACTAACTACTAGCCGAAAGATTGGCAGTTCAAACCCACCCAGAGGTGCCTTGGAAGATAGGCCTGGTGCTCTGCTTCCAATTGGTCACAGCCATGAAAACCCTATGGAGCAGTTCTACTCTGCACAGATGGGGCCACCATGAGTCAGAATTGACTCGACGGCAACTAACAGCAGGGTGAGTGGTAAGGATTAAAAGAGTCAATACGTATAAAACACTTAGAACAGTGGTGCCAGGCACATAATACGCGCTCAGTAAATACTAACTAATATTATTATTTGCCGCTAAGAACATCAGCTGGGAGTCAGGCAGGCCTAAATTCAAATCCAGGTTCTACCACATATCTTGGGCAAGTTATTTAATTTCTCTAAGCCTTGATTTCCCATCTGTTTGAAAAGAAAAAAGTGAAGATAATAATAGTATTGATCTCCCAGGGTTAAGGGGAATAACAGGGGCCATTTCAGTCTCTTAGCACTGCCTGGCACAAGGTAAGCATTCAGTCAATGGTAATAATTCATTATTATCATAGAGCCATGAAAGTGATCAGTGCCTGGCCTTATGTCACCTTGAGTTGGCATGAGAGGCCAGAAGGGACAGACCTCAGAAAGTACTTGTGCTACCACAGAGCTGATCTAAGGGCAGAGCTGACAAACATGCGGCTTTTTGTGAAGGCTTTTCTTCATTTCCTTGTGTAAGAGCCACAACAAAGCTCCATTTGGTGATGTAAATGCATGGAAACTTGCAGGCTTTGCCAGCTGGATGGCTCCGTCATTCTTTATGAGGCACAGTCTCCTCTGGCCCAGGCCAGCAGGGGTGGGAGCCCATGAGCACTGTGGTGGCTCCCTGTGACCCTGGCACACTGGGATGGGGGCTCGGTGACATAGAAGGGGCCCTTTGTGTGGTTTTCACCCAGCAAGCCGCGCATCTGCTCCAGCTTTGGAGACAGAGATAGATTGTGAATGAGAACAGTGCAGCTGTTGAACACTTGGACCCTAAACCTCCAGGAGGGGAGGCTTCACAAATGAAGTATTAGGGACAGAACAGCCCTCAGGAAAACTTGCTCCCTTCAGTCTTCAGAGGGAACAAGTGCTTCAGTCAGGCTTTCTAAGGGCTTATCTTGGAGGTCAAAGAACTTTTGAACCAGCAAATGGGTGCAAAAGTCAGCACCCTGCAGTATTGGATGTCTCTGAGTCCTATGAGAAGCCAGTGGAGAGCAGAGGGTCTTTCATTCAACAAGGAGACGCCTTTGTGAAGACGGGTATATGTAGATCCTGCCTTCTTCCAGGAGTGTGGGGCCCTGGCAGGTTTCCGGGGCAGGGTGGGCATGACCTGACTGAGCCCACCTAGACCACATGGCCATGGCCTGCCTCTCCCACCTAGCATGTCTTGAGGGAGCCCAGAAATGCTCAGAGCAGGGGCCAGAAGAGATTAGGGTCTCTTGTCTCTCCGTGATATAATAAGAAGGATCCTCTAGTCAGCTCTGAAAACCAGTTGCCATTGGGTCGATTATAACTCATGGTGACCCCACGTGTATCAGAGTAGAACTGTGCTGCACAGGGTTTTCAATGGCTGATGTTTTGGAAGATCACTAAACCTTCTTCTGAGGCACCTCTGGGTGGACTCGAACCTCCAACCTTTCAGTGAGTAGCCGAGCACGTTGTTAACCACCCAGAGACTCCGCTTAGCGCCATTTTGTCTAGATATCCCCAGAGAAAGCCATGGTATTCTGCTCCCCTTGAGGGCTCAGGGAGCCCCAGGCCATAGTAACAGCAAGCTCTGACAAGGGCCTTGGTCTGCGCAGGGCATTGCTGTAGCACTTTCCATCTGCTAACTCTTTATCCTCACAATAGCCCTATGAGGCTGCTCCATTCTTATCACTATTTAAAGATAGGAAAATGGCAACACACAAAGATTGAGTAACTTTCCCAGAGTCACACGGCCAGTAAGTGGTAGAACCAGAATGTGAACACAGGCATCTGGCTCCTGAGATCCTGTGTCTGCAGTAGGTGCATCCAGCAGTGGAACGTTCCAGAAGGCACTGGTCCCAAGCTCCTTGGGGGTGAAGAGACCCACTTGGTGGCCCTGCACAAGGCCTCCAGTGTCTCTCCGGTCTCTGGGGGTGCACTTTCTCCATCAGAGAAATCTGGGAGGCCATCTGCAGGGCTGTGGGAGCCGCTTACCACAGCTGTGTGTTCACTATCCTTCAGCACTTGCTGCCCAGCAGAGCCAGCTGTGTGACCTTCCAGTGCCAGGATCGGCCCCACATGCAGGCCCAGGCTTTTGGTTTATTTTCTGAAATTAAGTGTCCTGGTTATGGGAAAAGGGAACAAAACAAAACAAAACACTTTTTCGTTTGCAAATAGAAATGAAGCTATACCACTAATTCTTACTCAGCACTATTCAATAACAGCAAGCATTCATTGAGTGGTTACCGTGTGCCAGGTACTGTTCTGACGGCTTTACATGTATCAACTCATCAAATCCTCACCACATTCCTATAAGAAAGCAACAGTCACCATCCCCACTTCCCAAGTAAGGAAGTGACTGGCCCAGCCTCTCATGGCTAGGAAATGGTGGGGATGGGATTTGAGCCCAAGTAGTTTGATGCTATAAATTCAAGTGGACCCAGAGGCCTCTTGGAAGAAATGCCTGGTGACCTACTTCTGAAAAATCAGCCATTGAAAACCCTGTGGAGCTCAGTTCTACTCTGACATACATAGGGTCGCCATGAGTCAGAATCAACTCCATGGCAACTGTTTTTTTAGTCTGACGCCAGAGCCTTCATTCTTAAGCGCTGCTTTTGTCAGCTGTGTGGCTTTGGGCAAGCAACTTGACCTTCCCTAGCCCCGGTTTTCTCTCTGTAAAATTAAAATAGCACCTGCTTGGAGACTGGGAAATGAGTCTTTAGGGCTGTACTCTTCCAAAACACGAATGGGAATAAAAACAAACAAACAAGGCTAATTTTCCAGAGAGCCCAAGGGCGCTGGATGAAACGCAGCCTTCCCCAGGGCTAGTTTTGATACCAGTGAAATGAAATAGTCCCTGAGGGGCTTTGCCCAAGAACGTTTTGTTTGTTTAATGCTCCTACCGGTATGGCAGGCTCCTGGGTGGCTCAAAGGTTTGCTCTCCACTGCCAACCTAAAGGTTGGTGTAATACTCCGTGGAGTGCAGTTCTACTCTGTAAGGCAGGGGTTCCCCAAGAGTCAGAATCGACTCCACAGCAACGGGTTTGGTTTTGGGGTTTGCTGGTGCGGCGTTGCTCCGAAGTCCTTTACACTTTCGTGTTTGTAACGGCGGCAGGAGTGGATCACTGCGCGCAGAACGACCATGGCTGTGAGCAGCTGTGCGTGAACACGGAGGAGTCCTTCATCTGCCAGTGCTCGGAAGGTTTCCTCATCAACGAGGACCTCAAGACCTGTTCCAGTGAGTCCTCATCACCTGCCTCTCGGGAAACCGTCTTCCTAGGGAAATGTTTGTAGCAGAAGTGAAACAGGAAACTGCCCTCTTTCTTCCACCCCTCTCTCTATTCACGAAGGCTGTAGGGGTGTCCACGTGGGATCCATGAGTTCAAAGGCGGGAGTCAGAGTGGCGGTTACTTCATTCCGTTATCAGTAGCCTGAGGGCGTCGTTGTCGAAGGCTGCGGTGCCCACCTGTGCTCTTACTTGCTGTTTGGTTTTGCAGGGGTGGATTACTGCTTGCTGAGCGACCATGGTTGTGAGTACTCCTGCGTCAACACGGACACATCCTTTGCCTGTCAGTGTCCCGAGGGACATGTGCTCCGTAGTGATGGGAAAACCTGTGCAAGTGAGTGTCTGAGGCCCTGCCACACGCAGGACCTGGAACAAGTGTGCCGTGGTCTGTGTGCACCCAGTACGTGTACATGTGTGTACGTGTGTAAGGTGATTTGGGCCCTGGTGGCTGTCTCTCCCTGTGCTCCCAAGCTTCCTTCCTACACTCCTAGAAACAGCTTTTTCCCATTTCCATGGTCTGTGTCGCTGTCATTCTGAAGCTGGACAGAGCTGTGTTTCTTAGCTCTCACTGCTCTACCCCCAAACCAAACCAAACTAAACCAAACCCGTTGCAACTGAGCCGATTCCGACTCATAGCAACCCTATAGGACAGGGTAGAACTGCCCCCTAGGGTTTCCAAGGCTATAATCTTTACAGGAGCAGACTGCCACATCTTTCTCCCTTGGAGTTGCTGGTGGGTTAGACCTTTTGGTTAACAGCTGAAAGCTTAATCACTGTTCCACCAGATACCTGCATCCTGGCCTAAAATGGCAGTCAGCCAGCTTTGCACATGGGTGGTACAAATGGTTAAGTGACTGCTAGCCTGCAGATTGTTGGTTTGATGGATTTTGAGTTAGTTTTTGTGCATAGTGTGAGGTATGGGTCTTATTTCAGTTTTTTGCAGATGGATATCCAGTTATGCCAGCACTATTTGTTAAAGAGACTGTCTTTTCCCTAATTAACGGACTTTGGGCCTTTGTCAAATATCAGCTGCTCATAGGTGGATTAATTTGCATCTGGATTCTCAATTGTGTTCCATTGGTCTATGTATCTGTTGTTGTACCAGTACCAGGCTGTTTTGACTACCATGGTGGTATAATAGGTTCTAAAATCAGGTAGTGTGAGGCCTCCCACTTTGTTCTTCTTCTTCAATGCTTTACTTATTCGGGGCCTTTTCCCTTTCCATATGAAGTTGGTGATTTGTTTCTCCATCTCATTAAAAAATGCCAGTGGAATTTGGATCAGGATTGCATCATATCTGTAAATCCCTTTGGGTAGAATAGACATTTTCACAATATTGAGTCTTCCTATCCCTGAGCAAGGTATGTTTTTCACTTATGTAGGTCTCTTTTGGTTTCTTGCAGTAGTGTCTTGTAGTTTTCATCGTATAGGTCTTTTACATCTCTGGTTAGATTTATTCCTAAGTATTTTATCTTCTTGGGGGCTATTGTAAATGGTATTGATTTGGTGATTTCCTCTCTGAAGTTCTCTTTGTTGGTGTAGAGGAATCCAATGATTTTTGTATGTTTATCTTGCATCCTGATATTTTGCTGAAATCTTCTATTAGTTCCAGTAGTTTTCTAGTGAATTCTTTGGGGTTTTCTGTATATAAGATTCTATCATCTTCAAATAGACATACTTTCGCTTCTTCTTTACCAATTTGGATGCCCTTTATTTCTTTTTCAAGCCTAATTGCTCTGGCCAGGGCCTCTAGCACAATGTTGAATAAGAGTGGTGATAAAGGGCATCCTTATCTGGTTCCAGTTCTCAAAGGGAATGCTTTCAGACTCTCTCCATTTAGGGTGATGTTAAGGAATTTCCCTTGTATTACTATTTTGCTGAGAGTTTTTATCAGGAATGGGTGTTGGACTTTGTCAAATGCCTTTTCTGCGTCAATTGATAAGATCATGTGGTTCTTGTCTTTTGTTTTATTTATGTGATGGATTACATTGATTGTTTTTCTAATGTTGAACCATCCCTACATACTGGTATAAATCCCACTTGATCATGGCAAATTATTTTTTTGAGATGTTGCTGAATTCAATTGGCTAGAATTTTGTTGAGGATTTTTGCGTCAATGTTCATGAAGGATATTGGTCTGTAATTTTCTTTTTTTGTGGTGTCTTTACCTGGTTTTGGTATCAGGGTTATGCTGGCTTCATAGAATGAGTTTGAGAGTATTCCATCCCTTTCTATAATCTGAAGTACCTTTAGTAGTAGTGGTGTTAACTCTTCTTTGAAAGTTTGGTAGAATTCCCCAGTAAAACCTTCAGGGCCAGGGTTTTTTTTTGTTGGGAGATTTTTAATTACCTTTTCAATCTCTTCTTTTGTTCTAGCTTTATTTAGTTGTTCTACCTCTGTTTGTGTTAGTTTGGGTAGGTAGTGTGTTTCTAGACATTTGTCCATTTCCTCTAGGTTTTCAAATTTGTTAGAGTACAATTTTTCATAGTATTCTGTTATGATTCTTTCAATTTCAGTTGGGTCTGTTGTGATATCGCCCATCTCATTTCTTATACGGGTTATTTGCTTCCTTTCCTGTTTTTCTTTTGTCAGCTTGGCCAGTGGTTTATCAATTTTGTTGATCTTTTCAAAGAACTGGCTTTTGGTCTTGTTAACTTTTTCAGTTGTTTTTCTATTTTTGATTTCATTTAATTCTGCTCTAATTTTTATTATTTACTTTCTTCCAGTGCCCGAGGGCTTCTTCTGCTGCTCTCTTTCCATTTGTTTGAGTTGTAAGGTTAGAGCTTTGATTTTGGCTCTTTCTTCTTTTTGGATGCATGCTTTATTGCTATAAATTGACCTCTGAGTGCTGCTTTTGCTGTGTTCCAAAAGTTCTGATAGGATGTGTTTTCATTCTCATTTGATTCTGTGAATTTCTTTATTCTGCCCTTAATTTCTTCTATAACTCAGTAGTTTTTGAGCAAGGTGTTCAGTTTCCATATGTTTGATTTTTTTCCCTTGCTTTTTCTGTTATTGATTTCTACTTTTATGGCTTTATGGTCAGAAAAGAAGCTTTGTAATATTTCAATGCTTTGGATTCTGTTAAGGCTTGCTTTATGGTCTAATATGTGGTCTATTCTGGAGAACGTTCCATGTGTGTTGGAAAAGAAAGTATACTTGGCTGCTGTTGGGTGGAGTGTTCTGTATATGTCTGTGAGATCAAGTTGGTTGATTGTGTCATTTAGATCTTCCGTATCTTTATTAAGCTTCTTTCTGGATGTTCTGTCCTTCACTGAAAATTGTCAGCATGAACCCATCCAGAGGTGCCTCAGAAGACAAGCCTGGCAGTCTGCTTCCGAAAGGTCACAATCTTGAAAACCCTACGGAGCAGTTCTACTGTGCACACATGGGGTCACCATCAGTCAGAGTCCGTCTGAGGGCAACTAACAACAACAATAATTGTGTGGTCTATTTACTGACCAAGGAGCAATGGTGGCACAAACTGTTAAGCATTCGGCTGCTAACTAAAAGGTTCGTGGTTCGAACCCACCCAGCAGCTCCAAGGGAGAAAGACCTGGCGATCTGATCCTGTAAAGATTACAGCCTAGAAAACCCTTTAGGGCAGTTCTACTCTGTCACATGGGGTCTCTATGAGTAGAAAATATCTCGAGGGCACCAAACAACAACATTTACTGACCACTGACTATGTGCTGTGCAAAGCACTTCCCATGCATTATTGCATCCTAGTAACCCTATGGAATCCCCATTTTACAGATGAGGAAGTTGCAGCTCTGATTTAATAAAGAGCCTAAGGTTACCACCTAAAAAGAAGGGGGTTCAAACTCAGGCTGAGAGAAGGCAAGGGTCTTGAGAACTCCTTTGCCCTTCCTCCTTGGCTCTGATCATCTGGCAGCAGATGAGGTTGGCAGTGATGTCTCCTGGGTGTTTCCTTGCAGCTGGTCCCAGCTCCTAACTCCATTAACAAAAACTGCTCCCAGACCTCCTCACTCCTTCATTCAAGAATGTTGTGTTTGCTGCCCTGCAGCGCTGTTTCCAAGTGAACCAAGATAAAGAATTGAAAATTAACCATTTTGAGAGATAAGGTCAAAAATGGAGGAAAAGGGCTATTATTTACCTTCCCCATCCTGCTGGTCTTTTTGGTTATAGAACCACTGATACCACTGTAGCCACAATCTAATTTAGCCACATTTTATAGCGTCCATTCACATGGCAGGTGAGCTGGCAGCTTAGCTGCGTGTGCCTCCCTAACTAGGAACATGAGAGAAAATATTTCCCCAGTTTGGGATGGATTCTTGAGTTGTGGCAAATGGGTTATCCATTTTCAGGCTTTCTTGTGGCTCCCTGCCCAGCTGCCTCCCAAACTCTGTTACGGCCAGCACAGGGAGGGTCTGGGCACTGGGGTATCGCATGTGTTGAATCACATCTACATTTGACTGCATGCCAGAGCCAGATGCAAGCATTTTTGTTGGTTTGTTTTAATTCTCCATTATCTTAGATTATTCATGCTCTTCCTCTCTCCTCCCTATTACTGTGAATAATCCAGAACTGACTATAAGATGGTTGCATGACTTCTAAGAAATTCTCATGGGCCCTTCCAAACAAATAGCAGCCCCTTCTCACACAGAGTCCCTGGGTGGTACAAATGGTTAACATGCCCAGCTGCTAACTGAAAGATTGGAGGTTCGAGTCCACCCAGAGGTGCTTTGGAAGAAAGGCCTGGCAACCTACTTCTAAGAAATCAGCCATTGAAAACTCTATGGAGCACAGCTCTATTCTGACATGCATGGGGTTGCCATAAGTTAGAATCGACTTGACGGCACCTGGTTTAACTGGTCTCCATACACTCTTATGCCCTGCTAACCAGGTCCACATCTGGGTTATGCCACTGACACTTTTACTTTTTTTCCCCATTTTCTTATTTACAGTGTGTTTGTAACTAATGGCACAGTGATGTTATCCATATGAGTAAACTTATCCAACAGTACAATTTTGATATGTATATATTTATATATGGCTATGTCTATATGAGATCTTGTGAGATATTCAGATGGGTTAGAATTATCCTGGGGAAATGCTACATGAGAGACGCATTTTTCCCACTCGCTGATACATAAGCGTTGAGCTATTCAGCAAATTGAGGACTTTCTGTCTACCCCCAGGGTGATTCAGTCTGGCTGCCCTGTCCTATAATAATAGCCTAGGTTTTCAGTCCAGCCACAGTCCAGCCACAGGGCTTGGGATGTGTGTTTCCCTGCCCTATGCCAGATGACAAAGAGCCAGATGATGTGACTTCACATTCTTTGTAAAGCCTACTGGCTGTGGATGGGGAAGCCAGCTGGGGGCCAGCCAAGCCTAGCTCAGCAGATAAGGGATTCCTTGGCCCTTCATAAAGGCAGTTGGTACCTAGAGGCATTGACAGCAGGTGGTCTGAAGAGCCCTTCACTCACCTTCAGGAAGGTTCTCTGAAGCATAGAGGCCAGGCCCAGGTTCCCAGGGTCCTGGAACGAAGTGGGCACTGTTACCCACAGGGTCTGCAGACACCTCCCTCTCCACTTGCTCTCTGGAGTGAAGGCCTGCCTTTCTTTCTTTCCTCCCTTCCTCTCTTCCTCCTGCCCCCCAACCTGTGATCAGAGGCATAGTGAGGGGGGACTAGAGGGGGAAATTTGCCTCTGGGGAACAAGTCCAAGGGCACTGGCAGGCGAATCACACCCACATCCACCCCCCCCCACACACACACCCTGTCATCAAGGGGTGTGCGTGGTCCCAAATTTAGAGATTGCCCCAGGGTGCTCGTTACCCTTGCTAGGCCTCTGCCTGTGATTGCCCAGATTTTCCCTAGGGAGGGCTTTCCTTGCCTCGGGCAGTTAGATACACACACTTGGGGTGAGGGAGGGAAACGGGCAGTCTCATCCACCAGCTGCAGCAGAGAGGCCTCCTCCCCTCTCACACTCCTGGATATTTTCCTGCCATAGACCTTGTACAAGTGTATCCCGGCACGAAGAAAGACTCCACAGGCCAGACACACATGGGGCACAGCCCACGGGCCTTCGAGCACCGGAGGTGGGAGACAGGTTGCCAGTTCTGGCCCACGGGCAATGCACAATGAAGTTGAATGAGTGAGAGAGTGAATGGAGAGAGGCCACCTGTCTTTATTTCCCACGGCACCTAGCACAGGGTCCACTCCCTGCTCAAACACCTTCAGTGGCTCTCCACTGTTTCCCAAGATAAATTTCCAAATCACACCCCTGGGTTTGGCAGTGTAGAACCCCCACCCCACCCCTTTCACCTCACCCCACATCTGCCTGAACTCCCTTGCCCTTCAGTCAAACTGGCGACTCCCCTCTGTATTAGCTTCCCAGGGCTGCTGGAACAAAGTACCACAAACAGGGTGGCTTGTAAGAACAGAGATTTATTATCTCACGGTTCTGGAGGCTAGCAGTCTGAATTCAGGGTGTCAGCTGGGCATGTTTTCTCTGAAGCATCTAGGAGAAGATCGTTTCTTGTCTCCCCCAGCTTCTGGTAACCCCAGACCTTCCTTGGTGTCTTGGTTATCTAGTGGTGCTATAACAGAAATACCACAAGTGGATGGCTTTAACAAACAGAAATTTATTTCCTCACAGTAAAGTAGGCTAAAAGTCCAAATTCAGGGTGTCAGCTCCAGGGGAAGGCTTTCTGTCTCTGTTGGCTCTGGAGGAAGGTCCTTCTCATCAATCTTCCCCTGGGCTAGGAGCTTCTCTGCACAGGAACCCTGGGTCCAGAGGATGCACTCTGCTCCTGGCACTGCTTTCTTGGTGGTATGAAATCCCCCGTCTCTCTGCTCACTTCTTTCTTTTATATCCCAAAAGAAACTGGCTCAAGATACATCCAGTCCCTTAGACTGAGTCCCGCCTCATCAACACAACTGCCGCCCATCCCCCCTCATTAACATCATAGAGGCAAGATTTACAACACAGGAAAATCCCATCAGATGATGAAATGGTGGACAATCACACAATACCAGGAATCATGGCCCAGCCAGATTGATACACACATTTTTGGGAGACACAGTTCAATCCAAGACACCTGGCTTGTAGATGCATTTTCACATGGCCCTCCTTCCTCTGTATCTCTGTGTCTCTTCACCTCTTTTATAAGAACTCTCAGATTGGATTAGGAGCCCCCTACTCCAGTAAGACCTCATGTTAACATAACTGATACCATCTTCAAAGACCCTATTTGCAGACAAGGTCATATTCACAAATACCAGAGATTTGGACTTCAGCATAAATTTGGGGGAGTGGGCACAGGTCAATCTATAATGCTTTCTGAGCAGGCCCTGTGCCCTCCAGCCTGTCCTGTCTCCACTTAGGGTAGCCTCCCCAACTCCTGCCAGTGGAAACCCAGCCGCGTGGGGAGCTTCCTGCCCTCCCTATCTGATGCGACTCCTCTCCTCAACCTCCACAGGGTATCTGCACAGTGCTCCCCAGGCTCTGCCTCACGCTGTGTGGAGTTCCAAGAAACAGGGTGGCAGAGTAGAAATAGTACTGAACTGAGAGCCCAAAGACAGTTTAAATCTTGTGCTTCCACCCTGGGCAAGGGAATTGACCCTTTCTGGGTCTGATTCCTCATCTGTAGGCTGGAAATGATCATTCCTGCCTGTCTCAGGGTCACTGTGTGACACAGAGCTTTGTGAACTTGTAAAGTACCATAAGTGAGGCAGAGGTGGTTTAGTGGTAGAATTCTCAGCTTTCATGCGGAAGACCCGGGTTCAGTTCCCAGCCAGTGCACCTCATGTGCAGCCACCACCTGTCTGTCAGTGGAGGCTTGCACATGGCTATGATGCTGAACAGGTTTCAGTGGAGCTTCCAGACTTAGACTAGGAAGATAGGCCTGGCAATCTACTTCCAAAAATCAGTCAATGAAAACCCTATCGATTACAATGGTCTGTCTGGTCTGCAACCAATCATGGGGATGGCGCAGGGCCAGCCAATGTTTTGTTGTGTTGTGCACAGTGTCCCACAACAGGGGCTGACTCAATGACAGCTAATGAAAACACAGTGTCCCTAAAGTACTCTCGTCAGAGTCTTACCTCACCACCCTTAGACTGTCCCTTAATGAGGAGAGGGCTAATGTAGTACCTTGCACTACTGCATGGAGACACCCTCTCCTAGGGGGCCTGCTCCCCTTGGAAGGGCCAGAAACAGGCCACCCTATGAGGGGTGAGACTCAGGAGCCCAAGAACACTGACAGGCAGCTTAGTCACAAGCCTCAGGGGAAAGCCATGGAAAGTTGGGGGATCCTAGCTGGGGACATTCCTAATGAGCTACCACAGAGGGGTCTGCGAAGGCCTGATAGGGCCTAGGTCCCTCAGCTCGGCCTCCTAGGGCTGAGGTAGCCCTCAGCAAGCCTTGGGGAGTGAGGGGAGAAGGCAGCCTTTACCCTTGTGTGTTCACATTATAGACTCGGTGGAATGGAAGGATGTTTAGAGATCTTCCAATTATTTTGTGGGAAACAGGCACAGGGAGGAAACTAATGCCTCAAGATGTCCCTGGGGGTCTGTGGCAGAGGCAGGACTAGAACCTGGGTCCCCTGACTCCAGGATCTCTTGCCCAGTGTAAGCTGTCCCGAAAAAGAACATGTCTCAGTCCAGCTACTTCTTGGTTTATCTGAGAAAAGCCTTATACTGTACAGAGTTAAACAATTGGCTAATCTTAGTTTTATTATAAAACTAGAGAAAGAATTACAACATTTCCTGCCTAGTAAAATAAAAATGTTGTAATTCTTTCTCTCGGCCTTCAGTTACCCTCTTGGCAGGCTTTCTTCCTCTGAGGCCAGGGTTTTAATAGGAGCCTCAGATACAGGATTGCTGTCTGTCATCACGACAGAGGTGTGAGTCCACAAAACAGGTTACTCCACGATTGCTTCAGCACAGACGTATGTGACTCACCAGATCTGGGATCCAGATGTGAAAACAGTCTGTATCGGCACACAGGGGTGTAGGTCAAAAAACCTGTGCTGGGTCCTGAAACTTCTAATCATCCCGATTACAACTGCAGACCCCCATTCACGATGGGGGTTTAATATGTGAACCTGCCTCCTTAAGTGCAGATGGAAGCAGACCTTTCTTTTAGAAAGAAAATGTTTTCTTCCTGCGTTCTGAGATTTCTCATAACCTCTTTCACCCATTTCATTTAAGTGATGGCTTCTAATCAGTGTTGTCTTACTCTGTTCTCTGGATTTGATTCTAGGTACTTCCTTCTTAAGCTCTTGGTTCATGTATTCTAATTCTCTGCAAGTATTTACTGCATACCTGTTTACCTGCATTGTTCTGGGTAGGTTGTACTGGGTGCTGGTGACCCTGAGGGGTTCCCACAGATTCAGTTTCTGCCCTGACAGAGTGTAGAGTTTCTGCATTAAAGAAGTAACAGCCAGTTAGTGTGGTGAGGGTTGTGATCTGGGAAGGAGGGGTGCCACAGGAGCATGTGACAGGGAGACCCTCTCCTAGTCTAGAGAAAGGCTCCCCGAGAAAGAGGTGTTTAATCTGAGACCTAGGGATTGAGTGGACTGAGCTAGCCAGAGATAGGGGGGAGTGCCCCAGCCACCAAAAGAGCATGTGTAAGCCCAGGGTCCAGAGAGTGAACTGCAGGAAATCTGTTCCTGAGCATGTCTTTAAGTCAAATTTGTAGGTAAGTCAGAACAGGTGTATACAGTTCTTATTTAGCCTTACTTTAGTGCAAGAAAGGAGCCCTGGAGGCACACTGGTTAAGAGTTCACCTGCTAACCAAAAGGTCGGCAGTTCAAATCCACGACCTGCTGTTTGGAAACCCTGTGGGGCAGTTCTACTTCTGTCCTATAGGGTCGCTATGAGTCAGAATCGACTTCATGGCAATGGGTTTGGTTTCGTGCAAGAAAAGGCTCCAAGCCTTTTCAATGATTTAAAAGCTATAGGTGCAGCAAGTGAAGGTGATAGTGATAAAGAACTTGTTGCAGGTAGGGGTTAGTTCAGTTGTTTCAAAGTGAGGGCAAATTTACATAACTTTAAAGGGCAAGTACCGGTTGTCAACAAGTTGGATGTTCCTACCCCTGGACTTAATGTATTGAGTATTGAGCGTGAGAGGGTACTGATGGGAGATGAGCCTGGAGATGCAGGCGGAACAGATCGCCTGCTGCCTTCAGAGTCATCCTAAACTGGAGGCTCAGCCTCACTTAAGAAGACCATTTTAGCTTGTCTTCTGAGAATCTAGCTGGTTGTCTGAGCAGACTGCTGAGCTATGGTGAACGGTGGATGTACAATGGAGCAGAGAACACCGAGGTGATAGACTTGCCATCTACTCTCACCTCTGCCCCAGTACACCTGAAACATTTCACCTCTGCAGGTTAAGGGCCTTGAGAAAGTCACTTCCCCTGTCTGCCAGTCAGCTTCCTCAACTCTAAAATGAAGGGTTTGACCAGTTGATTGCCCCAAAATAAGGATAGTACCTGGCACAGAGTAAATGCTTGATAAACACTTGCTGAATGAATGAACTCCTCACCAGGGTGCCCACTACTCCTCCCCAGGCCAAAGGCACCACACAGTAGCAAGTCAGGGTTGGTGGCTATCTTTGCCTGTTACCGAACCACTGAAGCACTTCCCTGTTGGGGACTAACCTTAGCTTTAGAGAAAAGCTGACACCAGGTTGGTTTCAGACTTGGTAGATAGAAAGCAGTTAGACCTATGGTCAGGAAGTTAACTACCGTACGCCCTTGGCATTCTCTAATTTACTACGTGTGGTTCTTTGATTTATGGGTGGCCCATAAGATCCAGGACATGCAGAAATTGGACAGTTTTGCTGAACAAATGTGAATTGTACATTCTGAAATGCTGGTGTGTGGGAGCATGTGAGGGAGCCCAGCTCCCGCCAGTATCCACAAGGTTCTCATTAAAAACATCCTCATGACACTTCACCAAAGAAGACATTCAAGCGGCCAACAGACACATGAGGAAATGCTTGCAATCACTAGCCGTTAGAGAAATGCAAATTAAAACCACAATGAGATACCATCTAACCCCGGCATTACTGGCACAAATCAAAAAAACTGGAAATAACAAATGTTGGAGAGGCTGCGGGGAGATTGGAACTCTTATGCACTGCTGGTGGGAATGCAAAATGATACAACCATTTTGGAAAATGATACGGCGCTTCCTTT
>NW_004443945.1:20142631-20201500 GCF_000243295.1 Trichechus manatus latirostris | reverse complement strand
GGACCATGGTCTCGGGGAACATCTAGCTCAATTGGCATAACACAGTTTATAAAGAAAATGTTCTACATTCTACCTTGGTGAGTAGTGTCTGGGATCTTAAAAGCCTGTGAGCAGCCATCTAAGATACTCTACTGGCCTTACCCCTTCAGGAACAAGGGAGAATGAAGAAAATAAAATAACAAGGAAAAGATTAGTCCAAAGGACTAAGGGACCACAACTACCATGGCCTCCACCAGACTGAGTCCAGTATAACTAGATGGTACCGGCTACCACCACAGATTGCTCTGATAGGGATCACAACAGAGGGTCCCAAACAGAGCTGGAAAAAATGTAGAACAAAATTCCAACTTACAAAAAAAGACCAGACTTAATGGCCTGACAGAGACTGGAGAAACCCCGAGAGTATGGCCCCCGGACAACCTGTTAGCTCACTCTCGAGGTTCACCATTCAGCCAAAGATTAGACAGCCCCATAAAACAAAACGAGACTAATGGGGAGCAACAGTCCAGGGACAAAGACTAGAAGGCAGGAGGCGACGGGAAAGCTGGTAATAGGGAACCCAAGGTTGAGAAGGGACAATGTTGACATGTCATGGGGTTGCTAGCCATTGTATAAAACAATGTGTATACTAACTGTTTAATGAGAAACTATTTGTTCTGTAAACCTTCATCTAAAGTACAATTAAAAAAAAAATCCTCACACAAGCCCTGTGATGTGGATCTAATTACCCTCAGTTTTTAGAGTAGAAAACTGAGGAAATGCTTTCTTTTATTCACCAGGTATTTACGAGGAGACTGTTATGTGCCAGGCATTATGTTAGGCGCAGAGAGATATAGGGCAGAAGGACAGACACAGTCAGTGGTCTCTTGGAGATCATAGCCTAATGAGGAGGCAGATACAAATCAAAAACGTCCCATAAATAAATGTTTGATTACAATAAATGTTTGATACATGCCATAAAGGACAGATACTTGATGGTTTGAGGCTCTGTGATGGGGAGGTCAGGGAAGACTTCCAGAGACGTGTGGAAAGCTGAAGGAAGTGAGGGTTAACTCGGGAGAAGGAGGTGGAGGAGGAAGGAGACTTCCAGAGGGGAAACAGCTGTGCAAGTGCTCTAGTGGGAGGACTCCTGGCATGGGGAAGGTACTGAAAGGAGGCACTAAGAGCCTGGGAGAGAGCAGAGCAAGATGAGGCTGGAGGGTAGGGCTTGTGAGCCTTGCCAAGGATTTTGTTTCTTAAAGGAAGAGCCTCAGAAAGCAGTGAAGAATTTCAGGCAGAGGGAGGGAGTGATGTGAGCAGATTTAGTGGTGTCACTAGGGTTGGTGTCACCCAGTGCGGTAACTCATGATGTCACCCCCCCCATGGACCTCCTCCCATATGTATCAGACCATACAGAATCCTTAGTAATGTTTTTTATACTAATGTTACTCGTAAATCATAATTCCGGTATATCACTTCCTTTAATTACAACTCCATTCTCAAAAAATTTATTGATATAGGTTCATAAATACTAATTACCACAATATTGTAGCTAAAACACCAGAAAATTTGACAAAATCAGCAACTATAAAAACACTGGTAGCAACAAAAACAACAGGGCATGATTGTAGCTCGTGCAGATGAAACCACGTGATTCGAAGCATCATTGTAATTTGGCAATAATGACAGCTCTGACCAGAGCGCATTAGAAGGTTCAAAAAGTAAATTAGCATAGAGTTTTAGCCTTGTAGGTAGATTGATTCATGTAAGTTGTGCTTATGAAAAATGTTTTTGTTGTTATAACTACAGGGTTATTTTTATAAAAAATAATAAATTTCTGCTGCAACATTGCACAAAAATTTTGTAGATAGTCATTTTGGTGTCATCTTCTCTGACAGTGTCACTGGCGTGGTCCACACCCCCTGCACCTCCCTAGTAATGCCACTGAGCAGATTTGCTTTTTGGAAAGAGGATTCAGGCTGCAGTGGGGAGGACAGACTGAAACAGGTCAAAGTGGGTGTATGGAGACCAGTCAGTAAATGATGCAACAGCCTGAGAGACAGATGGTGGCATTTGGTTCATGATGGTGGAGGCACAGATTCATCTGGACATTTGGGAAGTCTCTGAATATAAGGTCTGGATCTACTGCCAGTGTCTCACCCCTAGAGGTTCATCAGAATCATCTGTGGAGAAGGCCAGCAGCACGCCAGGCCCACAAATTAGGAGATGCAACAGGGACTATCCTACTTTGTTGGTGAAAATGTAGATTTCTATAACCTCTTTGGAAGACAATTTGGAAACCTTTATCAGCTTTTAAATGTTTACACTCTTTAGGCAATTCCACTTCTAGATGTTTATCCTTTAGGTATGCCTTCACATTGTACGCAAAAATACATGCACGAGAATATTCGTTGCAATAACGTTTATAGTAACAAAACACTAGAAACCACCTAAATGCCCATCAAATAAGAGACTGGTTAAATGGATTATGGTACAGCCTTCAAAAACAATGACATATGGTGTCTCAGGGGTGGATTAATCAGTAAGCAAGGTACACACAGGCTTACTTGTGCTTACTTAACTAATCTTGTTCACTACAGATAAGTTAAGTAAGCACAAGTAAGCCTGTGTATACCTTGCATATTGGGTAATCTGTCCCTGGGTGTCAGAAGTAAGAGAGAGGCTTAATTTCAACTGCAAACCCTTTGTTCCCCATAAGAATTAATTTTTACTTAAATTTTATTTTATTTTTAGAATAGGTAAGAGGTTTGATGGTTCAAAATCAAAACAATACAAAAAGGCATATATCAAGAAGTCTTGCCCTTCCATCCCATTCCATAACTCCACCTCTTTTAGGTTACTATTGTGGTAGTCAGCCTACAAGACGGCACCCAATAATCCCCATCTCCTGATATTCACACACTTGTGTAGCCCCCTCCTTCATTGTTGGTCTGTATGACCAGTAGCATATGGCAAGAGCCACAGTATGTCGCTTCTCAGATTCAATTATAAAAGACAACTGTAACTTCTGTCTTCAGTGTTATCTTGCTTGCGTGCAGTTTCTCTCTCACTTTTTGGGGCAGCCAGATGCCATGTTGTAAGCAGTCCGATGGCAGGGCTCACGTGGGTGAGGAACTAAACCCTCCAGCCAATAGCCAGCGAGGAACTGAGGCCTGCCAGTAAATACATGCGTGAGCTTGGAAGCGAATTCTCCAGCTGCAGTCTAGCCTTAAGATGCCTGCAGCCCCAGCCGACAGCTTAACTGCAGCCTCATGGGAGACCCTGAGCCAGAACCACAAATCTAAGCCAGTCTCAAAATTCAGACCCTCAGAAACTATGTATGATAATAAATGTTTGTTTTAGGCTGCTAAATTTTTGGGTAGCTTGTGACACAGCAGTAGATAACTTATGCTGTTGTTGTTAGGTGCCATGGAGTCAGTTCCAATTTATTAGTCTTCCGCTCACGCTCAATACTCAATGCCGTAAGTCCCTGGGTTAGGAACGTCCAACTTACGGACAACTGGTATTTGCCCTTTGTTGTTGTTGTTAGGTTCCGTCAAGTCGATTCCAACTCACAGTGACCCTATGTACAGCAGAACGAAACACTGCCTGGTCCTGCGCCATCTTCACAATCATTGTTATGCTTGAGCCCATTGTTTCAGCCACTGTGTCAATCCGTCTCATCGAGAATCTTCCTCTTTTTCGCTGACCCTCTACCAAGCATGATGTCCTTCTCCAGGGACTGGTCCCCCCTGATAACATGTCCAAAGTATGTGAGATGAAGTCTTGCCATCCTTGCTTCTAAGGAGCATTCTAGCTGTACTTCCTCTAAGACAGACTTGTTCATTCTTCTGGCAGTCTGTGGTATATTCAGTATTCTTCACCAACATCATATTTCAAAGCCATCAATTCTTCGATCTTCCTTATTCATTGTCCAGCTTTTGCATGCATATGAGGCAATTGAAAATACACCATAGAAATAGTTTGTCTTTCCAGTGTTTCTTTATGTGAATAAAAGAAAATACAAGTATGTTTTCTTTTTTTCTTCACTTACTTACACACACAAAATGGTGTTATTATGTACCCTGTTCTCTGCTCCTTTTTCCCAACAATTATCTTTCCAACAGTATTTTCTGGAGATCTCTTCATATCATTACATAGAAAACTTCCTCATTCTTTTTACAGCTGCGTAATGTTCCATGCTGTGGAATATTTATTTATCCTGTCTACTGGGGGACCCTTGGGTTGTTTCCCACTGTTTGTTATTACAAACAATGCAGCAGCGAATAACTTGGAAATTTATCTCTTCATATGGTACAAGGGGATCTATAAGAGAATTCCAAAAGTGAAGTTGCTGGATCAGAGGTACCTTTTGTAACTTTTGGTAATACTGCCAGATTCTCCTCCATAGGGAAAGAATACCCTTTAGTTTCTCTGAATTTGGAATCATGTGTATGTTTTGCCTTAAAAAAAAAATCTCTGCAGGCAATTCTGATGCTTATCTGAGGTCAAGAACCCACCACTACTCTACTCTCAATCAGATACTCCGAGGGGATCCTGAGGGCAAAGATTAAAAGTCAAAGCTCTCCATATGCTTTTAAAGCATGCACACAACACAAATTCCAAACTGCTACTCATTTGACAACCCAAGAGAACTCAAACTGGGCTGGGAGCTCCTAGGATAGCTACAGCCAAGGGTGAAAACGTGACCCTGTGTTGACCTGGCTTCAGCTCAGCAGGCTCTTGCTAAAGGAAAGCAGCACCCATCAGCCAGATGTAGACTCAGACCACAGTGGCTGGGGAAAGCCAGGGAGTCAGTGGCACTTCTGTGTGGGGAAGATTCTCAACTACTCTTCAAGATGAACACCTGAGCCGGAGCTGAGTGAGCAGGACAGGGCCTTGTGGAAACTCCGGGCAGGAGGGGTGGGCTCAGAGAGGTCTGCCTGGGTTGTGGTTTGACAAGGCCAGTCTGAAACAGTTACAGCTATTTCATTACCTTGGAAAGTGGGGTATTCATATTATAAATTCATGGTGGGAAAAAAATGCTTACCTCCTCAGCCAGCCAGCCATCTGTATCATGGATCCTCAGTTGTACTTTCTGTTCTTACTCTATGTGAGGAGTTATGCAAAGCCATCAGGAAATGTTCAGCATTAATAATGAGTCTAGGATGTTCCCAGAGAAGTAAGTAATGTTCAGAGCAAGCTGGAGGGTCAAACTCCACTTTGACTCTTTCCTGCAGTTATCATTTCAGTTATATTAAGGTAACCACAAAGGAAACTAACAATCCTACACATCAAAATAAAAAACAAGAAAAAGACTCAGCAAATAAAAAATCAACAACAATGAAAAAGATGAAAAGAAAATACATAAAGAGAAACGACTCAGCACAGAAAATTAAGTGGAACAAAGAAACTATGAACAACACACAAAAAAGACATCAAAATGACAGCACTAAACTCATACCTATCAATAATTATACTGAATGTAAATGGACTAAATGCACCAGTAAAGAGACAGAGAGTGGCAGAATGGATTAAAAAACACGATCCATCTATATGCTGCCTACAAGAGACACACCTTAGACTTAAAAATACAAAACTAAAAGGATGGAAATATATATATCAAGCAAACAACACTCAAAAAAGAGAAGGAGTGGCAATATTAATCTCTGACAAAATAGACTTTAAAATAAAATCCACCACAAAGGATAAGGAAGGACAGTATATAATGATTAAAGGCTCAATACACCAGGAGGACATAACCATAATAAATATTTACGCCCCCAACAACAGGGCTCCAAAATACATAAAACAAACTCTAACAGCATTGAAAAGAGAGATAGACCTCTCCACAATAATAGGAGACTTCAACAAACCACTTTTGGTGAAGGATAATTTCAGTTAACGTAACACTTTCCTATTTTTCAAAGACTGGCAGGCGTTTCTGCCCAAAGGGAGAGAGACAAAATTTCCTCTATCTTTGAAAGCTTACTTTAGAGTATAGCAATGCAGTGTAGTTGAAAAAACATGGGATTTATTGTCAAAATACAGCGTTTTTAGTCTGGTTCTATAGCTGATCAGCATTTGGTCTTGGCAAGCCATTAACTTTCCCAAACCTTAGTTTCCCTAGCTCATAAATGAGAGTAACAGCAGCTGCCTTAACTAACCCAACAGGGTGGTTCTGAGGACTCCCTTTAAAAAAAGAAATAATGCAAAGATGCTTTAGAAGAAATCGTGTCTGGTTTGTGCCTGATTATAAAAGTGGTTGTGAGTTTTGGAGCCTTTATTTAATAACTTCAATGTGTATCTATAGTAGAAATTCTACTCAATGTAAAGTGATTAACTCTCCAACATGTGTATGGTTCTTATAAAAGGTCGCTCTCTACCTGTCCTCGGTATCAAGCTATTAAATTATCCACCTGGTTTTCACAGGTTCATGAAACTTCTGCTCCCACAGAAGCCACTCCATCCCTGTAGAAGGCAATGCTATTCTTCTAGTTGCTCAGTCCAACAACCTCAGAGTCACCTTTGACTCTTTTGTCATCCTAGATTCAGTCCATCAGCAAATCTTGTATATAAGCTATAGGCTCTACCTTCAAAATGTAATCATAATCCAGGAGCCCTGGTAATGTAACAGTTAAACACTCAGCTGGTAACCGAAACGTTGGCATTTCAAACCCACTCAGCAGCTCCATATGAGGAAAACCTGGTGATCTGCTCCCTTAAAGATTACAGCCTAGGAAACCCTATGGGTCAGTTCTTCTCTATCCTACAGTGTCGCAATGAGTCGGAATTGACTCCATGGCACCCAACAACAGCCTTTCAAAATATAGCCATAGTCTGACCACGTCTCACCACCCTGGTCTGAGCCCCCAGGGTTCTTGCAGTAGGCTTCTTACAGCCCTCTGCACAGTCAGTGCAGAGCAAAACTAGCATCCACTGCTAGAACCCTCCAGTGGCTCCTCTTCCCATGCAGAGCTGACCCTGCCTGTGATCCCCACGTAACCTGGCCCTGCCGACCTCACTGACTTTATCTCCTGCCCCACTCCTGGTGGCTCCATCACACTGACCTCCTTCCTGACACATGCTAAGCATGCTCTTACCTCTGGAGTTTGCAAATACTGATCTTCCTTGAGGTTCCTGGGTGGCACAAATGGTGTGTGCTCCACTGCTAACCTAAAAGGTTGGTAGTTTGAACTCACCCAATGGTGCCATGGAAGAAAGACCTGGCAATCTACTTTCATAAAGATTACAGCCTTATGGAGCTCAGTTCTACTCTGTAACACATGGGGTTACCATGAGTTGGAATCTACTCCACAGTAACAGGTTTGTTTTGGGTTTTTTGGTTCTTCCTTGCCAGTAATGTTCTTTCCCCAAATACCACACACTCATTTCCTCTATTTCTTCGGGTCTCTGCTCAGGTGTTCCTTATCTGGCTGCAGGATGTAAAATAACAAGCCCTCCCTCCCCAACCCCGAACAGAGGCACCCTCTCTCCCCTTTATCTGGCTTTGATTTTCTCCGTAGCACTTTTTCCCACCTGACAATTTATGTATTTCTTTGTCTATTGTTTGTCTTCGACTCACCACCCTCCCAAATGTAAGAGTCACAAAAGCAGAAACTTACTGTTATATCCCCAGAGCCTAGAACAGTCCCTAGTAGGGACTCAGTAAATATTTATTGACTGAATGAATAAATGAATGAACGGATTACCTAAGTATAATATACACACACATACATACATAAATAGGTATGTAGATAAGTTGATTTTGTAGTTATATGATAACCAGTGAAGTTGAACTTTTTTCTAATAGGTTATTTCTATCTCTCCCTTTGTGAATTATCTGTCTTTTGTTCATTTTCTTTTTCCTTATGGAGTTGATTATATTGTTTTATTTGTATGTGTTCTTTATATATTAAGAATTTTTGCTCATAGACTTGTTTTCTATTCTGAAATGTGTAATACAGGATAAGGTACTGTTTTAATTTAAGGTGTCTGAATTGTTTTTAAAGATTGAATAAATCACTGATGTATGAATCATTTTTCTCTCTCTGTTTCTATAATCCCAATTTGTTTCTCAGAATTAGACTCTTGTTCTCTGGGGGACCATGGTTGTGAACACTCATGTGTAAGCAGTGGAGACTCTTGTGTGTGCCAGTGCTTTGAAGGGTACATCCTCCGTGAAGATGGGAAAACTTGCAGATGTAAGTTTTTATTGGAGTTAGCTCACATTACTGTGATTAGTGCTGCATGAAATTCACCATCCTGAGAGTGAGTCCAAAAGCCCCATTTCCGTCGAGTCGATTCTGACTCATAGAACTGCCCCATAGGGTTTCCAAGGCTGTAATCATTACACTGTGATCTTTATGGGAGCAGACTGCTACATTTTTCTCCAATGAAGTGGCTGGTGGGTTCAAACCACCGACCTTTAGTTAGCAGCCAAACGCTTAACCAGTGCTCCCCTAGGGCTCCTTAGGAGAATAAATCAGTTACTCTCAAAAGCCAATACCACATGACAACTAAATGTTGTGTGTGATCATCAAAAAAAGACCCGACTTTCTGGTCTGACAGACCAGAGAAACCCGGAGAGTATGGCCACTGGACATCCTTTTAACTCAGTACTGAAGTCACTCCTGAGCTTCCCCCTTCAGCCAAAGATGAGACAGGCCCATAAAACAAAACAAGACTAAATGGGCACACCAGCCCAGGGGCAAGGACAAGAAGGCAGGAGGGAACAGGAAAGCTGGTAACAGGGAACCGAAGGTCAAGAAGGGGAGAGTGTTGACATGTCATGGGGTTGGCAACCAATGTCACAAAACAGTATGTGTATTAATTGTTTAATAAGAAACAAATTTGCTTTGTAAACCTTCATCTAAAGTACAATTAAAAAAAACTGTTGTGTGTGATCTTGGATGGGTTCTTGGAACAAATTTTTTAAAAAAGGACATTGGGTAAAAACTAAGGAAATCTAAATAAACTATGACTTTAGTTGTTAATAATGTATCAATATTGGTTCATTAATTATATCAAATATATCATACTAATATAAGATGTTAATAATAGAGGAAACTAGGTCGGGTGTTTATGGAAACTCTGTACTGTCTTCTTAATTTTTCTGTAAATCAAACTGTTCTAGTAAGTAAAGTCTATTTAAAAAGAAAAAGAAAAAAAGCAAGCAAACAAACAAACAAACAAAAAAAATCAATGCCAGAGCCACAACTGAAGTTGGTAATTTATGCTCTGTAGCAAGAAACAATGGTTTTAGCAGTATGCTCTAGTAGAGAGATATACAATCTGAAACCCAAGATTTCAAAGTCTGCCTTTGTCATTTACTCGCTGGGAACGTTGCTTAAGTTCTCTGAGCCTCTGTTTACTTATCTTTAATAATATTGTGGTGGTACAAATCCCTCGTGGAGACCACTTTATAGTGAAGCCATTCTTACGTTTCATAAAGAAAACTTCCTAGATGGGACCAGGACAAGCCTGCCTTCCACAAGCATCCTCAGAGTACACAGCCAGTGCAAAACTCAAGACACATCTCTGTATAATCAAAGGGGAGTGTGTAGCCCTGAGCAAATGACTTTCATCCCTATCAGCCATCTATTTCTCAAGCTTCTCAAAGCACGTTGCAAAGAGCAACTCATGTTGACACTATTTCAAGAGAAGATGGGTAACTGGAATTACTACTCTCATTCTTCAAACAGGAAAGCTGAGACTCCAAGAGATTAAGTGATTCTCCTCAGTCATATATTATGTCAAGGACAAAGCCAAAATTAGATTTCAGTTCCGCTAATCTAAATTGATGTTTAATCTCCTAAGTAATCATCCCAATAGTGTTTCCACTTCAGTATCAAAGACTCTGCATGCAGAAGGCTGATGATGGATTTCATTTTTATAAGACACTGAAGTAGGTGGTGAATGATGATGCTGACGGTCATGAGAAGAGTTTGAAGAGTTAGCCCGAATTAGATGCACTTCATCCTCAATTTTACTTTTTGCCCCATATATCACTGAGCTCATGTGGTACTAGAGTCCAGTGGCTGAAATGTATGGACCCTCCAAGATGAAGCCCATGTAAAATTTATGTTGGTAAAACTTTTTTTAACTTGCTCCACTGTCCTCAGGGCAAGATGTCTGCCAAGCCGTAGACCATGGCTGTGAACACATTTGTGTGAACAGTGATGACTCCTACGTCTGCAAGTGCTTGGAAGGATTCCGGCTCACTGAGGATGGGAAACACTGCAGAAGTAAGTAGCCTCCATCTGTGGGGCCCAAATTGTTCTAGAACTTCATTTAATCTTTGAAATATTTCCTTATTACTAATGTCACAAATAGAAGGTCCTACCTTTGGTGCTCTGAAAGTGTTTTGCTAGGGATTAGATCAGTCAACTCCTAGTTCTTCAGGAATTTCTCAGTTGAGGTGCTGGGGTTGTCAGGCTCTTCGCTTCTTTTCATTTTCTCTTAGCGGAGGAGTCCTTGGGTGGCACAAACAATTAAGTGCTCAGCTACTAACCAAAAGGTTGGTGGTTTGAATCCCCCCGGTAGTGCCTCAGAAGAAAAGCCTGCTGATCTACTTCTCAAAAGTCACAGTCATTGAAAACCCTGTAGAGCACAGCTCTACTCTGAAACACATGGGGTTGCCATGAGTCAGATCAACTCAACAGCAACTAGAATAATTTTTTTTTGAGAGGGTGGCAGGGAGGTGTTGGCCCTTTCCTGATAGACATGTGGATTCCCAGTGCCTAGCACAGTGCCTGGCTAGTCGTTGGACTGAATTAGAATCTCTGCCAGCATTCACTACAAGGTCTGAAAAAGGATAATTACAATGCTTTTTCTTTTTGGCAGACCTTATAAGTAGGGGTAGAGGAAGAGAGAGGAGCTGAAGTGATTTTCTGTGTGGTTTAATTTATCCATTCTTTCCATTATTTGCTTGTGTAGGTCACTCAGAACAGACTCTGAGAATTTAGTTGGAAGGCAACTCAAGGATAATACTGGTTTTTGATAAAAGATATGTGGTACCCAAAGGAAGAGAGAGATGTGGGCACACTAGCTCAGTGAGGTGGACATTAGAACAGGCAGGGTTTTTTCTCCTCTGTGAGATTCTGGCTCTTACTCCCTACGTTTTGGGGGTTTTGACATTGTCTGCTTGGCTTTGTCACATGCTGCCCTGGCTGGTAAAGTGGCCCTTTTTCAATTAAGGCAAAATAAATCCATTTGCTTTTGAGGTTGATTTTGGGCAATTTGCTCACAAACTTCTTTGAGATAACAGAGGCACTCTGCATGTTAACAAAGCTAAGTTGGATGGAACTCTCTGCCCTCATTCTTCTACCAAGAAGAGGGCCTCCTACCCTTAGCCAGGAGTTCTGTTTGGACAGCTGGCGCCATGGCTGGCTGTGGCACCATAGCCTGACTCTGCAGCATGCCCTGCACAATTCTATGCTTTCACTGAATAATTTGTATAGAAATTGTCAAATGGGAACCTAATTGGCTGTGTAAACTTCCACCAAAAACACAATAATATATTATTTAAAAAAACAATTCTACATTTTGCCTTCACACTGGGGTGTCCCTTCTGTGGAGACCACATCTACAATTCTGCCCATTATATCAGCCTGAGTAGTTTGTTCATGCTTTTATTTCTATAAACACCACACACACACACACACACACACACACACACACACAGAGCATTTATTCATTCAACACATTTATTGCTCAAGGCATAACTTCAGCCTGTGGAATTTGATTGCTGAATCACATTCCACCATTCTTAACTTCCCAGATGGATCTGTAGTCATTGCTTCCAGTTTTGTAGGAAGCTTCTCCTTTTAGAGAGCTAATGACCGAAAAGAACCTAGGCCTTCGCAGTGTGGAGGAGGAAAGAGCACAGAGTCAATATTCAGGAGACATTGTGCCTCAGCTGTGTCATCAGCTTGCTAGATGACCTTGGCCAACTCAGTGAAAGTTCTTGAGGGTCTGTTTCTTCATTTATAAATTGGGTATAATTACCCCTGCCTTCCTCCTCTGACAGAATGTTGTGAGTATTAAGGGCTATAACTGCTTTGAAGAGTTTAAAGTACCTCACACATGAGTAATGTTCATTAGACAATAAAAACTGGAGTGTTTGGGCAGTGGCATCACTAGGGAGGTGCAGGGAATGTGGACCACACCAGGGGACACTGTCAGAGGAGATGTCACCAAAATGACTGTCTGTAAAATTTTTGTGCAGTGTTTCAGCAGAAATTTATTATTTTTTATAAAAAATCTCTGTAGTTATAACAACAGAAACATTTTTCATAAGCACAGCCTACATGTATCAATCTACCTACAAGACTGAAACTCTATGCTAATTTATTTTTTGAACCTTCTAATGCACTCCAGTCAGAGCTGTTACTATTACCCAACTACAATGCTGCTTCAAATCACATGGATTTGTCTGCCTGCGCTACAAGCACATGCTGTTGTTTCTGTTGCTGCCTATGTTTTTACAGTTGCTGATTTTGTCAAATTTTCTGGTGTTTTAGCTACAATATTGTGGTAATTAGTATTTATGAACCTATATCAATAACTTTTTTGAGAATGAAGTAGTAATTAAAGGAAAAGAAGGAGTGATATATGGGAATTTCAATTTATGAGTAACATTAGAACAAAAAAAAATTACTAAGGATTCTACGGGGCCCTGTACCAGAGGAGGTCCATGGTGGGGAGAGGGTGACACCATGAGTTACCACACTGGGTGACACCAACCCTAGTGACGCCACTGTGTTTGGGATGTCTGTGGAAAAAAGATCAGCAGCTTAGGAAAATCAGAACCCAAAACATATTCAACAATTCCAAAAATAATAATAAATCCAGGAGACTGTATCAACCATCTAACCATTCGGGCTTGCGGAAGTTAGAGCTTTCTGGAGGAGTTTTCCCCTTATCGTGGCCTATCCTGAGTATTAGACCATAAAACAAAATCTTATAAAGGAAGTTTGAACAGAGATGCCTTTTTTAAAATGTATTACTTCCATGAGCTCTCTTTACATGACTATCCAGTCCAGCTCATTTCTATACCGGTGGGATTGTTCAACTCCCTACATTTTTCTCAGGGAAGGATGTCTGCAAATCGACCCACCATGGCTGCGAACACACTTGTGTTAATAATGGCAATTCATACATCTGCAAATGCTCGCAGGGATTTGTTCTAGCTGAGGATGGAAGACGGTGCAAGAGTAAGTGATCTGATCTTGGCTCTCTACTTTGATTTCCTTTTGGAGCAACTGCTTTTTGGTGTGTTTTCAGGGAACAAATCCTCCCCTCTGTTTCTCCTGTAAGTATAAATGAGTATGGGTTAAGTACAGGATGGGGAAGAGAGAGCTTAACTGCAGCACCTGTGACAAAAACTGTTGGTTTTAGTTGACAGTAAGTTCATTATCAGCAAAAAGGCTAGAGTCATCTTCCGCTGAATAAGACTGTCTGGAATGAGGGAGTTAAGGATTGTGCTGTACTCTGTGCTGGAGAATTACATTCAGTTCTGGGCATTGCACTTCAGGAAAAGAGATGGATTAAGGGTTTAAACAAAAAAATGTAAAACCACAAAAGCAGCGGAAGGAATCTTGAGAGAATTATTTTATAATCTCAGAGTAGAGAAGACTCTTACATGAAACAGAAGCCACAAAGGAAAAAAAAAGGGGGGGGGGATGTAGAATAAGAAATTAAAGCTACAATATACATTTTTTAACTTATCAGTTATCAGAGATCAAAAAGTTTGATGATTCCTTATCTTGGCAACGGTATGTTGTAACAGGCAATTATAAATTATCATCGGGTGTTTGAATTGGTCCAACCCTTGGGAAGGCAATTTGGCAGTGCTTTAAATGCGGTTCCACTTCTAAGAGTTTATACTACAGATGTGTGCATGTATGCACAAAGCCACGTAGCAAGGATATTTTTGTGTACCATTATTGGTCGCAGCAAAAAATGGAAACAAGCTAAATGTCCATCCATAAGAGATTGGTTAAATAAATTATAGTACATCTATGCAATAGAATACTATGCAGCTGTTAAAAGAATGAAGTGGCTCTAGACGTACTGTTATGGAATTATCCCCCAAATATTTTAGGTGAGAAAAGCAGGATGCTTGTCTTAATCATCTTGTGCTGCTATAACAGAAATACCACAAGTGGATGGCTTTAACAAAGAGAAATTTATTTCCTCACAGTAAAGTAGGCTGAAAGTCCAAATCAGGGTGTCAGCTCCAGGGGAAGGCTTTCTGTCTCTGTCGGCCTTCTCATTAATCTTCCCCCAGACTAGGAGCTTCTCTGCACAGGGACCCTGGGTCCAAAGGATGGGCTCTGCTCTCGGCACTGCTTTCTTGGTGGTACGAGGTCCCCCCTCTCTGCTCGCTTGCCTTTCCTTTATATCCTTGAGAGGTAAAAGGTGGTGCAGGCCACACCCCAGGGAAACTCCCTTTACATTGGATCAGGGGTGTGACCTGGGTAAGGGTGTTACAATCCCACCCTAATCCTCTTTAACATAAAATTACAAATGCAAAATGGAGGACAATCACACAACACTGAGAATCGTGGCCTAACCAAGTTGACATATATTTTGGGGGGACACAGTTCAATCCATGATAGTGCTGAATGATTTGTATAGTTGATTACTGTATTAGTTTCCCAGGGCTGCCATAACAAATTACCACAAACTGGGTGGTTTAAAACAACACAATTTATTCTCTCACAGTTCTGGAGGCTAGGAGTCCTAAATCAAGGCGTTGGTAGGGCCATGCTCTGCCTGAAGGTTCTAGGAGAGAGTCTGTTCTTAACTTCTGGTGTTGCTGGCAGTGCTTTGCATCCCTTGGCTTGTAGATACATCACTCCAGTCTCAGCCTTTGTTGTCACATGATGTTCTTTCTGTGTCTGTGTTCTCTTCTCCTCTTCTTGTAAGGACACCAGTTATATTGTATTAGGGCCACCCTGATGACTTCATCTTAACTTGATTACATTTGCAAAGACTCTATTTCCAAATAAGGTCATATTTACAAGTACTGAGGGTTAGGACTTCAACATATCTTTTAGAGGGACACAATTCAACCCACAACAGTTAACCACTGGTGTATTTTGTAAAAAGCTTTCTCTAACATATACATTCTCTCTCTCTCTCTCTCTTTATATATATATGTATATATAAACCCATTGCTGTTGCGTTGATTCCAACTCACAGAGACGCTACAGGACAGATTAGAACTGCCCCATAGGGTTTCCAAGGAGCCACTGGTGGATTCCAACTGCTGACCTTTTGGTTAGCAGCCTAGCTCTCAACCACTGCACCACCAGGGCTCTGTGTATATATATATATATATATATATATATATATACACACACACGCACACATACATGTGTATATATATGCATACACATAGGTACACATATACCCTTTTTTAATGTTCGAATTTTATTCATGTGCATTATTTTTTAGAAAATAAAAATTAAAGAGAATCAAGGCAGCTCAAACAGGAGTCTGCACTCATCTCTGTGGGAAATGATGGTCACCATCAGACCCACCATTGGCTCTTGCTAATTAATTAATGGGTTAATAAATGCATCTATCAGTATATCACAAATTTATTTGTTAACATTTTGATAGCTGCATTTCAAGATAATTGGTTTCCTTTGCAACCCTATGCATTTAATTCTATGTGTTTAAAAATGTTATTCTGAATGTATTTAATGTCACTGTATTGTATACTTTAAAATGACTAAAATGGCAAATTTTTGTCATCTATATTTTACTACAAAATTTTTAACGGAAAAAATAATTAAAGGAAAAGGATAGAGACAGACAAGATTTAGAGAGAATAAACATTGGGGTGAGGACGTTTAGTACTACATTAGGTGAGAAATAAAGGAAGGAAATGTGGATCTTTGTAGAAAAAGTAGACTTGAGGTGCCATTCAAATATCAAAATGGCTGTCACCTCAATTATTAGTCTTGATTTATATGACCCCACGGAAAGAAAGGACACTGAGGAGAAGCTACAGTGCAGCACCAGGACAAAGACGCTTTCTAACTGGGAAGCTGTGTGATTAACTAGAAGAGCACGGGCTCCAGATCAGACAGACCTGGATTTGAACCCTGGCTTGTACTGCTGTGTGACCTTGTACAGATTGTTTAACCTCTCAGAGTCTTGATTTCCTCATCTATGAAGTGAGGATAATAGCTCACAGGATCATCATGAAGAATAAATGAGATCTTGTATTTAAAGTTGCTTTGCCCAGTGCTGGCACATACTAAGTGCTCAACAGGTGATAGCCATTATAATCACCACCAGCAGAGCTGCCCAAAGATAGGACAACTGCTTTTGTGGTCAGTTAATGAGTTCCTCATCAGTAGAAGTGTTCGGGCCCAGGCTGAATGGCCACTGGATGGGATGTTGTAAAGAGGATGCAGTCATCAGAGAGCTGGACTAGATAGATGACTTCTAAAGGTCTTGTCCAACGCCGAAATTCTGGAACTCTGTGAAAATTAAGTTCTGAAAGCAAATCACAGCTCCGTTCAAGTCTGTTCAGCTTAACTACCAAAAAGAAGATGCCCAAGAAAAGTTAGGAGGAACCTCCTGCAAACAACCAGCAAGTAGGCTGCTCTTCCTCCGGCCTGAAAGGAAATGTCTGGGCACTTCTCAGCTCTTCCACTCCACCTGGACTTCTTGTTTCCTGGAGAAGCCTCCTGTGCCTCTCTGTGTGTGGAGGCTGCAAGTGCTGGTTTTGTTTTGAAAGCAAAAGGATATAAGGGGAAGAGGAGAAAACAGACTCACTGGAAAATTATTCCACTATTTCTGAAATCTGTTGGAGAGCCACACGCATGCCACCTGAGAGCCTTTTTTTGGTTGATTTGAGAACAAGCTATGAATGTAAATGAAGCTCAGAATTGGCCTTTTCCTCTTTCACTAATAAAGGATCAATAGTTGGGTAATGAGGAGAAGCATTTAAAGGAGAAAGAAAAGAACCCAACACCCCCCCCCAACACGTACACACACAATTATATTAGCATGTTACACAGTCCAGGCATGGAAATCTTGTGTGTGTGTATTGTTGTGCTTCATTTTCAAAGATTAGATAGCTGCTTGATATATAAAAAAGAACGTTATATCTCTTGCTGTAGACTGTATTTGAAAGGAGATCATCAGTTTGAGATTTGTAACTTTTTCTTATGTGGTCCTAAATAACAAAAAGTCCCTTCACACCCAGATTTCTGTAGTATTTGCATAAAGCTTTTATCTGGCTTTTACTGACAACCATCTGAGTTGCCTGAGAAGCTTTCAGGGTAGATAAAGAATTCACAGTGATAATTCCTTATGGAGTTTTAAAATAGGTCAGTAAGGTACTTACAGGTGTGCTAATCAATGGACACCTCATTCATGTATTCTTTCAACATTTATTGAACACCTATTGTGGGCCAGAGATTGGGGGTACATGAATGAAATAGACACAGTCCCTGCCAAGGAGGGACTCGCAGACTAGAGGAGGTTGTTGTTGTTATTAGTTGCTGTTGACTTGATTCTGACTCATGGCGACCCCGTGTGTGCAGGGTAGAACTGTTCCACGGGGTTTTCAAGGCTGTGACCTATCGGAATCAGATCAGACAGAAGTAATTAAACAATTACTGTACAGTGTGGAGTGTGTACTACATAGAGTAGGTCACTAGACTGTGAGCAACTTGGTGTTGGAGATTTTGTCTTGGTCACAATTGCAATCCTGCTGTGCCCACTGCCTTACACAAAGCGGGTGCTCAATAAGTAAATTGCTATTGAAGGAATCAGGAGTGGTAGGCGCACACAGAGTAACTAATACAAGCTTAGAGTTACGAGGGAAGCTCCTTGGAAGATGTGATGACTGAGCTGAATTTTAAGAATCTGTCTCCATTTTCTGCCAGATGCCAGCACTGGGGTCATGTTGCCCTCCTGGAGTAAAGTCATAGGAATCTTTTGAGTGTTTTCAGGCCCTTCAGTATACTCTGCATACAGTCCTTCTGAGACCTGGCTGGCAGTGACCAAGGTACAGCATACACCTGGTTTCCTAGATAGTTTGCACATCTGCTATGTGTTTTTGCTTGTGAAAAATACAATTTTTATCAATTTGACATGCCAAACATAGAGGCAAAAGTGAAATTATTGTTGCTCACGACCCTCCCCACACCTCTTTCTTATCTGTCCTGTGTATTATCTAAAGAAGAACAAAGGTGGTTCTTCAAAGTGGTTATGCCTCCAATTGAAGCATGATTTTCTTTTATTCTTATGCATAGTCATTTTTTATTATTTAGCATCTCAACTTCCCTTTTGTTCCCGTAGGATGTAATGAAGGCCCAATTGACCTGGTCTTTGTGATTGATGGATCCAAGAGCCTTGGAGAAGAGAATTTTGAGATCGTGAAGCAGTTTGTCACTGGAATTATAGATTCCTTGGCAATTTCCCCCAAAGCTGCTCGAGTGGGGCTGCTCCAGTACTCAACGCAGGTTCGCACAGAGTTCACCCTGAGAAGCTTCAACTCGGCCAGAGACATGAAAAAAGCCGTGGCCCACATGAAATACATGGGCAAGGGCTCTATGACGGGGCTGGCCCTGAAACACATGTTTGAGAGAAGTTTTACCGAAGTAGAAGGGGCCAGGCCTCTCTCCACACGGGTGCCTAGAGTGGTCATCGTGTTCACCGACGGACGGGCTCAAGACGACGTCTCCGAGTGGGCCAGTAAAGCCAAGACCAATGGTAATATGGGATGGAGCTGTGGTTTATATCACTAAACATTCTGGTTTCTTAAAAACTTAGGAGCCACAGCTGGCCAGCAGGGTGAGATTCTTTAGCAAGTGAGGAAAGGCTTCCTGTCAATCACCCTTATACACCTTTACTGAACTGCCACCTAGAGGCCTTAGAAAGTCTTGCAGAGTGGTTAGTCCACACACAGACCACACCTGGGTAATCATCTACTGTGATTTGCTAGCCAGAGCGTGACCACCAGTGTAGAGACTCAGTCTTGCTCATGCTATTGAACCACAGATAAATACACTCCCAACAGTTCCCAAACACTGGTCAGGTTGCTTTAGAATCATTCCTGGTGGGAACTTCTACTGATTCTTTTCTTTAAAAAAACCAATACTTCAAGTGAGTACTCTGAAAGCACAATAGCCTTAGGATAGAGAATACTTTTATGTTTGCAGAAGGAAAATTTAACTTCTGAGAAAATCAAAATGTTGGAAGAGATTGACTCTAAACACTTGTGGCTCAGTAAAGCTCAGCCTTTTCTCTGAGGTTTTCCTGACCCCGTGTGTAATGCAGGGAGACACTTGAGGGCCAATAGTTGTGCAGATGTGAAGTGCAGCAGAGGAGTAGGCCCTTGGCAAAAGGAAGCCAGAAACCTAGGATGGTTGGTAGAAACAGTGTATGGTGACACCTCTGGATTCCTTGGGGAGATAAGAAAACTTGAGGCTGTGAAGCAGTCTGTTTGAAAGCTACTTTCTTCAAGTGCTTGTGCAGGGCACACTGCTTTAGCAGGTCCTATAAGGGGAAAGGAGCCCCTTGGTAGTATAAACAGTTAATATGTTTGGCTGCTAACCAAAAGGTTGGCAGTTCCAATCCATCTAGAGATGCCTTGGAAGAAAGGCTTGGCAATCTACTTCTGAAAACTCAGCCATTGAAAACCTTATGGAGCACAGTTCTACTCTGACACCCATGGGGTCACCATGAGTCAGAATAGACTCGATGGCAGCTGGTTTTATAAGGGGAAAAGGGTATGCACAGACAAGCACCTCATCCAAGACTTTATGAACTCGTGCCTACATCAGGCCTGGCACATAGTAAGTGCCTGACAAAGACTTGGTGAGTGAATGAACAAAGGAATGAAAGTACTAGCAATCCCACCGATGAATTCCATGCCTCATCACAAGAAGACTGGTTCACGTTGACATTCAGTCACTCTCTTTGTGAAGGAAGTAATTTTATTGGTATTACCTCACTATTCACTTCTTTTTCCCTAGTCCAAGAGAGTGGCAGCCACAAACAAAGTTTCCTGTCCTGAATCATCTGGTTGGACTGTAAAACTGGCTGCTCCAATCCAGTTCCTCTACTTCTTTCTAGTCCAGGCCAGCTTGCTAGAGTTATGTCAAGCTCATAAACCCTTCTAGTCTGCAGTATTGGAGGAAGTATGCTGGCCTCTGGAGACCATGGTTAGCCCTTTTATTTGTCTCATGAAGATCAGTCCACTTTGCCCTTTCCTTTATTCAAACTTCCACAAATGAACCAAAGGCAAGTAGTAGGAGAAACAGATGTTTATTTGGTTCTTGAATCGACAAGATTTATCTGAAATGACATCCTCTAATGAATTTAATTTCTCCTATATGTAGCTAACACAATTTTAAAATAGTAGTTATCCTTTTTAGGAAGTTGTGTATAAAGTCACTGGGCTCCCAGACAAATATGCTGAAATTGGCTATTGACTTTTCAAAGACTGAGAACAAGACATTAACTCTTGCCCCTTGGCTTAAAGAGCCTTTTTTATGTGTATTTTTGAAAATCTAATCTAATGAACTAGCCAGAATATCAGTGCTGAAAAATGTGGGAAATCAAGCAGAACTTAAGCTCTTACGGTGTTTTACTTTCAAATGAGTAGTATATGGGGGAAAAGCCTAATTTTGTTTGGGAAAAGCCTTTGAGGCAACCTCACATCCCTTTTGAAATCAGAGTTGATGCTTAGGTTTGATCTTTTTCCTGACTTTGGGGATTTCCAATGGACTGCCGATTCTCCTTTTCAGCTTGGCACCTCCTCACAAGGCTGTCTTTCCAAGAGGTGTGGGCAGAATGCAGCTTCACTTGGTCCCAGGCCAACTTAAAGTTCCTATCCTGCACCTTGTAGTAGTAGAAACCATAATTGGCCCGTATTCTTAGAGTTCTTCCGGAAAAGATTCCCATGTAGTAAGCCATAAGGTTAGTGCTTTTTTCTACTTATCCTGAAGGCTAATTCAGGGAAAGTTGAAGATTAAATGACCCTGCCCAGAACTGAGCAAACAGATTGGTGGTTTAGCTCCCCAACTCTCCTAGAGTCAAAATAAAAATGGTGGAAAAATAAAAAGAGAAGTGGACATGGGCTCCTCATATCACACCACTCAACATCTAGCTGGCTGTGGGTATAGTGCACACAACTTCAGACCCTGGGACCACAACTCTAACACCTTAATTTGCTCTGCACCTTAGGTATAACTATGTATGCTGTTGGGGTTGGAAAAGCCATTGAGGAAGAACTACAGGAGATTGCCTCTGAGCCCACAGACAAGCATCTCTTCTATACAGAAGACTTCAGCACAATGGGCGAGATAAGTGAAAAACTAAAGAAGGGCATATGTGAAGGTACTAGAGCTTATGCCTAGAACACACCTTAGCAAAAAGGGCAGCATGAACTTTTGAACAAAAAATTCTCAACCCGTACCTTCAAAGTGCTCGAGAAAGTGCCTGCTTGGTGGGCCAGATCAGTAATATCTGAAAACACTAGGCACAGAAAGAGGATCAGAAGAGAGAAGAAGAGAAGCCAAAAAATAATGACTAACAGTGCTTGAGCACTTCTCTGTGCCAAGCAGTGTGGTAACTTTTTTTGTTTAAAAAATTTATTATACTGTACATACAGGAATGTGCATGTATCATAAACATACAGCTCCATCAATGAATTCCCACAAACCGATCAGTGTAATGTTTTGGACACATCAGCGTAAACCCTGTATGAGTGATCATTTAACTAAAAAACAATCATTATATCTCTCAGGAGAGCTGATGCACAATTTTAGGGTATGCCTTCAATTGGAGTGGAAAGGGGTAGTAGTCCTCACAAAGCCATTGTTAGAAACTTTTTAAGAATGCCTCATCCAGCCCTGCATGGACTACTTCTGCTTACAGAGCATTAGGCTGCCCTTTAGAACTTAGATGTTGTTATGGACACAAACTCTCCTTGCTTCTGTTTTCTCCAGTTCACTACTTGTGCTGGGCATGCATCCATACAGAAGTTCTGCCCAAAGCTCATTTTTCCTTTTACTCATGTCCCAGGTTCAGTCACCAGTAAAATTCCAGTCTAAGTCATGTATCTTACCCCTCTAGAAGGAAAGACTAAGATGAAGGGAAGTGGAGAGGGAAGCCCTTTCAGCTATCTAATGTGAGTAGATACTGTTTTGTCTTCAAGGTGAAATGCCTATAGTGGAACTGCTGCCACTGCACAACTTTTTTTCCTGCCCTACCTTGTAGACATGACATTTCTGGGGGCATTCTTAAGTAAGACAACTCACTTAAGGGGTCCAGGCATCTCTTACTAGAGAGATCTGCCCTAGAGTGGTCTTGGATTACTGCTATCACTGATTGCTTTTTTGATCTTTGGTGGTGCCAAACCAAACTAAAAATACCCTGGGTTATGGCAAGGAGGTAGGAAGGTGGCCTGAGAACAGCTTCCTGAAGGACATATTCATGTGGGTAACTGTCAGTCCTTTTGGTTATTTTTCTTCTCAGCTCTGGAAGACTCTGATGGAAGTCAGGACTCCCCAGCAAGGGAAATGCCAAAGATGGTCCACCAGCCAACAGGTAAATTTTAAAAAGCCGTGTTTTCAGAAACTTCAGCAGATGCTTTCACTATGACTTCCCTCCATAAAGTTGTAAAGAATTGAAAGTAAGATTTATGTTAACTATGGCTTTTTTTGCCTCGATCACATAGCAGTTACTCTATGCTTTAAGCCATACTTAGTAACTAGCATCTCTGCTGATAGTCTTTTTGCCACAGTATTTCCTAAAGTAAAACTATGTACCTAGTGCTCAAAATACAAGTACCTTAATCTACGATGGCTGTTTTATTACAACAGCGTTAGGCAGGTTTGACTTCAGTTTTCCTTCTCTTTACAGAATCTGAGCCAGTCACCATAAATATCCAAGACCTACTTTCCTGTTCGAATTTTGCAGTGCAACACAGATACCTGTTTGGAGAAGACAATCTTTCACGGTCTACACAAAAACTTTCCCAGTCGACAAAAGCTTCAGGTAATTCCAAGTAAAATATTACCATAACTTGATACCAGCCTTTCAGCTTGTCAGCAAATTTAGCTTAAAGGAGGAAAGGAAGGGGAAACCAAGAAACAGAATAGAGGAAAAGAGAAGAAAGGAAGTAAAATGAGGAAAAAAAAAAAAATTTAAGAAACTGAGTAGTCTTCCCCCTAATCCACAATAAAGGCCACTTCCAGTGTTGGAAACATACACAGCCCTTTCCTGGTATTTACTGGATCTGCCTGCAGGGAAAAAGTTGAACATTTATTTCATTATGGTTTGCTCTATATGCTGATTCGGTCCTGTTATTATGTGTCTGGGAAGTCTGGTGGATAAGAGGTGAACATTTTCCATCTGCTTTCTCAGGAAGCCTTTTGGAAGAAAAACACGATCAATGCAAATGTGAAAACCTTATAATGTTCCAGAACCTTGCAAATGAAGAAGTAAGAAAATTAACTCAGCGCTATATCCTTTTCTAAATTATGCTTCTGTATGGAATGCAGAGAATACTATCAAAACTTCACAAATTTTATATGTGGGTATATAAAAAAAATAGTCATTTCCATAAAGTCAAGAATAGTGAATCCTCTGGGAAAGACTTTTTACTTCAAAAAGCAGCCTCAGAGGTATTTCAGAGCCAAGGGCACAATTTAGTGTCAAGGGTCACACACTTAGTTGCTACCTGCTGTTGCAGAGGTTTAATAATAAGCCCAGTTGGGGAGGGTCAGCATGCAAAGCAGAGGAAAAAACAGACTTATTTAACCCCCTTTCTGCTGGGAGGGTATATACCAGGCCTGAAGTGCATCAAAGGTATAGTATAAACAGGCAAAGAATGTTGTAGAATGAAGAGGTTTCAGACTCAGTCTAAGTGCCCAACCTTTCCTTTAGCCCCAAGCAGCACTGCAGTCACATTTGGAGTTTGTGTGTAGTTTCTGGAGGACTGTTTTTGTCTTTTTTTTGGCAGCAGAGATCTTTTATGTCAGCACTCTAAAAGATGAAACATTCTACCGAGGGAACAGCAGAATCCAATGATTCATTAAAACAATATTACAAATAAAAGGAATGCTTTGGGATAATGGAGAAATAAGGATTCAGTGCTTCTACACATTGAACACCCTGCCAACTGCTCTGAAGTTAAAATTACAGTAAGCTTACTAAAGCTGGCTACTATCTATCTCAATGTGCATCAACTCATCTATAGGGAAGGTTTAATTCTGAAACTCCTCTGTGCCAGTGGGGTTTACATGAGGAACAACAGCATATATCAATTCCCTTTCTGAAAGCTGGAAGTATGCTCCCCTAAATAAGGGAGCCCTGGTGGTGCAGTGGTTAAGCACTCAGCTGCTAACTGAAAGGTCGGTGGTTGGAACCCACCAGCTGCTCCACGAGAGAAAGATGTGGCAGTCTGCTTCCGTAAAGATTACAGCCTTGGAAACCCTATGGGGCAGTTCTTTGTCCTGCAGGGTTGCAATGAGTCAGAATTGACTTGATGGCAAGGGGTTTGCTTTTTTTTCCAATAAAATAATCTTTCCTACACTGGTTAATATAGATCATAGAAGCTGGGCTTTCATTCTGCTACCAAGGGGGCAGGTGGAGGGTATTCAGTTTAGAGAGGGAGACAAATGCTTATCCTAGTGCCCCTCTCCTCTCCCTTTATCACCCGCACCTCCGGAAGATTATCTCTACTTCACAGAGGCACTTCACAAGACACTAAGGAATGCATAGGAACATAGGTCAGAAGTCAAGGCTGCTACTCCTTGGCCTAATCTGGTCCCATCTCCCTTCGTCTGACTTCATCTCACTTTTCAAGGCCTAATCCTTTCCTTCTCTTCACATTCCCAACCTTATCAGTGCTGGCTCCTGAAGGTGTGCTATGACAAACTAATGTACAAGGAACAGGGGTGTGCAGTGGAATTAAAATATTAGAAAAAAAGAAAGTTCAAACTGAGCTATTTGACTTTTGATAATGTTTAAAAAGTACTTAACCTGAAATATAAGCATTTATTAGCAGATGTTAAATGAGTTACTCTAAACTTACATGCCAGGGTTTTAAAATAACTTGACTGAAATGGAAAAAAGCAAAGCCTTTTATTTTTCAAAACAGTTAAATTTTTACGTAGATCTATCAACTTGCATTTGAATGTAAATAAAAGTAGGCAATTCCAATTCTTTTTCCTTAATCTGAGATTTACTAGAAGAAATGACACAGAGAATGGAAGCCCTGGAAAATCGCCTGAGATATAGATGAAGATTGGAAATGCTTTGTTCTTTGTATTTGTCATTGTTTCAAGGATTACAAGAAAAGCAGCTCAGAGCCCCAAAGCTCAGGCTATCATTATGTCTGTAATGTTGTGAAGCAAGCACAACTAGTACTGAAAAAGCTGGTTTGGTACGGAACAAAGACAAAAAGTAGACACTAATTTGTATAAATTTATTCAGAGAAAGAAACTTACAGAGTTCACCAAGTGAGAATAAATAAGCTATGCAAGGTATTTTGTAATACACTGTGGACATGATTTGCTTCTGCCCCTTCCTGCATTAGAGTATTGCCATCTCATTTGATTACAAAATAACGTTTGCAGTCTTACTTCTGTAGAACACTGGCCATAGGAAAAGCTATTTTTTGTACTGGGCTTTACCTTGATGTATGTATATGGATGTATGCATAAAATTGTAAGACGTATGTACTTGTATAAGAAGTTGGATTTTTTTTTTACACAGTATTAAAATTCACACTTCAGAGAATGGTATTTTGTGTAAAATTCTCAACAAGATATGTATACAAGAGAAATGGCTTATACACATATGAAAAGATGCTCTCATGGGTATTCAGGAAAATTCAAGTTAATACAATACCATTTATCACACGTCAGGAGCCCTGGTGACACAGTGGTTAAGCGCTCGGCTGCCTAAACCAAAAGGCTGGCGATTCGAACCCACCAGCCACTCCAAGGGAGAAAGATGCAGCCGTCTGCTTCCATGAAGATTACAGCCTTGGAAACCCTATGGGGCAGTTCTACTCTGTCCTATAGGGTCACTCGGAGTCGGAATCAACTCAATGGCAATGGGATTTTTTTGGGTATCACCCATCAGCTTAGCAAAAATTAGTATGTTTGACTAGTACTGGTAAAAATGTGGAAATTGGTAGTCTTTCTGGAGAACAATCTGCTATTACCTACTACAAGTGAAAATACACACAACCCTCTAAGAGCTGCACTTACAGATATCTTACCTAGAAGACTTTAGCACATAGATGGGAGGATACCTGTATAGGAAGGTTAATAGAATATGTAAAAGTAACAACCTAATTATCAGAACTGATAAAACTGGTGCACTCCATACCACAGTACTCCTCTACATTTAAAGGAATGCATTAAATCTACGTGTGTGCATGGTAGAACTCATAACAATGAATTAAAAAAGCTAATGACAGAATATGTTCAGCATTATCATTTCTGTAAAATTTTTAAAAAACACAAACATTGCTAGAAATTGTAGACACATAAACATGTACATTTAAGAACAGGAAATGGTCTTTAAGGATATACACCAAAATAGTGGCTGTCCCTGGGAAAGGAAGTGCGAATACAGGGTCAAACGGGACTTCAACTGCATCATTAAAGGTGTTTCTTAAAAACAAGTAAACTTGAAAAATATTATTAATACATGAATGGCACAATGAGCTCAGGGAAGCACTTTAAGCAGCAAGACACACGACAATAAGACAAGATACCCAAAATGACATCCTTCCCATGGAAGCCACTCTATTTTGGGGTCCAAATGATGCTTCACAACAAACACCTTGTATAAGCTTCCAGCTATGTTTAAATATTTCAACACGTTTTATCAGAATGTCTTCCTAAAAGGCAGTGTGACACAGTGGGAAGAACATCTCTTAGGCCTCAATCTCATCTGAAAATCATCTGATCCTTTGTCCAGGTATAAAAGTTGCTATGTAAAAAATTAAATTGAACTTACATTTTTATTTGAGTCATCCATTCAACTTAGTCTACGTTTCCATTAGGAAGTATTTAAAGCACTGACCTGCGTTGCCATCACTTTTGCCTGTGTACTTTCAGTGGAAGCAAATTCTACTTCAGGTTCTGTTATGTCCAGGCTCCCTCTAGTGGCTCCCAAAAAAAAAAAGGCCTACATTCATTGTAACTAATAAGCTTTCTTCCAACTTGGGGAAAGCATCTTCAGGAGAAACAAAGGGTCTCCAAACAAGCCATCAAAATTTGTAGATTAAGCCAAGATTTCATTTGAGGATTGTCTAAAATTTGAAATAGTTCATTCTCTTTCTTTCTGCCACCTGTACATCTCTGACATAAGGGCTTTACATTCCAGTGTCATCACTTACGTGCACTCCCATGCCTTGATTTCCTCATTTATATCAGTTGAGAGGATTGAATGGGTTAATATGTACACTGCTTAGTAAAGTATCTGAAACATTTTAAATGCTCAGTAAATATTTCAACTATTTGTATTCTTTGAAGCCGAGTACCTGGCACAAAGATGGTACTTTAGGTAAGTGTTTGCTGAGTGAAGGGACAGAATCAATTCTTTGCTCACCTTACCCGAGAAAAGTACTTTTGCAGATTCCCACCTCTACTTTTTGAAACAACCAGGCATGAGGTAGTAACAGTAAATGCACAAGATGTTCAAGACCTACTGTCAACAAGATAAATTCTGGACATCAGTAAGAGTATTAAGTAAATGTTTAAACCCTGAAGTCATTGTTCACTCTAGTTTTTAATAAAAGTTCTTTCCCTCTAGAACTTTAGTGAGGCTGATGGGATTAATGCCCTCAAAAAGGTTCTGTGGTAACTCAGACACCTAATCTAGACTGCAAAAAGATGCTGGGCTTGCCATCAGAGCAAGTAGGGGTAAGAAGGGCAAAGGGAGGGAGGAAGAAACAAGATGCCACTGCAGGCAGGAGCGACAAGTCTGAGAGAGAGCTGCCACTGATGGAGCACAGGAACTAAGAGCTGGGAGACAGCAGATCAGAGAGAACTGTTTTCCAAGAACACTATGCTCTTCCCAATGGTCAAATTCAACCACTGTAGTTATTTATATTCATGAACAGCCTGAAGTTTGGTTTCTTCTCTGTAGCCCTTTTGTTCCTGTCACCAAACCATACTGATGGCAATTCTTAATACACTTCACAATATCCAACCTCTTCTTTGGGACTTTTTCCTATCTCCAGGCCTACCAAGTATTTCAGTGTTAAGTATGGAATAAGTCCAATACCTACTGGCCTGAACTTCCTGCAAATCCCCTGCACATCAGAGCTACCCAGCCAAATACTTTACTCTAATTAAGATTCAGAAAAGAACATTTAAAAATTCCACCTTAGAGTGCCATCTGGGGTCTTAAAAGCTTGCAAGCGGCCATCTAAGATGCATCGATTGGTCCCAACCACCTGGAGTAAAGGGGAATGAAGAACAACAAGGACACAAGGAAAGTATTAGCCCAAGAGAGAGAAAGGGCCACATAAACCAGAGACTTCATCAGCCTGAGACCAGAACTAGATGGTGCCTGGCTACCAATGACCGTCCTAACGGAACACAAGAGAGAGTCCCTCATGGAGCAGGAGAAAGGTGGGGTGCAGAACTCAAATTCTACTAAGAAGACCAGACTTAATGGTCTGAGACTGGAGGAACCCTGGAGAGCATGGCCCCCCGATTCCCTATCAGCCCTGAACTAAAACAATTTCTGAGGCCAACTCTTCAGACAGGGATTGGACTGGACTGTGAGACATACAGTGATACTCGTGAGGAGTGTACATCTTAGTTCAAATAGATACAAGAGACTAAACGGGCAGCTTCTGTCTGGAGGTGAGATGGGAAGGCAGAGAGGGTTAGGAGCTCGTTGAACGGACATGAGGAATCAGGTGGAAGGGAGGAGTGTGCTGTCACAATGTGGGGAGAAAAATCCGAGTTACATAACAATTATGTATGAATTTTTATATGCGGGAAAAAAATAAAAATTCCACCTTAGACCTTCCTTCATCTTCCTGGCCAGTGGCACTGTCTCCTCTGAACACTGACAGCACTTTAATGGCACTTCATTACAGCTGTCTCAGGCCACAATGCATGTTTCCTATCTGCTAGCTTGAAACTCCTTTTCTCTGAGCTTTATACCCCTTTCTCGCTGAAACACTGGTGAGCACACAAAAAGTACATGAAAGCAAAAGGTAAAAGCCAAATAATTTTATAGCATATTATCACTACATAAAAAAAACAAACCCAAACCCATTGCCATCAAGTCAATTCTGACTCACAGGGACCCTATAGGACAGAGTAGAAATAGAAATGCCCATAGGGTTTTCCAAGGCTGTAATCTTTATGGAAGCAGACTGCCACATTTTTCTCCTGCGCAACACCTGGTCGATTTAAATTGCCAATCTTTCGGTTAGCAGCCGAGCACTTAACCATTGTGCCACCAGGGCTCCCTAGAAGACCCTAAAATCATAAATTTTCTAAGAACCATTCCAAAATGTCTGCAAAAAGTCATGCAACAGAAAAACTGCAAAATAATGGTACACTGGCATCCACAATGTTAAATTCTTCAGGTCACCACCACCCCTTAAAAAATGAAATTGGAAGTAGTCAACCTGGAGAGAAAAATCATCCAAAAATAACCTGAATAGTGTGAAAAGTCAATTTATGGAGATAGGGTGTATAATAAACCAGTGGATAGTAAACACAAAATTCTTTAACCAAGAAACTAAAACATTATGAAAACAGTCCAACAGTATTACAGACCAACAGTCTGACTGAGTGAGCACTGCACGTTAAGGATAAAGAACATTTGAAAAAAATTTGAGCATACTAGTCTTTGGATATGCAAACATAAAGACCTTAGGACTTTAAGAATTTTCCAAGTAACTCAGCAGCTCCTAATCAGAAGAGGTGCCACTCTAGAAATGTAGGAGTGGCACTTGTGAGTGTTGTTACATGAAAGGAAAACTAGTAATGAGAAATATCCCGCAGTATGCCACAGCCCTTCACAACAAAGAATTGCCCCATCTCAAAATGTCAGTAGTACTCCCAAACTGAGAAATACTAACTGAACAATCAGTAAGAAAACCCTAATTAAGAACGACCAATCTCTAAATTATATCCACAACCTCAGAGATGAACTTGAAATACAAACTACAATGATGCCATGTTAACTTGAAAGAAAATTCCCTCACCTGTCAAACTGGGGATTTGACTCATCCATGGTTGTCACATAGCTATTAAGTAGAACCCCTGTATGATCCCTTTTTTTGGTGATGGGAAAAGTGGCACTGACTGTGGGTGTAGTGAGCACAGCATGACCAAAGTAAATGATGCCACTGAGAAGCACTCACGAGAAAATGCCTGTACCAAAGAGTCTGACATGTGTAAGAGGGCAACAACTACAACAAAGGAAAAACGAGGCTAGGATCACATAAGGATGGGTATAAAAAAAACCCGAAAAGCTAGGATCACGTAAGGATAGGTATTTAAAAAAAAAACCTGCTGCTGTTGATTCCAACTCATAGTGACCCTATAAACAGAGCAGAACTGCCCCACAGAGTTTCCAAGGAGCGCCTGGTGGATTCAAACTGCTGACCTTTTGGTTAGCAGCCGTAGCTCTTAACCACTATACCACCAGGGCATAATCAGCTCACAAATTTCATGTTCTGCATCCTGGTGGAGTAGCATCTAGGGTCTTAAAAGCTTGACAGCAGCCATCTACGATACAACAACTATTGGTCTATACTCATCAGGGCCAAGAGTAAGACAGTAACCAAAATCAGAGAAGAAACAAATCTACAAGGCTGACAGCCTACGTGAGACACGACCTCAACTACTGGAACTAGAAGAACTAGGTGGTGCTTGACTACCACCACTGATCAGTTTGACCAGGGGCACAACAGATGATCCTGGTTAGAATAGAAGGAAAATGCAAAACAAAACTCAAATTCTTAAAATTGGCTAGACTAACTGGATGACTTGAGACCAGAGGACTCCCTGAGACTACTGCCGTGAAACGCTCTTTAAACCTTGAACCAAAACTATCCCAAGATTGTCTTTTATTAACAGGAGAGTGACATACAAAATAAAGGATATTACCTGTTAGATCAGCGCTCTACTAAAAAAACCATCTGTGAGTCCAAAAGATCAACATTTAATCCAAAGCAAAGATGAAAGGACAGGGAAACTAGAGTACTGGAAATGGAACAACCAAGAACACAATCAATGAGACCGTTGACACAACATGAAAAATGTAACTAATGTCATTGATCAATTTGTGAGGAAATTGTCAAAGGGAAATCTAACTTGCTGTGTAAAATTTCACCAAAAACAGTATTATTTGGAGGAAAAAAAAGGTAGAGTCCTGACTCTAAATCCAAGGCCGCTGGATGGGTTTGCTTTACAGTATATGTTTGCCTTTCTAGATAGTATATAGAAGGCATCCTCATTTTTATATCTCACTTCTCTACCACCAAAAACTGCCTGCAAAAGAGAGACAGATCGATTCTAACATGGAAGAAATTTTTTGTTTTTTCTATTTCTGTAGCCTCTATTAACCAAACATACTTAACTGAGTAGGATATACCCAACTAGTATACGCACTCACACACACCCATTCAACTATGTAAATCAAGAAAATGAGTCAATTTTGAACGTAACTAAATCATTACTTCTCGCCAAATTAATTTCTCTGTATGTTCCAAAGGATGTTATCAGATGTGGGAAAAGGGTTCCATGAGACATGTTCTTGGGAGATGCAGTATGCAGTTTCCCAAAAACCACAACACTGAACCCACTGCACAGTGATTTTTCAGGACTAAAATTCTATAGAACACATTTCAGGCAATCTTGGCTTTAACACTGATTTAAAATCAAGGATTATTCTGAAGATGTCCAAGTACATTTCTTTTACCCCTACCAGCGCATACTCTTAAATTCCTTCTTCATTTAAGTTCGCTAAAATTTTTCTCAGTTTATGCAAGCATTTTGGGGGTGGGGAAATAGATTCATTTAATCTTCTTTGCTACGCAGATCTGCAGATTTAAACTGGACTGCGACTCTGTTTTCTGGGTATTGCTGCCTCTCAAGCATATTCAAATGTAAAATGCCAACAATGTCCTGAGATAGCAATTATGAAAATTAAGTCTCTTGAAAATCTAGTTCTGAAAAGTAACTTGGTGTACTCCCTTTACAAAACAAGAAACCTGAAACTGGGATCTATAACTCTTAGCCCAAAAGTCTTGTCACCACATCTAGCTGCCTCACCCTTTCTAACCCTACTTTCATGAAACAGTACTGAAACAAAAACATAAAAAGAAAAATAACTGAAAACAGATAGTGTTTTTTAAACAACTTCTAGCCAGTTTTATTAAAGAAAAATATTACATGATTTATTTTTCACCAGTCTGTTCTGGCATGCTTCTAATGATATCAGAATCACCTGGAAAATAAAACAAAACACAGTAATTTTTCATTTAATGGCAACTGGTAATCACAAAGTTTCCCTTCTTTGTTTATGCCTTCTTTAAGCATAGCTCTGAAAATTAGCACTGGCTATTTTCACATTTTTTGACTAGCTATATTGTCATTTCTCTGAAGCCTGAACAAAAATACCTAGAGTCTCAGCCGTTTCCTACACAAGATGGTCATATAGTAAATCAGACTTGGTTTATCACCAGCATTTATAAAACCAGACCTAGAGAAATAACTAGGTCTGGGGACACATGCATGGTCTTACTATAGCGAATGTTTAGCCTGCCCTGATTATCACAAAATCAGGACAGCGAGAATATTCGCAGTATTATGAATTAACTAAAATTTCATAAATTCAAAATACACATATATTCGTAGGTACTTATTTTCTCTACCTAATTTTACCTGCCTGTTCCCAGACAGCAAAAATTATTTTCCTCGACTTACTTCATCTTATTATTTATTCCTTTATAGTTCCACCTTTTACCAAGTTCCTAGTCTTCAAACACATAGCTTTCTATTACAAGCACTTTTTTTAAATTTTGACAACCCACAATTTCTGTATTCTTTTTCAGACGTAGCTAAACTAAATCAGTTTCTCCCATCCAACATAAACCATTAATTCCACAGTCACTAGGTTCTTCATCAAATGAAATTCATATTCTCAAAGTTTTAAAAAAAAAACAAAAAACAATTTTTAACAATCAAAGCCAATTATAATCTACTGATACATTCATTAATTCTCTGAAATAAACTATAGCATACTGCCTTGCTATCCAAATTCTAACTCAGGAGCCTAAGAGCTTAATATAGCAAATACCTGTATTACATTAGAATGAAAAAAACTAAGTCTATGAATTAAAAAGCATACCTGGATCAATGATAGCCAGTGTGCATACTCTGTAGTATTTTCCACACGCTGTGCCCAATTCAATATTATTGCCACTGTAGTGATGGACACCAGTTTTGGCCAACATGGCGTAGTACTCTATTTCGGATTTCCTTTGGGAATCAAAAAAAGGCAAATAAATGCCACATCAAGTGCCTAACAGGATGTTATTTCTTCTCTCTTTAGTTTTAATGTTGGCGAGGCCTTTAAACAGTAACTAAACCATGTATTACTCTTAAAAACACATTATCATACACATTAACCAATATAATGGACCCCTTACAAGATACAGGTTTTCAGTTTCTTGGCAACCAGCAAATATCTACTGAACACCTACTATGTTTAAGACAGTATCTATACTCATGGAAAAAAGGGTAGAGTGCAAAATTAAAAAAAAAGGAAACATTTACTCACAATGTGCCTGACACTTTACATCCATGACAACCTCTAAGGTAGGTATTATATACTCCCCTTCTCTTAAGCTAACAAAAGAATTTAGGTTCAGAATGAGTGGAGAATCCAGAATCACACCCATGACTTTAAAAGATAAGCTATTCCTATCACCCTCTGCTGCCTTGAATCCTAGATGGGGAGTGATATGATTACTTATCCAAACAATTAACACTGGGCAGTGTATTAATTTGTGTCAACTAAGTGGACACAGATAACTAATGGTTTTAAGAGTTTGAAAGGAGTCCTGTAGAACTCTGCCACTGAGTCCACAAACCTGCAACAGTGTTTACAAACGGCTTGTTAGAAATGCATAATCCAAGGCCCCTTTCCAGACCCACTGAATCAGAGCCTGTATTTTAACAAGATCACCAATGCGATTCATACGCACATTCACGTTTGAGAAGCACTGCTATAGAAGGGCACTTGAGGCTTTGGCACTTAAACACAGACAGTTGATATAAAATGCTGCAAGCAGATTATGCATTACCATAGAAAAATCGATGGGCTAGGAGGGAAAATTTCATGGTTTATAGTCTGCAAGATCTAAGTTCCTTTAGCTTATTTACAACACCCACTAACTTAAATTCCAAAACATTATGTTTAGCAAAAGCCTGGATCCAGACAATTAACACAATGGGCTGAACCAAGTGTTCTAAGATAGTCTGCAACTCACATTCTGTCAAATTCCAGCCTGAACTCTTACCTGCCTTTACTACACAAAACCAAGTAAGTTCATACAATGAAGCACCTTTTAAGCACTGAACAGCCAAAAAAGAAAAATTACCCAAAAAAATGATACAAAATACACGGAAAAAAAATTATGTTGAAGTTCTCATCTTTCCTCAACTCTGACATTCTGTGGTTTTTACTCCTTCTGTTACGTTTCTGCCAAAGATAAGCTTAGACAACGAGAGCAAATGGATGGGGGGGGATCAAGACACAAACACCATAACAGCAACTGCAATAATTATTCTGCAAGTACTCGCTCACGAAACAAGTTTTACATAAAACCGGTTTCATGCTACCCAGACTACAAGTTTACATTCCTGGATATTCGCTCACGATAAATCTGCGGCGGGCAAGGCGACACACTCATGTTCCTTCGATTACCTCAAGGCCGGGCAGTTGTTGGCGAGAATGACCAGTTTCGCTTTGCCTTGCCTGATCATCTTCAGAGTCTGTTTGTACCCCAGAACGTACTTCCCACTTTTCATAACGAGTTGAAGCCTAGAGTTGATCGACTCCAGCGACTTTTTCTACAAAGCAAGCATTTAACACAGACCTGAAAACCTCGTCTGCAACCACCTCAAGTGGATCCAATTTCAGGAAGCCTGAGCCCCTAATAAAGCCTCCAAAGTCGAAGGTCCCAAGTCATTGGGAGGGCCTGTCGGGTTCCCTTTGGGGCCCTCCAAATGCCAGCGGTCATGCTGTCTCCCCGGTGTGCCCAGGTCTGCCCGCCCCAGTTGGGCCTCATCTCTCCACGTGAATCCACCTCTAGCCCTGGCCCGCCTCACTCACCGTCTTCTTTGCGGCCACCATCTTCCTGCCTTAGATGCGGGACGGCCCCCAACCTAGAACATACAAGACAGGAAGTTTAGGATCCGGAACCCAAACGGCACCTGCAATGCTCTCCACACTGCTTAAACCACTTCTTGGTGGAGCCCACTCACCAACAGCTGCCGCCAAGATGGCCGGGGAGGGAGAAAGGGAGGAACTCCCACAATGCAAAGCTCTTCACGGCTGAGCAGGGACTCCGGGACCGGAAGCGGAAGTAAACCGCGTGCGGAAGGGGCGGGCAAGAAGCGGAGGGTAGCTGCTGGTTGCTTCTGTTACCGCTAGGTTACAGTACCAGTTCCTCCAGGTGCCGGCCTTAAGCTTCTTGCTGTGTTGCTCTGCTGCTCCGAGCTGCGGGCGTAGGAACGAAAGAACCTCGGACGGGGCGGGGATTGGAGAAACCGGCTGTGGGTGCGATGGGAGGGGCGGTAAGAAGGAGCGGCCGCAACTGCGACCACTGTCCTGTAGTGTGCAGCTGACCTCATCCTTGCCGGAAGCCGCGCCTCTTGGGAAGACTTTGGGAGCGTTCCGCCGGAATTCTGAGTTCCCCCGGTGGTCAGTCCTGCCGAGTAGGAGTAGCTACGTCAACTTTCCTGCGCTCACCGAAGTTGCAGGTCCCTCGGAGAACGGTGACGCCCTGAGCTCTCTTAAACTCGTCTCTTGTGATCGTTTCAGTGTGCACTTGTTAGCCGAATTTGCACAGACGGCATTAAACAGGTCCGATTTAAAAAAAAAAAAAATCTTTTTTCTGTGAACGTTAGACGTAAATGCCCAGTGACGATTCATGCAAAATATTGGGCGCTGAAAGCACACCCCTTCACCCCGCAGTATATAACCAGACCCGTAGGTAAGCAGTTTTGCGTGTGGTTTCCCTACTGTCATCTTACCCTGGAGAAGAATGGGAGAGATAGGGAACCAAAATAAATAAGCAAATAAGTAAATAGCTAGTATGTACTAGGAACAGTGCTAAGAGCACTTTTCATTACAATTCCTTGCGTTTTGCAGGTACAAGTTGGAAATGTTTAAAGTTACCAGTCACATTAGACCTTCAGGTATGCATTTTTTTCTATTTTCAAACGTTCTTGTTAAGCACTTAATATCAAAAAAATTATGATACATTTTACCCTCAAGGATCTTGTCAGAAAACGGCCTAAAAAAAACAACTTAGGTATAACTTTAACTGCTATGGATAAATATGAAATTATCGTGAAAGACGTAACATGTTCATTCATTCCACAAATGGTACCTTGTGCCAGGTCCTGTATAAGGCCCTGATCATATAAGATGCCCTCAGAGACCTAGCAGCGTAATGCCTGGAGGCAGTATAAACAAGTAGCATAACATGTTTATTAATTTTAACAAATATAATTAACAAATTTCTGTGCTATATAAAGCATCACTATACCGAAAAAAAAAAAAGCCATCAAGTCAGTTCTGACTCATAGCGACCCCGTGTGTGTGAGTAGAACTGTGCTCCGTAGAGTTTTCAATGACTAGTTTTTTGGAAGTAGATCACCAGGCCTTTCTTCCAAGGCAACTCTGGTGGACTCGAACTGCCAGCCTTTCAGTTAGCAGCCAAGTGCTTAACTAATTTTACCACCAAGGAAATCCAAAACATCACTATAGGCACTAAGTGTACACAGAGATAACCAAGACGTGGTCCCTGTTTAAAGAGCCTATTATCTATCTGAACCTGTTAAGGATAATAATATTAAAGAATAATTAACTTTTGTATAGATTTTATGTACGTTTCACAAACCTTAATGGTTACAGTAGCCTCATAAACGTGATTATCATCCTTATTTTATAGGGGATAGAACTACAGAGAAAACTGGTTAAATAATTTACAGAAAGTTACACAGATAGTTAAAAGGGCTGAGATTTGAAGTTAGGTCCTCTTGACTCCAAGATTAACTGAAATTAAGAGGAATGCATTCCAGTCAGAGAAGAGCAGAAGCAGGCCTACGAGGACATAATCAGAGTGGCTAGTACAGTTTGGCTGGAATATAGCGCACCTGAGGGGAATAATGAGAAAAATATTTTAAAATGGAACATTGAAGATTTGAGTGTTAAACAGTTTGGGAGGTTTGCTTTAGAGTAGAATTTTAAGAAATTTTATACTAAAAATTTTACTTTCTATTCTAGTCTTTTCCCCAGAATTTTATTTAAATTACGGAAGAACCCTTGGGAGAAGCTCCCTCAGTTTTCATCATTGGAAGAAGCGTGCTGATCAGTGATTCCAGTGCCAGTGGGACTTTAAAAAATAAAGGTACTAAAATTAAATCGCCACTGGAAAGATTAAAGTTAGATATGTTATGACAGCAGAATAGCAACCCTCGAAGGACAGATTAGCAATGTCTATCAAAACATAAAATGAACATACCCACATAAGCCTTTTGTGTATGGATACATAAGATCACAGTGGTTTCCTCTGGGAAGTGGGGTTGGAGGTTGGAATAGGATGGGAAAATATTTTTTTTTATTTTATTTCCTTCTGTGCTGTTTGAATCTTTCGTCTCAGCAGTTGAACTTTAAGAGTCTCTGTCGTGAAGGGATAGTTGCACAGCTGCTCAAAGATTGTGAACAAGGATATTTTTTATTGGCAGCATTATTAACATCTCCCAAGACCATGGCTGGTTGCTTTCTCTCAGGCATCTTACTATGTACTGGAAGCCAGAGAAGCTCAAAGCACTCATTTTGCGTATGAATCATGATCACAAAATGTTTGAGAATTCTTCCTAGGGGATCTCAGCTGAATCCACTGTATCTCTTTGAAGATGAGTGAGCTCAAATCTCGATTTTTCTGTTTGATACCTACATGACTTTGGGCAAATTTTCTAACCTCTCTAAGCATCAGTTTCCTCAACAATAAAACAGGAATAATGACGTGTACCTCATTGTGTTGTGAGGATCATAGTAAATGTAATGGTCCTAGCACAGTGCCCTGCACAGAATAGTCACACAGTGGGTACTAGTTCTCCTCCTCAGTCCCACTCCTGCCTCCCACCAACTTCCCCACCGCAGTCACCCACCCACACCCACACTTCCTAAAATGGTTCACATCAAAAAAACCTATACTCTAAAGGAAGAAACAGTTTCCTGAGACACACCCATACTTGCCATGTAAAAATGAGAGGTAAGTCCTTTGGCTCCTGAAGATTTGGCAAGTATTTCCAGACTTGTATTTATTAGAGTAGAGGTTGGCAGACTTTTTCTATAAAGGGCCAAATAGTAAGTATTTTAGGCTTTTCAGGCTATATAGTCCCTATCACAACTACTCAACTCTGCCGTTGCAGCATAAAAGCAGCCATGTACAGTATGATTGTTTATTGTACTATTCTTTCAACTTTTTATAAATTTGAAAGTCAAAAAGCCAGGAAATGTATATGCTTTGAAAAATGACTTTGCCATCCAGCCATTTTATTTTTTCCAGTGCTAGTCTAGCATTTCAGAATGATTTTGAAAGAACACCAACAGGTAAATGTGGTAAGACAGAATTAACACAAGTCTCCCCTTTATTTTTCCTTCACCAGCATCACTGTTTCTGAGAACTCTATAGGCACCTGCATTTATTGTTCCAGTTTTTACTTGCTATGAGAATTAAAGGTGACAGGCTACATTCCCTGTTGGAGCAAATACAAGTTCATCTGTTATTCATCGGTTCAGTGCACTGGCCCATCCCATTGTCAGACAGTTAAAACTATCGTATTCATTATCATCAACTATTACTTAGGCAGTGTTCCAATTAGGAAACAGCCTGCTAGGAATTTGGAACTCAACTTGTCTGACACAGCTTTCACATTCTTTCCAGTCAACCAGGTCACTAAACATGCTCACAGATATGGCGTGGAGAGGGCAAGACAGTCCAAGTAATTACACTTGTAACTGTAAACTCAGTGAATGTTGGTGGTCTCTCAACTAACTGAACACATGTGTGCTAATATAAAAATTCTGAACACTTAGAGGAAAAGAGGGAATAAAGTTTACCTATTTCATCTCCACTCTTTCTCTGCACGGTAATAATCAAAATATGTCTCTTATACTCCTTTCTGTTTTAGATCAAAAGTCCTCCAGACTGACATTTTCATTCCCTGGCCTCACCAGGCTACAAACTCTGCTGCACTGGATTAAAGGAAAAAAAGTAGGAAGGAAGGGAGTGAGGAAAAGAGGGAAGAAAGAAAGGAGCTCTAACCATATGGTAAAGACCATAGTGGTATATCCCATAACATACAGGAAAATAGATGTCTATGAAGAGCCTAGGCTGGAGTCAGAAGACTCATCTCCCAGACAGCTGTGTCAGGAACCAGCCATATATCCTTGAAAAATTCACATCAGCTGTAAAATAAGATGGTTAGACCAAATTATTTGTAAGTTGCTATCTTAACCACTGTGGTTCCATTTTCTCATCTGTAATAAAAAGTGGTAAAAATTCCATCTCCTTTGTAGGGTTGTTTATGAGGACTAATTGTAAAAGTGCTTAGAACGGTGTCCAACCAAACTCACTGCCATCGAGTTGATTCTGACTCACAGCAACCTTATAGGACAGAGTAGAACTGCCCCATAGGGTTTCCAAGGCTGTAAATCTTTATGGAAGCAGACTGCCACATCTTTCTCTTGAGGAGCAGCTGGTGGGTTTGAACTGCAGACCTTTTGGTTAGCAGCCGAGAGCTTTAACCACTGCACCACCAGGGCTCCTAGAACAGTATCCAGCCACTTTTATTGTTAGAGTCTATGATTATAAACATTGGCAAATGTTAGAAGTATATGAGAATTGATAACTTGGATAATTTCCTGGGAAAGTACAGTTTATAAATATTGACCAGATTGAAAAATTATAAACGGTACAGTTTCCCTAGAGAAAATCAAGGAACTGTCATCCCCCATGAAAGCACCAGGCTCAGATGGTTTCATGGGAAGCAGTCTTTCAAAGTTCCTTTACTGCCAGGCTACATAATTTGTTGGAGAGTATAGAAAATAAAGGAAAACTTAAAAGTTATTTTTATGAAGTAGTGATGTCTAGGAGCCCAGGTGGTGCCAGTGGTTAAGCATTTGGCTGCTAACCAAAAGGTTGACAGTTTGAATCCACCAGCCGCTCCTTGGAAACCCTATGAGGCAGTTCGACTCTGTCCTGTAGGGTCACTGTGAGTCAGAATCGACTCAACAGCAGTGGGTTTTTTTTTTTTTTTTTTTTTGCTTTTATTGATATCTAAACCTGAGAAAGCACAAAAAAATTACAGAATAAAATTACTTATGAATATCAGTGCAAAAATGCTAAGTAAGATATTGAACAGGGAGGAGTTGTTGCTGAAGGGGTACTGAGTTTTTGTTCTGGGTAATGTGAAACTTGGAAATGAATACTGGTGGTGGCAGCACAACGTGGTGAATGTGATTAATGTCACCAGATGGTACACTTAAAATATCATTAAAATGGAAAATGGTTTGTTATATATGTTTTACCACAATAAAAACAAGGATGAGGGGAAAACTCTAGCTTGGAATTCAAGCAGAAACAAATGATCCTAAGTGTTTATTTTTTCCCCCAAGTGTATTTTAGATAATAACATACCCATACTAATTGAGGTGGGAGGGAACCTAACCCAAGTAAACTTTTGAATGATATTTGACAATACCTTAGCCTAAAGACAAAAAGAACCGTAAACAAATATTGAAGTCTAATTAGTAGGTTTGTTTTTTGCAATGGTATGAGTGAGCAATTTTCAAACTACTTTCTATATATTCTAGGACTGACTAAATGATTAAATATATTGGGGATAATGGGAGCCAGGTTTCTCACTGATGGAAAAGGGACTTAAAAACATGGAACGGGGTAGGACTGGAATGTACCTTGTGGTGTTTGGTGTTAGATTGCAATTGGAGTAACAGTATGAAGTCATCGATATAAGATGTCCCAGAAAGTTAGGAAATAAATGCTCGAAGAATGACAAGGGAGACATGTCAGAAGAGACCCCCACTGGTTAAATTTTAGGCAAATTGAGCATCAAAATAAATGAATAATAAGTGAAGGAAAACTGAAAGCTCTTCCTTACAAGTAGAATGCCAGTTAATAACACCAGAATACACGGTAAGTAAAGTAATTAGAAAGACACTGTTTGATAACAATCATGGTAATAATGGATCCAAGCAGGAATATCAGTGTATGCTAAAACTAGCAGATCACCCTGGACACCCTTTTAACTCAGTACTGAAGTCACTCCTGAGGTTCACCCTTCAGCCAAAGATTAGACAGACCCATAAAACAAAGTGAGATTAAATGGGCATATCAGCCCAGGGGCAAGGACGAGAAGGCAGGAGGGGTCAGGAAAGCTGCTAGTGGGGAACCCAAGGTCGAGAAGAGGAAAGTGGTGACACATCATAGGGTTGGCAACTGTCATGGATTGGATCGTGTCCCCAAAAAGTATCTGTCAATTTGGCTAGGTCATGATTCCCAGTATTGTATAATTGTCTACCATTTTATCATCTGATGTGTTTTCCCTATGTGTTGTAAACTCAGTGACTATGATGTAATAAAATGGGTTAGTGGCAGTGATACTGATGAGATATACAAGATTAGATAGTGTGTGAAACCAGTCTCTTTTGAGATATAAAAGAGAGTAGCAAGCAGAGACACATGGGAACCTCATACCCCCAGAAAGCCATGCTGGGAGCAGAGCGTGTCCTTTGGACCTGAGGTTCCTGTGCTGACATGCTCCCAGACCAAAGGAAGACTGATGACAAGGACTTTCCTCCAGAGCCAAGAAGAGAAAGCCTTCCCCTGGAGCCAGTGCCCCGAATTTGGACTACTAGACTGTGAGAAAATATATTTCTCTTTGTTAAAGCCATCCACTTGCGGTATTTCTGTTACAGCAGCACTAGATGACTAAGACAGTAACCAATGTCACAAAACAATGTGTTTAATTGTTTAATGAGAAATGAACTTGCTCTGTAAACCTTCATCTAAAGTACAATTTAAAAAAAATACAAAAAAAAATTAAATCAAAGTTTGATGAGAAACAATATTTACTTCATCTCAAAGTATCCCCCTATAAATTACTTGCTCATTACAAGAGTAAAATAGGAACTACAGTGGAGAAACCTGGCAGACAGTCCCTTAACTAAATGGTCAAAGTTAACATCACCAATAATGAGGCAAAGGGATGTAATGTGCCTCTTGGTAGGAAGCACTGAGAAGCATACAATATCATACATGTGTATTCCAGCCTAAAACTGCATGGCCTGAATACAATCATGAGGAAACATCAGACAAATCCAAATTGAGGAATGTTACACAAAATAAATGGCCTGTTCTTTTAAAGATGTCAAGGTCATAAAACACAAAGACTGGGGAGCTGCTCCAGATTAAGGGAAAATAAGCAGGGCAGCTAAACGCAATGTGTGATCCTGGATTGGATCTTGAAATACGTATATGAATACCCAAAACTATTGCTATGGAGTCAGTTCCAATTTATGGCAACCCCATGTGTTACAGAGTAGATCTGCTCCATAGGGTTTTCTTGGCTATAATTTTTATGGAAGTAGATTGTCACAACTTTGTTCCACGGTGCCACTAGGTGGGTTCCAACTGCCAACTTTTAGGTTAGCAGCAGAGCACAAACTGCCACACAGGGACCTTAGAATCACACATAGGTATATACGTACACACATACATCATATATATATATGTACGTACAGTCAGGCCTGTATAACTGAGGATTTCACATTTGCAGATTAAACCAACGCTGATCGAAAATATTAAGGGAAAAAAAATTCCAGAAAGTTCCAAAAAGCAAAACCTGAATTTTCTGCACGTGAGCACTATGCTGAATCCACAGGAATGAAATGATGTGTAGGCATACCCTGCTGTAGCCTCCCCCCGTTTCACAGATCCTCAGGCTCTCTCCAGCACTCCTTTTCTGAGCATTGTATACCTCAGTGTCTGACATGTACTATGTAGTTAGGCCTACGATGGTTGTGTCTGTACTGAACATGTATAGACTTTTTTTCTTGTCATTATTCCCTAAATAATACAGTATAACAACTATTTATATAGCATTTACATTGTATTAGGTATTATAAGTAATCTAAAGATGATTTAAAGTATACAGGAGGATGTGTGGAGGTTATATGCAAATACTATGCTATTTTATATAAAGGACTTGAGCATAGTGGAAAAACCGCTGAGTTCTGGAAGAATCCCCTGTGGATACTGGGGAATGACTGTATATACTAATTATTGGGAAAACTGACAAAAGTTGAATATGGAGGGTGGATTAAATAGTAGTATCAGTGTTAAACTTCCTTGTGATTAATTATACTGCAGTTATGTAAGAGAATTAAACCGTCATTGCAAATCTAGGCACCAATCAATAGCCATTGGGCCCAACCGCTTCCGCCTCTCTATCCCTGGCTATTTAGTGATGATTCCGCCCAGCTCTTGCCCCCAACACCCTTTCTCCTGCTTCATGTGCCTTTTATTCTTTCTGACTTTACCATACTCTCCACCTTGCCACCGTACTTCTTTGTTCCACCTGTCCCTTTCCTGTCCTGCTTCCTTGCCCTCCAGCTCTACACCTCTCTCCCCTCCCGGCTCAAGCTCCCTTTTCTCTGCAGGTGCGACCCCCTCACCCTAGCGCCCCGCTGTGCGCTTGCGCTCAGCGCCCTCTAGAGCCGGGCGGGTAGAGTTGGAGGAACTTCGGCGTCTTCGTGCACGGTTGGCGCGCGACCCGGGCTCGCGGGCGAACACTCGTCCCGGCGGGGACAGGTGGCTGCGTTCCCCGGACCAGGCTGCCCTCCTGTCTGCAACCGCGGCGCCGCGATGGGCTGCTCCAGCAGCGCCCTGAACAAGGCCGGCGACAGCAGCAAGTTCCGCAATGGTAAGCAAGACCCCAAACCCGTCCTGGACCCCGGATTCGGGTTGGCTTACACCCCGCGGGGGTCCAAAAGGCGCTACTCGTGCGGCCCCGTCTGGCAGGGCGCGGATTCCTCCCCGAAGGATGGGGAGTCGAACCCTGAGCGAAGGGAGATTCTCTCCCGAAATTGGGTGCAGTGCTACTCTACCCGAGGGTGCGGCCGTGCGGGTGCGCTCCGCCACCGACGCTGCCCAACCGGCGAGGCCGACAGCCGGGACTGGGGTTACTGGGTCTGCTGATTTGACCGCACGGAATTGACGTTAAATCCCTGACAGGGTTAGCCGCCTCACGCTCCTAAAAGAGATCTACTGTCTCTAGAGTAGGTCCAATTTCACTCCCTAAAAGTACAGAATATCAGATAATAAAAGTGTAAATTCACTGGGAACCAGTAGTTTCTGGTCTTAAGTGGAGACTTGAAACCCACTTTTCTAACAAGACCTTCCCCCTTCCCCTCGGGTCAGCGTTTGCAAATGGAAGAGCTCGGCTGCTAACCAAAAGGTCGGCAGTTCAAATCCACCAGCAGCTCCTTGGAAACCCTATGGGGGAGTTCTACTCTGTTCTATAGGGCCGCTATGAGCCGGAATAGAGTCGACGGTAACGGGTTTGCTTTTTCTGGTTTTTGCGGAGAGTACAGATGGGCATTCACTCCATCAGATAGGTTCCTGCACTTTTGAAGATGCCAAATATGCTTTCCCCGTCCTCATTTTATAATTTCTTGACAAATATGTATGTATACAAAATTGGTCATCACTAAATCTTGAAAAGAAATTCAATAAATATATTTTGAGCGCCTACTATTTTCTAGGCTCTTAGCTAGATGCTGAAGATACACGTGACCCCAGCTTTTCGGGGGGTGGGGTGGAAGAGCAGTCATAAAAAGTTGAGCAAATGATTGAGATGATTTCTGACAGCGATCAACACCGCGAAAAGATTAAAAGCAGGTTTATGGACTAAAGAATGACTGGGTTTTACAGCCGACTTCTTGCGTTTTGTATGACTAACATTTTGGACAAAGCTCTTAAGGTTAAGTAAATGCCTTCAAGCTAGTTTACAATCTTCTCCAAGGCTAACTTTTGGGAGAATTTTATACTCTAGTTAATTCCTTTTCGCAGGTCTTCTTTTAGCACCCTGGTAACTAATTCCAATAACAGAAACGTCTACCACCTTATTTGGGATAGACAGCAAAGGGTTTTCATGAATGCTGTTTCAAAGGCCAGCCACTGTGAGAAATGTTACATTGTCGTAACATTACTTCTAGCTTTAATAGATCAAAGAAAGCAATAGAAAGTTTGAAAATAGGCAATAACAACAAAAAACTACATTAAAAAAAAAAGCCTTGTTGTTGACAACAAAATGAAAAGATGGAAGAAAATCACTCCTAATGTACTGTGTTTGCCAACCCTTCTCCTGAAGCAGAGAGGGCCTCTGTACCCTCCATGTGCTCTGAAGAAGCCAGTGTGAGGAGCAATTTCCTTGATGTTTCATGTTTTATTTTATGAAATCAGGTGGATTTTGTATTCTATTCCATATTATATTCTTGTTGTTTTCAATGTGAAAATTTGAGGAAAAACTGATGCTTCAAGAAGATACACCACTTTATCCTGGCTTCTCTTATCCCCTGCTAGGTGCCAGATATCCTAGGAGTAGCATCCTCATTTAAAAAGCACAGCAAAAAATCATCATTACAGATTTAAAAGCTGATAAAAACATGCATTTTTGGGAATGTGACTCTGGAGGTAGGCAAAAGTATCCAATAGGTGGAACAGGGTTGTTAATCCACTCAGAAAATAATAAATAACCTTGTTTTAAAAAATATTGTATCACCTACATTAATGCCTAGCCATCGTATTCATACTTTCATTTTTTCTTCATGTCTGTAATTGACATTCCCAGTTTTTATGGATGGTGCTTTGGAAGAAAAGTTAAAACACTTGATAACTAGTCTTAGTGTTTAGAATATTAATTAATATGCTGCATAATTTGCTCAATACACACACTGAGTCAATCAACAGGTGTATTTTGCTTCTGATCCTTGATCAGACAATACTCTGTTGTAATTGGATACTATTGTATGTTCATCAGCATTTCAACTCCATGATCTTGGAGGCCTGATAAATAATTCATTCCTGTTTCTGCAGCTTAAAACTTCTTTAAATCCTGTATAGGACCCCAAGCCTGTGTGTATGTGCTTTTAGATAAAAACAGTCCAGGTTTATTAAGTACCTTTTACACGCATTTACTTGCTGTGTCCCCAGTGCCTAACAATGCTTGGCACATAAAAGGCCCTCAGTAATTATTTGTTGAATGAATTGCCTCATTTAATCCTTATAATAATGCTATGGCAAAGTATTATGATTATCCCTATTTTGTAGGTAAAAGTAAACAATTAGCCCAAGGACACAGGGCCGCTAAGAGTCAGACTGGGGCTTTGAACCCAAGTGGTGTGATTCCAAGGAGTCCCTGGGTGGTGCAAATGGTTAAGAGGTTGGCTACTAACCCCAGGGTTGGTGGTTCAAATCCATCCAGAGGTGCCTCGAAAGAAAGGCCTGGCAATCTACTTCCAAAAGGTCACAGCCATTGAAAACCCTGTGGAGCACAGTTCTACTCTGACACACCTGAGGTCCTCATGAGTCGGAATCAACTCCATGACAACTGGTTTGGTTTTTTGGTTTTGTCTGATTCCAGGACATATAACCTTAGAGACATTTTAAGTAGAATACAAAGAGAGTCACAGAGAAACTTCCAGTGTCCTCCCATAAAGATATAGATATAAGCAGACTCTTTTGTCCTTTCAGATAAAATCTCAAACCTCCCATTTGTTGGTACATTTTGCTGAGTTATTAATAATCATCTTCATAACATAATAGATTTTTTAAAAAATTTCAGTATCAACTATAGAAGTCTGTGGTCTAAAGCAAAAATACATGAATCCTGTAGATTGGATTTGTGTCGACAGTTCTGCCTTACAAAATTTTCTTTAACTGGTTTGAGAACTCTTATACATGATGCAGCATTAGCCTGTAAGCAAAACTATCATAAAATAATAGGATTGGACTAGATTATCTCTAAGATCTCTTATAGTTCCAAAATCCTGTAATACTAAAATTTGAAGATAATTTTTAAAAATTTCCTCGTAGTAAAATATATATATATGTAACAAAACGTTTGCTTTTCAGCCATTTTAAGTGTATAATCTAGTGACATCGAGAACACTTACCATATTGTGCAACCATCACCACTATCCATTTCTTTTTTTTTTAAGTCATCCTTAACAGAAACTCAGTACCCTTATGCAATAACTCCCTATTTTCCCCTTCCACCTGCCCCTGGTAACCACTAATAAACTTTGGTGTCTCTACAATTGCCTATTCTAGATATTTCATATAAGTGGGATCATACAATATTTGTCCTTTTGTGCTTGACTTACTTCACTCAGTATAACATTTTCATGGTTCATCCATGTCTTTGTGGTGGTACTTATTTTTTCAGTTCTAAAGAAGACTAGGGGGTAGGGGTGGGTGTTGGAGGTGGCAGGGGGACAGAGGCAGAGACTAGACTCTGGATGTAAATAATTGTCCAGTGCTATTCCAAGTGTACACATTGGTTGCACATAGATTTTTTACTAAATGCCCTGAAATGTGTGAGGAAAGACTTTTCTTTCCAAAAGGCTAGTTGGACAGACTGAGTGGAATTTCTTGTGTTTGTGGAAGCAAACTCTAAATAGTGGGGCAATTTCTATTCTTTTCAGACCCCTAAGGTTCTAACTGAATCTGAACACCAAGGTTTTGTTGACTTCATAGACCTTAATGTACCCAAAGGCCTCTAGACCTTTGCATCCGAGCCCTCCTCCCGGTGCTACCAGCCCATGGCTAGCATGGATAATTACTACTCCACTCTTTCCTATTATGAATATCCTGTGTTTCTGGCAGACTTCTACTTCCTGAGATTTTACAGTTTAAGCACCAATGTGGACAAAGTAAATAGATGGTAATTATTGACAAAGTCATTGCTAGGTTAACGTGTACATTTCCACGGACAGCAATAATCATTTGTTTGCTCCAGCCTGAACTCTCACTAGCTGCCTGGGCAATGGGATGAGGCTTGGATTTCACACAGTTTTGTGAATTGTCCTTTGTGCTGGGAGATTCCTGTGGTCTTAAAACAGTATTTTCATACAGTGACATTTCAGTCCTAGTAGACTTTGTAACTGAAGAACAAACATCATTAATGTTAAAATTAATTTGAATAGGCTTTTTTGTTTACAGATATAAATTTTTTTTTTTTTTCTTTTAAACACCAGAAGTCTCAGGACTGAGCCTTGTATGTCTTTGTGTCCCCTCTGGAACTCAGCACTCAGAGTACTCAGTAAGTCTTTGTGGTGGGCCAGGTTAGCTATCACACACAGCTAATTAAAATGGAATATAAGAACAGTATAAACTCAAAGCAAGAAAGAGGCCATTTTTCATTTAAGTTTTGGATAGGTTCAAACTTTTGAAAACTTTTTTTTAAATACACAGTAAAAAGTACTCCTCCCAACCCATCCTCAGCATCTGCCTAGTTCCAGCCACATACCTTATTAGATTTGTGTATTCTTCCAAGATTTCTTTATTCATTACAGAATTCTTATTTTCCTCTCCTCTTTTTATTTGAAAACGTAGTGTACTATGCATACTGTTCTCCACCTTTTTTTTAAAGTAATGCTTTATTTCTTTATTATAGTGGTAAATAAATATGTAACAAAACATTTGCTGTTTCAACATTCTTCATATGTACAGTTAAGTGACATTGTGTTCACCATGTTATGCAACCTCCACCTTGTTTTTTCACATATCAAAATGGAGAACTTCCCATATCGAGATAGAGTTTTTCCTCCTTTTTTACACCTACATAATAATCATTGTTATGGATTTGTTTAATTAGTCCCTATTGAGGGGCACTTGATCTGTTTCCTGTCTTCCTGTTGCAAGCAAGGCTGTGGTGAATTCCTTTGTACGTACGTCATTTTGAGTGTATGCAAGCATATCTGTAGGATAGTTTCCCAGAAGGGGCATTACTAGGTCAAACGATAGATGCATTTATAATTTTGATAGATAACTACCTAAATGCCTTCCATAAGGGCTGTACCAATTTACACTATCATCAGCAATGAGAGATATAAATCTCTTTCTAAAACAAGACTTCCAGACATTAGTACACCCATATCAAAACATGGGCATAGAGCAAAAATCAGGAAACAAGGTAGGGAGTGCCCACTTAGTTTCAGGTACTTTAGTCCATGGTCTTATTTAATCCCCACAATAACCTTATAATGGAAATCTTGGTGTCACCACATACAGCTAGAAAACTGAAGCTTCATGAAGTTAAATAATTTGCCTGAGATCTCAGAGCTAGTAAGTGATAGAGCCAGGGCTTAAGCACCTGTTGTGTCTGCCTTCAAAGCCCCAGCTCTTTGTACAACCGCTGCTTCAATCAGGCTTTGTCAGTAGCTTGTAGTGTGGCTTTACACGTGGGAAAAATGCGACAAAGACTGTAAGGTGGATGAGTGAATGCAGAGAATGACAAAGATGGGGACTCGGTGGAATAAGGGTAAGAGGTGGACTAGCAATCAAGGCATAATAAGAACAGAAAATGGAAGATAACATTGGCCATGAGGAGGCTGGAAGAGAATGTTAGGTGGTGAAGAGGATCTCTTAGTCATCCAGGCAAAGGTAAACAGTAAAACAAAGCATCACTGTGTACTGTGAAGTCATGATTCTGTAAGGCTGCCACACACCCCGTCTCCTGTGTACAGTCTCACTTCTGTGTTAATGTTCTCCAGCATCAAGTTTTTAAAAAGCCTAATACTTTTGGGGGGTTACTGGAAGTTTCACCAAAGCTGATAAAGAAAAAAAAAAAGCATCAAACTTGGCCATGCTTTGAATCTTGGTATGTATAAATGTAGGTATTACTAGGTAATGCATTTTTTTTTTTTAAAGCACTATACTAGAATGTAGCTCTCTGAGTGCATGTTACTCTTTCGGAAGGACCATGATTACCTCTGAAGCTTATTTACGTGTCTCAGCTCTGTTGCTGTTGCTCGCATTCTTTGGACTTTTCTTTGGGAATTGCCTTCAGATTCCAAAGTTATTGTTTTGTATATATTCAAGGGTTTTGCCCTTTAAGGATAGCATTGAAACACTCACATGGACACTGTTTTTGACAACTAAAAACTATGACAATTATGCTTTACAAAGAAGTTGGGTGAAATAAACCAGGCAGTGCTGGTGTGCTCAGAAACAAGAAGTGGCCATTGGAAATAGGCAGAGGAAAGAAAGGGCAGCCTGTCTCCTAGGGGCAAGTTCAGCTAACATAACTTTCATCCCCATGGAGGGGCTAGAGGGATCATGGGGCCCCCAGGATTACTGCTCTGGGCAGCTGTGGTGACTGGGTGGCTGTTGCCCCACATTGGAGGAGCGCTCACCCGCCTTTCTCAGTCTACACCCTCAACAGTCCCTTCAGCCTCTCTAGACTGCTCCTAGCTTCTCTAATAAGACAAGACCTGAAGATCTGATAACATTCTTTATTCAAACTGAGCACCTGTTGACATTCAGATCTTTATGGCTTTAATTTGCTTTGAGACAAGCAAGTTATATTAGGCAGGTTTCGATAAGTGAACTGTTCAGATGTACAGTAAGAAAGTTAACACGAAAGAAGCATCAGTAGTTAAAGACAGGCAAAATGACATCCCTGTCCTATCTATGAGCCCTGGTGGCACAGTGGTTAAGTGTTCGGCTGCTAACCAAAATATCTGCAGTTCAAATTCACCACCCACTCCCTGAAAACCCTATGGGGCAGTTCTACTCTGTCCTATAGAGTTGCTGTGAGTCAGAATCGACTCCACAGAAGTGGGTTTGGGTCCTGTCTATCTACTTTCCAGGTTACCAAAAGCCACACTTCATTTACAAAGAATAAAGTTTGTGGCTATGCTGGTATAATTCAAAGTAGACAGCAAAATAGGACCAATTAACATTATCTGATAAGATACATAGAGAAATATAGAATGAACTTGATCTCATAGGCTAGCAATTGAAAGGAGGACACATGCTTAAGAGGCTGCTCAAGAAACCTTGCATTTGGCCTGAGCCCCCAGCCTTTTCAGGCTTCTTTGCAGCTTTTCCAGATGCCTCTCCCCCAGGTCCCATCCCAGGCCTGGCCCATCCCTCAGCAATTGACCTGTCACTAAGAGAAGAAAGGCCTCAGGATCTACTTCCTTCATGTACAATAATAAGGATGTACCATCAAACCAAGTATTTCTTGCTATCAAATACTGGGCCAGGAGTTTCCATTTGGGGCCCGTGCTTTTTCCAAGCCTGTAATCTATGTATCTTTACATTCAGTGAAAATGTCCTTTCTGCTCTCTTCAGCAGTTTGCCTTTAAAACTCAGTCCTAGAGGGTCCGTGCGGGATGAGAACATTCCACACTTTGCAGACTGCCCTGATTTCATATAATACAACACGTTGTTGTTATTAGCTGCCTTGGAGTCAGCCCCCACTCATGGCCACCCTGTGCACAAGGGAACAAAATATTGTTGGGTCCTGTGCGATCCCCATGTTTGGTTACAGATGAGACCTTTTGATCCATAGGGTTCTCATTGGCTGATTTTCAGAAGTAGACCACTAAGCTTTTCTTCCTAGTCCATGTTAGTCTGGAATCTCCCCCAAAACCTGTTCAGCATCATAGCAACACAGAAGCCTCCACCAGTGGTGGCTGCTCACGAGATGCATTGGCTGGGAATCAAACCCAGATCTTCCACATGGAAGATGAAATTCTACCACTGGTACTCCCTTCTCAAGCACAGACTCCTGCTCTTGGCCACAGGCCTTTAAATTCTGCACCCTGATAGAGTCAAGCACGGGCATAGTGGCTGAACCGGGAGGACAGCCATCTACATTGGTGCAGCTACCTCCTCACAGTTCTCCTTTGTGATACTCATGCTCTTACAATGCAAAGCAGAGCAAGTATTAACCTTAATTTCAAATGGAAAATCAGAAGACCTCTGTTTTCTGACCTAGCTAAGGTGAAGGCTTAGCAAACTCAGCCAATTCTCAATGAAGGAAACTTGAGAAAAATCTCCCTCCCTCAAGTCGAAGTCATTTAGACCAGTTCAGGCCCTTGATTGATTGCTAAGTCAACATACTCACCTCATCTCTAAATCATAGGATGAAATTGAAGAAAGCAATGTAAGAAAATGAGAAGGAAGATGAGTAGGCTCCTCCTTAGAGCTGATTCACGCTGCAACCCAGCTCCCCAAGCTCAAAAGCTGCAAGAACCTAAAAGTGGTGGCAGCAAGAGAAAATACCAGGATCTCCCTTCCTCGTTGATTCTATAGAAACCCCAGCCCACAGGCCAGTGAGGTCTTTGGGATAGCTGGTATGACATTCTCATGGGACAGGAAATATTGACTCCAAGTTTGTTTTTTTTTTCCTTACTGGGCAGAAACTTTTCATTTCTGATTAGGGTAATTAACTGAGTTGAAAAGCTTCCACCATAATGTGAATTTCAGGTATGTTAGCTCTAGGTCTAATTCTTTCTGTAATGTTACCTGGTATTTAGTTTCTTTGTGTGCCTGTCACAATGGTGCTTACAACAAGGGTTCTGTTAGCTCAGCTGTCACAATGAATTTGTGCCTGGGGTCAACTTAGGGCAGAATTCAGAGAGATAATAAGCCCAAAGGATTAGGCCCAGATCAGTGTGTGATTTGATAAGATGTAGAGTTCAGAAAACAGACACATCTTTAAACAACATTGGACGTGGAAATAATGCATTTGCTCGCAATATTTATTACATAACAATGCAGATTAGACATAGAATGCTGTCCTTGGGCAAAAGATCTCACTTGTTTTCAAGGCAGAGTTCTGGAAGAAACTGTGTAGTACCTTCCTTTACCTCAGGGAGGTGTGTTGGGGATTCACAAAACCACGAGGGACAGAATATGTGAAGATCCTTGGGTATGAGATAACAGAAAGATACCAAGATATATTTAATGAGATACCAGTTGCCATCACGTCAGTTTTGACTCATGGTGACCCCATGTGTGTCAGAGTAGAATTGTGCTCTATAAGGTTTTCAATAGCTGATTTTTTGGATGTAGATCACCAGGCCTTTCTTCTGAGGCACCTTTGGATAGACTCAGACCTCCAACCTTTCAGTTAGCAGCTGGGCTCTTAACCATTTGCATCACTCAGGGACTCAGCGAGATAAGTAGCTATTATCTGAATTGCCCTGCAGATGGTAAACGCGAGGACAGCAGAGGCCAGATCTTCCTTGTTAACTGCGGTAACCCCTGTGCCCAGCCCAGACTGGCATGTAGTAGGCACTTGATGAATAAATGAAACAAAGCCAACAAACAGAATGAAACATATCTATTTATATAAAAGCTATCATGGCCTTTATTAACACCAGTCAAGTCCGGTCAAATTATTGCTAACATTATGAGTACTGCTCCATTATCTATCAGTAATCATGTTTTAAAAATTATCATGGTAGCAACACAACATTACAGGCCAAGACTGGCAATTTATAGTGTTCAGGGAGCTGTTTATCCAAGCCCTTTAATGTTGTAGTTCATTCTTTCTGTTTCTAATTTAGCTATAATTTATTGACAAGGCCACTGCCAGCCCACAGGAGGCCTTTGTGAAATTAGAGAGAGATGTTCCCACTGGACAGACAGCCTTGCAGGGACATACAGGCTGGTGTTCAGTTCCCTGTCGCACCTTCAGCTGGGCATCCCTGTGGAGTCCCAGTTTACTGAGTAGCTTCTCTTGTCAGAAATCATATTGGGCTATTTATACACATTGTCACTTCAGTCAATTCTCCTAACAAGCCTGCAAGGCAAACATATTATCCCCATTTTACAGGTAAGGAAACTGAGGTCCAGAGAAGTTAGGAACTTGCCTAGATTGCACAGTTAAGTAAATGGTGGAATCAGGATTCACACCCAGCTGTAATTTGGAGCCCTGGTGGTACAGTGGTTAAGAGCTTGGTTACTAACCAACTGGTTGGCAGTTCGAATGCACTAGCCACTCCTTGGAAACCCTGTGGGACAGTTCTGTTCTGTCCTGTACAATCACTGAGCCGGAATCGACTCATCAGCAGTAGGTTTATCAGAACAAACTGGAGTGCCCTGCTCCAGCTGAAGGGAAGGGAAAAGAGGTCAAACGAACCCAAAAACCCTACTTCCCTCAGCAGCTCTGGAGTAAAAACATTCTGGAGGATATGAAATCTGGTGCCCGAAAGGAAGTTTTAGGGTTAATTGTAGACTTTATTGCTGTGCTCTCTAAGAGGTGGTTTGAAACAACCATTTGTTTTCCAACCTTTTCATTTATTTCCTGGTTGTTGTTTTCTTTTCTGCATAGGCTACCGTGTCTCAAAGGAAGTTACCAGCATTAGAATGAATGAAATCACCTTACTTTTCTGTCTGTCCATCACAACCTATTCCTTGCTAAAGCCAGTAAGTGGAGTATAATACTAGCAATGGCTATGATTGACGGACGCTTCGTGGGAGACAGTTGCTGTGCTAGTGCCTTCTAGGTATTAACACGTAATCCTCACCATTGCTCCTTGGTTAGGTACTAATACTATTCCCACTTTACATGTGATGGACCTGAGGCATAGCGAGACTTAACAAAACTAGTAAGTGGAGGCAGCAGGATTCACACCTACCCAATTATAGTCTTCTTCTCAAGGTCATAAGATCTCTCTCTATCCTCCTTGAAGAGCAGATAACTCTCTATCATGTAGGAAAAGAACCTTTGGGCTATTATACAACAACAACAAAAAACTCATTGCCATCGAGTCAATTCTGACTCATAGCGACCCTATAGGACAGAGTAGAACTGCACCATAGGGTTTCTAAGGAGCGGATGGTGGAATTCGAACTGCCGACAATTTGGTTAGCAGTCCAGCTCTTAACCACTGTGCCACCAGAGTATTAGTTACCTCCAAAATACACTCATTTCAAAATTCAATTACAGAGAGTGCAGTTAGTCAATACGAATCACTGCACTTCTAGAATTTTCTCTATTTTTTGGGGTAATCATTATAAAGATGCTTTATCTCCTTTGGACAACTCCAGAAAGAAGATTAGAGGCAATGACATTTTTTGGTAATATTTCCCAGCTTGAGTGGCTATTTTCAGGTTGTGATTTAAAAAATTGTATGTTGAATGTAGAAATTTTTGAAATGGTGTATCTTTGGCTACGTATATTTTCACCAAAAAAAAAAAAAAGTCCTCCAAGGTCAAGAAGGGAGAGTGTTGACATGTCGTTGTTAACCAATGTCATAAAACAATATGTGTACTGACTGTTTAATGAGAAACTATTTGTTCTGTAAACCTTCACCTAAAGTACAATTTAAAAAAAAATTACATGTTGAGGACATTTTCATACTTCAAGTGTACCGGTAAGATTAAGGAAAGGAAGTAAGAAGGAAAATTGACACAGAAATCATGGGTATAAATGTCCTAGCTATAGCAAAACCTAATAGATCGCTTGGATGTGTATGACACCATTTGTGGAGAAATAAATTTTTGCAAAGCTTTTTATTTGGGGGATAAAACACTTAGATTGATTGTATATTTTTAAAAATATAAATTGTGTGGCTATGTTTTGGTTGTGGCGACACATTTTTTTCCCCTTACTACTTTCTACTCTAGAAGAATCTTGCCTTTAGAATGCACCCACATCTGACACAGCTGGATGAAAATTGTTCATCTCATTTAGCTAACAGTACTAATCACTGTAATAACTATTTCGCTAGAAAAATTAATTTGGCAAACCTCTGTGATTAGTATATTAACACATTTTCTTGTTCACTCCCTGTGGCAGTTATCGGCAGAACGTTCTTTGTGTGGTCTCTAAATGAACTGTCTTGTCGTAATGAATTTCTTTATAGGCCTGAGAAATCACTTTTGTTAAGTTGCCTTCCAAACCAACCAAACCTGCTGCTGTCTAGTCAGTTCTGACTCATAGCGATCTTATAGGACAGAGTAAAACTGCCTTGAGTGGCTGGTGGATTTGAACTGCCCACTTTTTGGTTAGCAGCCAAACGCTTAACCACTGTGCCACCAGGGCCCCTTGCTGCTAATTTGAAGGTTTCAGTCATGGATGAGGTAGGAGGGGAAGGAGAAGGACAGCCCTCTTCCCAGTTCTGTTATATGGGCCCCCGAAATCTATCATCTGCACCTCACAAAATTGTTCCTGAATTCTGCTTCTCCAGCCTCTGGCTCTAATCCCTCTCCACAGGAGGATTCAGTGAAACTCAGTCCCTGAGGCAGAGTGGAGAAAGGGATGTGCCACAACATCCCTGAGCCCTCCACCTACACACACAACACCCTCCTCCTCATCACCACCTCTTAACAGGAGCCTCTACCCAAAAGCTGCTCCTTCCTCAAGACACAAAACAAACGTGTTAATTAGATAGTTCAGCTCCAGCCTATTGCATCTATTTCCAGCCAAGATTTAGTATGTCCAGACTTTACCACTTTGTGACACAATCTCCAAACATCTCTAACACACGATGCCCCAAACCAAACTCTTAGTGTCCATCTCTGGCCCTAATTTGTTCATCCCATCCAGAAACCAGTGTTGTTCTAGGCCCTTCCTCTCCCTCACTCCACCACTGAATCAGTCATTAGCCCAGCCATTTTTACCTCCCATCTCTGTGCCCTCTTCTGTCTAACTCCACAAGTTCTGTTGACTTCTGTACTGCCAACCTCTGATTCATTTCTCCCAAGGAGGACTCTTTTTAAAAAAATATACTGTATTGTTCAGAGCAGTTTTAGGTTTACAGAAAACTTGCAGAGAAAGTATAGAGTTCCATATGCCCCCTCTCCCCTCTGCACACAGTTTCTCTTATTAACATTGTGCATTTGTGAGGTATATTTGTTACAATTGATGGAGCAGTGTTGATACATTATTATTGATTAAATGTCATAGTTTACATTAAGATTCACTCCTTGTATTGTATACTTCTATGGGTTTTGAAAGGTCCGTGGGTGGAACAGGCAGTTTGTGCTCAACTACTAGCCTAAAGGTTGGCCGTTTGAACCCACCCAGTGGCACTACAGAAGAAAGCCCTGGTGATCTGCTTCTGTGAAGATTACAACCAAGAACACCTTATGGAGCACTTGTACTCTGCCACACATGGGGTCGCCACGAGTAGGAATCAACTCGGCAGCAACAAGTTTGGATGGGTTTTGACAAATACATAATGTCGTGTATCCGCCATTACGGTATTATGCAGAATAGTTTCACTGCCCTTAAATGTCCTGTGCTTCACCTATTCATCTGTTCCCCTCTCCCTCTAAGTCCCTGGCAACCTCTGATCTTTTTACTATAGTTTTGCCTTTTTCAGAATATCATACATTATGTAGCTTTTTCAGCCTGACTTCTTTAGGGGGAGGTTTTAAAAATCCAAATCTGATCAAGTCACTCCCCCACACACAGTTCTTGTTCTTCATGCCCTCAGGATAAAATCTGAACTCATTAGCGCCATCTACATGATCTTCTTCATGATCTTACTCCTTCCTTGCGCTCTAGCCACACTATCCTTCCCTGAGCCTTCTATGCTCACCTGTACCTTCTCCTTGGGGAACTTGAAGATACTATTCCATAATACTCAACTCCTGTGTGAGCTCCTGTCCCTCTGTGTACTTAGTTATCACAGCACTTCTCACGTGGTGTTGTGTTGGTCATTTTACTGCTTCTGATGGCATCACCATGACTCTGTGACACCAGAGAGCAGGATCTGTGTTTTTCATCTTTGTACCTAAATTGCTTTTGTATGCATCCTAGGTTTCTTTTTCTTTATAAATAATACTCATTAAAGCATCTTCTTGTGCCCTCCTGAAACCTACTAAAATGACAGTAAAGAGATTTAAAAAAAAATTTAAACCCATAAGAATGGGAAGAACAGGAGAAAAGACGATATTGAAGTAATATGGGAATTTAGAAAACGATGGACATGTAATAACTCACTTAACATGCCAAAGAAAGCTGGGTTTGATGTCAGCAGGTGAGAAAACTGAGAGCCAACCAACCCAGATATCACAGGATCCTTAAAAGGCTCAGGAGTTGGTGGCATCGGGTGCCTCAGGAAGTATTAATTAAACCCGCCACCGCCCCCCCCCCAAAAAAAAAAAAAACCCAGTGCCATTGAGTTGATTCCAACTGATAGTGACCTTATAGGACAGAGTATTTTCAGTTACTCAGTTGGAAGGAGATGTGAATGTATGATGATGGAAGAGGGTGAGAGGGTAGAGGTAGGTAGAAAAAGAGCTACGTCTTTTTCTTCCATAGTGAGAGTTAATTAAAATGACCCAAACTGAAAAATCATCAAGAAGCAATTCATTTGGAGATATAGAAAAACATATCCCCCCAAAACAGCTAAAAGCATTAAAGTGTTTGCCGGCAGAGAGGGGAAATGGGAGAAGAGACCTGTCTTAATTTATGTTACATCAGCAAGTAACTCTTTAAACTATAGGTGTATATAACGGGGGGGGGGGAAGGGGGGGAGAAAAAGAAAAAT
>NW_004443945.1:20108137-20142531 GCF_000243295.1 Trichechus manatus latirostris | reverse complement strand
GGGGGGAGAAAAAGAAAAATGTTCTTTGGGAAAAAAAATAGAAGAAGGAAAATATTCCTTAATGTCCCACTTTAACATTTGGTTTATTTTCTTTCAGTCTTTTCCCACTTCGCTTGTGATTTATTTTTTCTCTCTTCCTCCCTTCCTTTCAACATTGCCATAATGAATTATATATAAAATTGATAGCTAACTTACTGAGAACTTAATTGCACAGTAGACCTTGTGCTAATGAAGACTTTATATGCTTTATTTAATTTGATTAACCTGACTGTAAGTGCTGATTTTTTAACTTATTATATCGTAATTATTTTCCCATTTTAGCGTATGGTCTTCATAATCATCTTTTTTGTGGCATGATAATATTCCATCCAGTGCAATATTTGTGTCTTCCTTAAATCATTAAGCTCTTAAGTTGTTGTCCATTTTTTCCTAATTATAAAAAATACTGGGATGCTATCTTTTTCTCCAGAGCGTTTTCCTAAGGATTATCATTTTTAGGATATATTTCCAGGAGCAGGATTAGTGGGTCAAAGAGTATAAACATATTGCAAAATTCCTTGTCTTAAACTGTCAGAGCACCTTCACATCTACTGTTTAATGTGATGTGATGCTTCATGCTACTCTGAGATGGGTGGGAGAGAAAGCATCACTGCCATCTTACAGGTGAGATGATTGAGGTAAGTTCCTAAGGTCACACAGTTAGAGGAAGAACCAGAATTAAAACACATGTTTCCCAACTCGCTCTTGAGTTCTTTCTCCACTGTCTCCCCAAAGTGAAACTCACACTGAACTGTCCTTGACACTTTCCTTTCCAGACATCTCAGCCTTTACCTACAAGGGCTTCTCTGTCATGGGACCTTTTCCTTTCCCTAATGGCCATTCTGCTTCAAAAGGAAAATAAGACCTCTGACAGCCCAAGGACCAAACACTGTGAAGCCTTCTATTAAGTCTAAAGAGGACAAAAGATGAGATAGGGAAGAGAACGTGAGAAAACAAAATGAAATACATTAAATCAGAATATGGGACAGGAGCTCTGAGATGGTACACAAAGAGCAAACAAGAGAAAACTGGTTTTAGAGGACCTCAAAGTGTAAGAGGAGGTGTTTGAGCTGAAGATAGTGAAAGGTTTTGACTTGGAGAGCATAGGGGTCATGGTATGACCTTTCTGTACACAATTGCACCTGGGACTGTCTTGAACTGTTAAATCTACTTTTTTAAAATATCAATTCACTTTCTCAAGATACAAACTGTCTTAGCTGTCTAGTGCTGCTATAACAGAAATACCACAAGTGGATGGCTTTAACAAACGGAAATTTATTCTCTCACAGTCTAGGAGGCTAGAAGTCCGAATTTAGGGCACCAGCTCCAGGGGAAGATTTCTCTCTCTGTCAGCTCTGGAGGAAGGTCCTTGACATCAACCTTCCCCTGGTCTAGGAGCTTCCCAGTGCAGGAACCCTGCGTCCAAAGGATGCGCTCTGCTCCCGGCATTGCTTTCTTGGTGGTATGGGGTCCCCCTGTCTCTCTGCTTGCTTTTCTCTTTCATATCTCAAAAGAGATTAACTTAAGATACAACCTAATCTTGTAGATTGAGTCCTGCCTCATTCACATAACTTCATCTAATCCTGCCTCATTAACACCGTAGAGGTAGGATTTACAACCCATAGGACGGTCTCATCAAATGACAAAATGGCAAACAATCACACGATACTGGGAATCATGGCCTAGCCAAGTTGACATACATTTTTAGGGAACACAATTCAATCTGTAACACAAACCAAACAATAATTTGTGTTTTCTCTTTTCTCTTTATTTTTAAATGAATGATCAAAAAGTAACTTCAAATGAGTGTTTTCCGACCACAGAAGAGAGTGAATCCTGCTTTGCCCAACCTAAACCATGTAAAATGGGAAAAGAATCCACTTTCTATGGAAACGCTCAAAAGGAAAGCTTTCCTCCATTGGAAAAGCTTGAGATCTCAGCAACATCTACAGCTAATGGTGTTAAATCCCTCTATGAACACCCCTTGGCCTCCACAAGAAAGGATGTAGCTGATCAACCAGGATCCACAGGAAAGGAATTAGCAGATCAGCCAGGATCCACAGAGAAGACTCAGCTTCTAGAGGGACCTCAGGACTCTGGGCCACCTCAACCACATGGCAAAGATGATACCCCCGGCACAGAAGAAAAGAAGAAAGACATGGAAGCAGCGACAGCGGCTCAGCCTTTGAAAGGAAATGCTGAGACTGAAACTTCAGGAACAGATGCCGAGGGTCAGCCTTTGAGGACGGTAGGAGAGAAGCCCTCTCCTGGAACAGTGGAAGGTACTGAGAATCCACAAACTGACAAAGAGGTGAAACCTTTAGGAACGTCTGAGAAAATTCATCCTCTGGAAACAGCTGGAGAGCTACAAACTCAAGAAATAGCGGAGAAGGATGACCAGCCCCAGCTTCCAGAAATAGTTCCCATAGAAAATGAATCTTCAGAAATATTGGAGGGAAGTCAGATTGTGGAAACAGCTGTAGAGAATGATACCCTCCATAAAGCTCCTGAAGTTCCTGGAAGCATAGAGCAGATCCAACCAGAGGCAATAGTTGGAAGCATGGAGCATCCAGCTGGAATTATAGAGGCAGAGGCAAATGTGGAAATGGTCAGGGAAATTCACACTAATGAAAAGGATCAACACATTGAAGGTAAAAGTTGTTAAAAATCCAGGATGTTTAGATGAACTCTGTGGGAGCAGCTCTGGGGGTGGGGGTGGCTGACCCACAGTCACTGGAGTCCCTGTCTTAGGTAGTTGAGTTTATTTGACCCAAAAAAAAAGGTTTCCATTCATGGGAAACGAGCATTCTGTCAATTCTAAGTTCAGCTTTTCAGCAAAAATTTTCTAAAGCATAGTCTGTATCCAGATTTCCAACCTAGAGCTTGACTGTTAAATAGAATCAAATATTGAAGGCAACATGTTAAAATTTCTGAATTTTTCCCAGTTCCTTCTTCATCAAGCCACATGTATAGTATGAGCATACCAAAGTCAAGGGAATAAATGGCTAGCAGAGGAGCTGAGCTTTCAATAAAAGAATGCACAAATAATGGATCTCAGGATATAATTGTCATCTTTGCTAATCTTATCCTTAGGAAAGGACTGTCAGTCTGATTCCTACCCTCCTTTAGTCTTTTTTTTTCCTCTGAATTTTATTTATTTTGTTGTTGTTGAGAATATACACAGCAAAGCATATACCAATTCAACAGTTCCTACGTGTGCAATTTAGTGACATTGATTACATTCTTCTAGCTGTGCAACTTTTCTCACCTTTTCTGAGTTGCTCCTTTCTCATTAACATAAACTCACTGCTCACTAAGGTTCCTATCAAATCTTTCAAGTTGCTGTTGTCATTTCGATCCCATATAGGTAGTTCTTAAAAAGCACAATGCTCAAGGCAGACCTTTGTTACTAGTTAAGCTAAACTACTGTTCAGTTTTGGAGCCCTGGTGGCGAAGTGGTTAAGAGCTCAGCTGCTAACCAAAAGGTAGGCAGTTCAAATCCACTAGCTGCTCCTTGGAAACCCTATGGGGCAGTTCTACTCTGTCCTGTAGGGTCATTATGAGTCGGAATCAACTTGAAGGCAATGGGTTTGGTTTGGTTTATTGTTCGGTTTTAAGATGACTTCAGGAGATATTTTTGTTTAAGGTTTAAAGATTATCTTAGGGCAATAGTTTCAGGGATTCATCCACCCTCCATAGCTCCATGAGAATTTGAAATTCTGTTCTACATTTTCCCTCTTTTGATCAGGATTCTTCTATGGAATCTAATCAAAATGTTCAGTATTGGTAGCAGGGCACCATCCAGTTCTTCTGGTCTTATAGCAAAGGAGGCAGTTGATCATGGAGGCAATTAGCCACATATTCCATATCCTCCTATTTCTGACTGTCCATCTTCCTCTGTTGCTCCAGATGAATGGAGACCAATTGTTGTGCTTTAGAATGCTGCTGGCAAGCTTTCAAGACCCCAGGCGCTATGCAACAACCTAGGAGGTAGAGCAGAAGCGCTTAACACATTATTAGGCCAAATTAACAGGGATGTCTCGTGAAACCATGACCCTAAACCTCCAAACCAAGGAACCAAATCCCATAAGGTGTTTGGTTGTACATAAGCAGCTTTCTTTGTTGTTGTTGATGTTGTAAATATATTTATCACACAACCTTTGCCAATTCAACTTTTCACAGGCGTACAACTTATTGACAGCAATTACAATAATTGGCTGTACAACCCTACTATTAATCAATGTGATTTTTCATCACCGTTAAGCCCCCTTTTACCCCTCTCTTTCACCCATGGTAACCACTAATAAACTTTGGTTTCTATACATTTGCCTTTTCTTGTCTTTTTATATAAGTGAGGTCATACAATATTTGTCCTTTTGTGATTGGCTTATTTCGCTCAGCAAAATGTCTTCAAGCTCCATCCATACTGTAGCATGTATCAAGACTTCATTTCCCCTACTGGCTGTGTAGTATTCCATTGTGTGTATATACCACATTTTGTTTATTCATTCATCTGTTGATGGGCATTTAGGTTGTTCCCACCTTTCAGCTATTGTGAATAGTGCTGCAGTAAACATCGGTGTAGAAATCTCTTTTTGAGTCTCTGCTTTGAAGTCTTTTTAGTATTTACCTAGGAGTGGAATTGCTGGGTCATATGGTAGTTTTATTTTTAGTTTTTTGAGGACCCACCACACTGTTTTCCATAACCATTTTACATTCCCATCAGCAATGGATAAGGTTTCCAATTTGCCCATATCCTTGACAACATTTGTTATTTTCTGTTTCTTTTTTTTTCCTCTTTTTTTAATCTTAGCTATCCTAATGGGAGCCAAATGGTGTCTTATTGTGGTTTTGGTTTGCATCTCTCTGATGGCTAAGATGCTGAGCATCTTTTCATGTGTTTGGTGGCCATTTGAATATCCTCTTTGGTGAAATGTCTATTCGAGTCTTTGCCCATTTTATGATTGGATTATTTGTCTTTTTGTTGTTAAATTGTCAAAGTTTTATATATATTTTGGTTATTAGATTTTTATCTGATACATGGTTTCCGCAGATATTCTCCTGGTCTGTAGCTTGTCTTTTCACTTTTTTTGTAAATTCTTTTGTTGAACAAAAGTTTTTAATTTTTACAGGGTCTCATTTATTTATTTTGTCTTTTACTGTTTGTGCTTTTGTTACTATAATAGATAATCCATTGTTGAAAGCTAGGCCTGACAGCATTGCCTCTGCTTGTTCTTCTAAGAATTTTATGGTTTTAGTTCTCACATTTAGGTTCTCATTCCATTTTGAATTTGTTTTTGTGTATGGTGTGAAGCATGGATCCTGTTTCATTTTTCTGCATGTGGAAATCCAGTTTTCCCAGCACCATTTATTGAAGAGACTCTTCTTTTCCCATCTAATGTTTTCCACACTCTTGTCAAAAATCATTTGACCACAGATGTGTGAGTTTATTTCTGGACTCTCCTATAGTCTTTTTATCTTTATAAGAGGAGTAGAAAAAATGTATTGTGTCTTGGCATATGGTATTTTTTATTTTTAAATATATCTTACCAGCATAAAGCAAATGAAACTTATACTGTTCTTTATTGGAGTTACGATGAAAAATAGCATCTTCTTCTGAGGCATGATTTATGTTTTGGTAAATTTTAGCTCACAGTACAGTATAATTAAGTTTCCCATCTATTTCTCAATTCTTTTATTCATTAACTCAGTGTCTTTTGAGTGCCTAACCACATACTAGGTGCTGGGGGTGCACAATGAGTAAGAGATGACTCCTGCTCTCAAGGGGCTCACGGTCTAGTGAGCAAAGGCAGAATGTAAAAGTACCTCAATCTATTGAGGTAAGTTTTTAAATAAAAGTGTATAAAAAGTGCTCTAGAAACAACAAGGGAGAAGCAACTAAAAATATGTTTTTTAGACCAGGGATGGCAAATTCAAGTCTTTAGGGACTAACCAGTTACCGTCAAGTTGACTCCAACTCACGGTGACCCAAAGTGTGCAGAATAGAGCTGCTCCAAAGGATTTTCAAGGCTGTGACCTTTTGGAAGCAGATTGCCAGGCCTGCCTTCTGAGGCTCCTCTGGGCAATTTTGAACCACCAGCCTTTTGGCTACTAGTTGAGTGCTTAACAGTTTGTGCTACCCAGGGAATTTCTTTAGGGACTAGGATAATAAAAATGAGTGAAGTGAGGGGCGCATGTAATACTGTAGGGAGCCCTAGGAGGCCATGATGGGCAGGAGAGCACAGCCCTGACAGAAGAGGCAGCTGCTGCTTGGTCCTAGATGATTGTTCCCATACGAGAATGAGAGCCAGTGTTGCCAAAACCGACTTCTCAAGGAAACAGATTTGTATGTGCAATGTCCAGACTTTTAAATATTGACAGTCTTTAAACACTTAACTATTGTTTTCTTTAAACACCATAATGGCCAAACAAGACAGATCACTGGGCCCCCGTGGACCACCTTTTGCTTTATGTATAAATGGAACTTTCTATCTGTAGTACGTTCTACTGTCATTTCTTGGGTCATTGTGCATCTTGGTTTTATGCAAGAGAATGCCAGGACTCAGAGAGGTTAAGTACTCGACACTGGCCATTCAGAGGATCTGAGAGAACCAGGGAAATTATCACTGCCATCCCATTTATCACCTTTCATGACACTACCATAGACACCTACTGTTTAGACCTAAAGAGCAAGAACTGCCCCCATTGGAAGCAAATCGTTGGTACTTTATTGTCACTGCTAAATGAATGTCTCTTAATATCTCCTTTGGTTACTTTTCCAGGTGAGACCGGAGAAAAGGTTGAAACTGACATGGAGAATGATAAAGTAAGTGAAGGGGCTGAAACAAAAGAAGAAGAAACAGGAGAAGCTGTGGACCCTTCAGCAGCCACATAGATGGTGATAGAAGGGTGAACAGGCATAGCATTTTATAACAGAGAAGACAGAAAAATGGCAGTGAAGCTTGTGGTTATAGATCTTACCTTCCAAATCTATGTGTTTTGTACAAGGAGTGAGGTTATAGATAAACTGTTGGAACCATGAGGATAATGTTACTATGTTCGTGTGTACTTTGTTCCATAAAACTGCTAAGCCATGAACAGTTTTCTTTGCTACTTAGAATAGTTATACATTTAAACTTACGTTATCCAGAGCCAATGAAAGCTAAGATATATGATTATATAAGTACGAAGGGATTGTGTTCATTGTGGCAGTGGGCCCATTCAATATAGAAAATTAAAAGTTAAGAAGTATAAACCTTGAGGTACAAGTGGCTGGAGAAAAGAGTTAGCAAGTTTTAGGCAACTCGCAATAGTAAAGTCACACAGTCTTAACTACAATGGAATATGAATGAACAACAACAACAAAACTTCTGTTCTATCACAGACACTTCACCAAAGAAGACATTCAAGCGGCCAACAGACACATGAGGAAATGCTTGCGATCACTAGCCATTAGAGAAATGCAAATTAAAACCACAATGAGATACCATCTTACCCTGGCATTACTGGCACAAATTAAAAAAGCTGGAAATAACAAATGTTGGAGAGGCTGTGGGGAGATTGGAATTCTTATGCCCTGCTGGTGGGAATGCAAAATGATACAACCATTTTGGAAAATGACATGGCGCTTCCTTAGAAAGCTAGAAATAGAAATACTATACGATCCAGCAATCCCATTCCTAGGAATATATCCTAGAGAAAGAAGAGTCATCACGTCAGGACAGCCTGGTACTGATACAGCAACAGATACATAGACCAGTGGAACAGAGTTGAGAATCCAGATATAAGCTCATCCACCTATGAGCAGCTAATATTTGACAAAGGCCCAAAGTCCATTAATTGGGGAAAAGACAGTCTCTTTAACAAATGGTGCTGGCATAACTGGATATCTATATACAAAAAACTGAAACAAGACCTGTATCTCACACCATGTACAAAAACTAACTCAAAATGAATCAAAGACTTAAACATAAAATCGAAAACAATAAAGATCATGGAAGAAAAAATAGGGACAACACTAGGAGCCGTAATACATGGTGTAAACACAATACGAAACATTAGTAACAATGCACAAGCACCAGAAGAGAGACTAGATAAATGGGATCTCCTAAAAATCAAACACTTATGCTCATCAAAAGACTTCACCAAAAGAGTAAAAAGACAACCTACAGACTGGGAAAAAATTTTTGGCTACGACAAATCTGATCAGCATTTAATCTCTAAAATCTACAAGCTACTGCAAAACCTCAACAACAAAAAGACAAATAACCCAATTAAAAAATGAGCAAAGGATATGAACAGGCACTTCACCAAAGAAGATATTCAGGCAGCTAACAGACACATGAAGAAATGCTCACGATCATTAGCCATTAGAGAAATGCACCCCAACAAGGCTAGCATTAATTCAAAAAACACAAAATAACAAATGCTGGAGAGGTTGTGGAGAGACTGGAACACTTATACACTGTTGGTGGGAATGTAAAATGGTACAACCACTTTGGAAATTGATTTGGCGCTTCCTTAAAAAGCTAGAAATAGAAGTACCATACGATCTATCAGTCCCACTCCTTGGAATATATCCTAGAGAAACAAGAGCCATCACACAAATAGATATATGCACACCCATGTTCATTGCAGCACTGTTCACAATAGCAAAAAGATGGAATCAACCTAGGTGCCCATCAATGGACAAACAGATAAACAAACTATGGTATATCCACACAATGGAATATTATGCAACGATAAAGAACAATTATGAAGCTGTGAAACATCGTATAACATGGTGGAAGCTGGAACTTATTATGCTGAGTGAATTTAGTCGGTCACAGGACAAATACTGTATAAGGCTACTATTATAAGAACTCAAGAAAAGGTTTAAACACAGAAGAAAACATTGTTTGATGGGTACGGGGGTGGGGAGGGAGGGTGAGGGTTATTTACTAACTAGATAGTAGATAAGAATCATCTTAGGTGAAGGGAAGGACAGCACACACTACAGGGGAAGCCAGTACGACTGGACTAAACAAAGCTAAGACGTTTCCTCAATACAGTCAAATACGTTGAGAGACAGAGTAGCAGAGATGGGGAGTCTGGGGACCATACTTTCAGGGGACATCTAGTTCAATTGGCATAACAAAGCTTTTTAAGAAAATGTTCTGCATCCTACTTTGGTGAGTGGTGTCTGGGGTCTTAAAAGCTTTCAAGCGGCCATCTAAGATGCATCAATCGGTCCCAACCACTTGGAGTAAAGAAGAACGAAGAACACCAAAGACGCAAGGAAAGTATTAGCCCAAGAGACAGAATGGGCCACGTAAACCAGAGTCTTCATCAGGCTGAGACCAGAAGAACTAGATGGTGCCCGGCTACCACTAATGAGTGTCCTGACAGGGAACACAACAGAGGGTCCCTGATGGAGCAGTAGAGCGATGGGATGCAGAACTCAAATTCTAGTAAGAAGACCAGACTTAATGGTCTGACCGAGACTGGAGGTGCCCCGGAAAGCATGGCCCCTGGACTCTCTATCACCCCAGAACTAAAACAATTTCCGAGGCCAACTCTTCAGACAGGGATTGGACTGGACTGTGGGACATAAAGTGATACTCACGAAGAATGTGCCTCTTAGTCAAGTAGCTACAAGAGACTAAAGGGGCAGCTTCTGTCCAGAGGTGAGATGGGAAGGCAGAGAGAGAAGCTGGTTGAATGTTCATGGGGAATCAGGGGCAGAGGGGAAGAGAGTGCTGTCGCAGAATTGGGTGAGTGGTTGGGGTCTCATAACAATGTACGTAAAAAAAAAATTTGTGTGGGAGACTAACTTGAAATGTAAACTTCATATAATTACAACAATTAAAAAAAAAAGAAGCGCCATCACACAAATAGACATATGCACACCCATGTTCATTACAGCATTGTTCACAATAGCAAAAAGATGGAAACAACCTAGATGCCCATTGTCTTAGTCATTTAGTGCTGCTATAACAGAAATACCGCAAGTGGATGGTTTTAACAAAAAGAAGTTTATTTCCTCACAGTCAAGTAGGCTAAAAATCCAAATTCAGGGCGTCAGCTCCAGGGGAAGGCTCCTTGTCTCTGTCGGCCTTCTCTTTGGTGTTCCCCCAGACTAGGAGCTTCTCCGCGCGGGGACCCCGGTCCAAAGGACGCGCTCTGCTCTCAGCACTGCTTTCTTGATCGTATGAGGTCCCCCTGTCTCTCTGCTCACTTCTGTCTTTTATATCTCAAGACATTGCCTCAGGATACAATTCAATCTTGTAGACTGAGTCCTGCCTTACTAACAACTGCCGCCCCTCCTCCCTCATTAACATCATAGGGGCAGGATTTACAACATATAGGAAAACCACACAATACCAGGACTCATGGCCTGACCAAATTGATACACACATTTTTTCGGGGACATAATTCAATCCATGACACCCATCAACAGATGAATGGATAAACAAACCACGGTACATACATACAATGGAGTATTATGCAATGATAAAGAACAGTGATGAATCTGTGGAGCATCTCATAACATGGATGAAACTGGAGGACATTATGCTGAGTGAAATAAGTCAATCCCAAAAGGACAAATATTGTATGAGACTTCTACTTGAAAAACTCATGAAAAAGTTTACACACAGAGAAACAATCTTTGTTGGTTACGAGGGATGGTGGGGGAATACTAAATAGACAAGAGATAAGTGGTAACTTTAGTGAAGGGTAAGACAGTACACAATACTGGGGAAGCCAGCACAGCTTGTACAAGGAAAGGTTGTGGAAGCTCCATAGACATATCCAAACTCCCTGAGGGACTGAATTCCTCGGTGGTGGGCTGTGAGGACCACGGTCTGGGGGAATGTTCTACGTTCTACCTTGTAACGTCTGGGGTCTTAAAAGCCTGTGAGCAGCCATCTAAGATACTCCACTGGTCTCACACCTTCAGCAGCAAGGGAGAATGAAAAAAACAAGATACGAGGGAAAGATTAGTCCAAAGGACTAATGGACCACAACTACCACGGCCCCTGCCAGACTGAGTCCAGTACAACTAGACGGTGCGCGGCTACCACCACTGACTGCTCTGACCGGGATCACAACAGAGAGTCCTGGACAGAGCTGGATAAAAATGTAGAACAAAGTTCTAACTCACAAAAAAAGGCCAGACTTACTGGACTGACAGAGACTGGAGAAACCTTGAGAGTATGGCCCCCGGACACCCTTTTAGCTCAGTAATGAAGTCACTCTCGGGGTTCACCATTCAGCCAAAGATTAGACAGCCCCATAAAACAAAACGAGACTAATGGGGAGCAACAGTCCAGAGACAAAGACTAGAAGGCAGGAGGGGACAGGAAAGCTGGTAATAGGAAACCCAAGGTTAAGAAGGGACATTGTTGACATGTTGTGGGGTTGTTAACCCTTGTCATAAAACAATATGTGTACTAACTTTAATGAGAAACTATTTGTTCTGTAAACCTTCATCTAAAGTACAATAAAAAAATAAATACAAAAACTTCTGTTCTATCATAGAATTTACAGCCGGAAGAAATCTTAGAAAGTATGTCATGTAATTTCTTTCCTTAAGTCTATCTACTACCATAGATCCTTATTTATCCTTTACATCATGGTATATTAAATAGGTTAACACAATCCTTTTCAAAGGAAAGCAAATAGCTGGTGCTGTTGGAAGATTAGGCATTTTTCGCAATTACAGGCTACATATTTTCCATGTGCCATTTTGAATCAGCTGTTGATTTTACAGTTGTGTGAGGTGTTTCAATTGGCGTTATCCTTTTGACAAATATTAAAAAATATTACAAGTTAACTGACTTTTAAATGTATTTCAGAGACAACAGAGAGTTATGATTAAAACCTAGATATGTTGCCTTATATGGAATCTATTTCTTGGGCTCTGTTCTTTTTTAGATGACTGCCATTTATTATTAGGCTTTAGAGGTGGAAAGGAGCTAAGAAATCAAGATTGTAAAAAGCATTTGTAATATTTCATTAATGTTAAAATGATGCACCACAGAAAGTCACTTTTCAAGAATTATTCCAAAGTTGAGAGCTTTTGGTAAATAATTACATATGAATAATAATAACAGCTAACTTGCCCACTATTTAGTGCCTTGTGTGTTATGCATATCAGGATAGAATATTCTGGAAACGTTGGGTTTCTTTATCGTATTTGTTAGTGTATATATTTTAGGTGACTGCTCAGATAAATGAACTAGAATCTTTTACTTTAGTTTCTGTATTAAAATGACTGCCAAGATGACCTATAATTAATTTCCAGGAGATAACATACATGGAAGAGTATGTCATCTTTGTTCTTATTTTAATATTGGTTTATGTTTCTGACTTTATAAAGTATGGAGGAAGACCACAAGAGGAGTTGCTTGAGTAGATGGTATCATCCTTTCTGCAAAGGAAAGTAACTGGATTGTGAGTGTTTTGAGAGCAAGGACCATGTTTTATGTACCTTTGGATTCAGGCATTTAGCTCTTTTAATGGAACATAGTAGGTGCTCAATAAATATTTATTGAATGAGCAAATGAATAATAAACACCAAGGGTTCTTACCTACATTTAATTCATCAAAAAAGAAATCATTTTAATATGTACATTTGTACAATACTATCGAAGACCTCTCTGGGAATTTGAAAAAAATCCATTTTTTCATGCCAAGGCTGCTCAGGTTCAATGATACACTACATTTATTGTAGTCCCCAGAACAGCAATTTTTTGTCATAAAGTTATATAAATCAGCAGCAGATATAATTTATCTTTCAAGCTACATTTTTCTGTCCAAAGATTCTTTTCCTGACAAAGATATTTTTTATACAGAGAATAAGTAGAAAATGTCTGGGCTTAGTGTAAAATATGAATGATCACCTTAAAAAGTGGAATTGTCTGTTATGTATCAAGCACTGAAATAGTAAGATAAATTTATTTAATAGGCATACTGGTCCATTCTCCATGGCTAGATTATCTTTTAAAAACATCTCCAACGTATGTTAGCGAGATCTATTCAGAATTCATTCTTAAAAGAACTTTCTCAAAAAGCATTATACATTTCCAGTGTAAAAGTCTTCCGAATTGTTTATGTATCCCATTATTTTCAGTTAATGACTAAAATGATTTATTCTCAGAAAATTTTGGAAATTTATGTAAACTTCTGGTATTTTCTATACTTTTGTGTTTAACCTGTAATGTGGGCATTTTAGAAACTTTGTCTTTTATTCTTTTAGATATTAATATTTTTTTGATTAAGGAACTATAAAGAAGAAAATTTCAATATCCTATAGTCACTCAGTCTAAATAATCTGCTTATTAGTATTTTTTTTAGCAAAATGAATGTAATAAATACCTGCAGTAAAACTCAAATGGTAAAAAAAGGTATAAAATGGGCAGTGAAATTCTCCTGCCCATATCCTTTAGTTCCTCTACCAAAGGATAATAAAGTTTCTTGTGTACATATTTCCAAAGAAAAAGGTCTATTTATATGCCAGGTTCTATGTATATGTTGTGTGTATATTTCAAGGAGCCCAGGTGGTGCAGTGGTTAAAGTGCTTGACCGCTAACCATAAGGTTGGTAGTTCGAACCCACAAACTGCTCCGCTGGAGAAAGATGTGGCAGTCTGCTTCCATAAATATTTACAGCCTTGGAAACTGTATAGGGTCACTATGAGTCAGAACTGACTCGACAGCAGTGGGTTTTGGGTTTATGTCTATATTTATATACCTACATTTTAAAACATACATGACAGATAGTTTACGGAGCATTTGCATTGTGAAAAGTGCATATGAAAACCATTCATCTAACCTTTCCTGTGTTAGAATATTTTCTTTTGCATAAGGACTGTTAGACTTAACATAGCAAAATGCATTCTGATCCTAAGTCCCCAGACCCTAAAAGGCAGGGACTTTTCATAATGAATTTAAAGAAAAACTTCCACCAGGGTTGGATTTTCTATCCCTGGGGTTCTGTACAGCCACTTTGTAGCCCAGTTTGAGTTCTATTAATTAATTTAGATAATATCAGTATTTTCTATACATAATTGGAAGGGAAATGGCAGAACAAGTCATTTCTCAACTTGCGTCTCCAGTAGGGAATGAACATATGCACTTACCAGCAGAGGGCGCAAGTTGCAAATCTAGGAAATACCCAGACCAGACTCCAAAACCCTTGGTGAGAGGTGCTCTGTACCCAGCCTCCTCGGTGACCCACAGGATAGGAAGTGTGTGGTTAATCTGTGACCTTATTACTTTTTCCATTTAGACTTTGGAGTTAGAGCCCCTGGCACAGCTAATAGCTTTGAGCAGTCAAAACACCCACATCACTCAACAAATGCTTTATTGCAAATTTGGCCTTGAATTTAGAATTGCTTTTAAAGTCAAATGTTTTTCCCACATTTAACTGATCAAAAAATGCTGTATGGTTGGGCAATCTTGTTTAAATTACTGATGAATGCATGGACAATGCACTTCGGAAACTTTAGGATTATCTTCATGCATAGTAACAATGCTAGTAAATACTGGAAAGGTAATGTTAAATTGTTACGCATTGTAAAATGAAAGTCAGAAGAAAACCCATTGGTCCAACACTCAGGATATTGTTGGTAGCTTTAATTCCTACTCATGGTATAGCTGAATTGAAGAAATCTTTAAGAAAATTTGTCAGTCACTATGGGACAAATAACCAATGAGATGGAAGCACAACAGTGAGCTCTGATCTCATAAGCCAAGGTGACGTAAGATAACAAAATAGCCTTAGATTTTTTTTCATTAGTGTAGTCTGTGCTGTAGACAAGATATACATAGAATTAGACAGGAAGCTACTTGGTTACACATTGTCACACTCTTACAAACACCAGATTTGTTTGGTTGGTTACCATCAGGAATAAATACATGGGCTAGATCAGTATTACAAGCAATAGTAATATTCTTAGTCTACATCCTGATGGTATTAGGTATAATAAAATTTATCCTCTATTGTCTTACACACGTAAAAGGCAAAAGAAGGCCTTGGGCTAAAATGTTGATGTACATTGAGTCTGCTCACTCTGGCAATGCGATTGATGGGAGCATCACTCTTACTTAATAACCTGGTGAAGAACCAGATGGTATCCAGTGGAAAACCAGCACCATGAGTTTAAAGAGCCTGCCATGGTCGCCATTGAGGAGCTCGACTAAGTCCAGGTATTGATATTCGATATGTTATCTCCAATCTCTGATCAAAAGGAGGGAATGATTTAGAAATAATATTTGGAATCATTGTTCCCTGACCATGAGCATGGAGAAATGTGACGCACCTGGGGCTGGGCCCTCACAGACTCACAAAGACACATCAACTGGGCCCTGAGATAAGACAATAGATGGGACAATCTCAAAAATTATCTTAAGGAAGTTTTCACAAAAGGGCAATAAAACCTAACCCAAAGGACTTCTCACTTTTTGTCTTTTTCTATTAACATTTAGTGAATAGGAATTTGTTGGACCAATGAAGACCCTCCTGACTTTCGTAACTGAAACCTGTACCAATGATTGTGAAGAAAGATGATTTGAAATGTAAGATTACAATTTCTAGCCAATCAGTGAAAAGGTGACGATTTCAATGATTTTACCCATTTTGTGATGTTGATATATACTGATGATTCTGTAACCTTCGGACTCGGGCAGACATGGCTGTGGCAGCATGCTTGTCCCTTTTTTCCATTCTCACCTATTCTGTAATTTTCTTTGGACTCAGGCAGACATGGCTCTAGCAGCATGCTTGTCCATTTTCACACTTTTGTCTGTTGTGTGATATTCCCTTGGACTCCGGCAGACATGGCTCTGGTAGCATGGTTGTCCGATTCCCACTTCTGCCTTTTTGAATATATGCTGAATAAAACTTCCTTTCTGCTTTAAAAAAAAATGCTGTATGGTAATGGTCAAATAACTCTAGTAGGGTTTACATATGTGCTTCTGGGAAAATACAATTGCTTGTTAGAGACTGCAAACATCCCATTTTTTATAAGGATAGTTGGTGACCCAATTCTGAATTCTGTTTCACAAAGACCAGCAACGTGAACATCATAAAGCCGTTCCTGTAGCCCACACACATTTGTAAAGTAAAAGGAAGAATGGCCCTCCTCCTCTCTTCTTCTCCCCCACATCAAATAGCAAGGTGTGGCTGTGTCTTAAAAGTTGAAAGCATTTGCTTACAAGATGTCACTTACTCTAAAACTATGTCAGCTCCTATCTCCACAGAATTTATAAAGTTAATGAGTGTTTGGTTATAATCTCAACATTTTAGCTGCAGAGAACAATCAGTATAATCCTACAGAGCAGCTGACAGGTGTGGAAATTTTCTTTTCCGTTCTTGTTACTATCAACAAAAGTTAGGGAACTCCCTGGCATTACTAATCCATATAAAGTCGAATTAGAGGCCTTCAGCTTTAGTAACACCACTCAGCAAATGTATTGGAAAATATTTAATATGTTGGAAGCTAACAACTGTATCATTATTTCTGTGCCTTATGGAATGAAAGACGTCTCCAGACATCAAACCAGGCTTCAGTAACTTGTGAAGGTGGAAGAAGGGCCAGTCTATATTATAGTAATCTAAATTACCCTTTCCATTTAATAATGTGCTACTGACATTGATAAACATGCCATTTCCATCCACAATGGTGGACTGAGAGGTCTTTAGCCTCGCCAGTTCACTGAAAAATAGTTATAAGGAACCAGTTTTTGAAACCCACTTTTTTTTTCCTTGTAAAATATAGTTCTGATTTTTTAAGTGAAGGTTTACAGAACTAGCTTCTCAGTAAACAGTACACATATTGTTTTGTGACATTGATTACCAACCCCAAGACATGTCAATACTCTTCCCTTCTCGAACTTGGGTTCCCTATTACCAGCTTTCCTGTCCCCTTCTGCCTTCTAGTCCTTGCCCCTGGACTGGTGGGCTCCCTTAGTCTCATTTTGTTTTATGGGCCTGTCTAATCTTTGGCTGAAGAGTGAACCTCAGGAGTGACTTCATTACTGAGCTAGAAGGGTGTCTGGGGGCCATACTCTTGGGGTTTCTCCAGTCTCTGTCAGGCCAGTAAGTTTGGTCTTTTTTTGTCACAATTTTGTTCTACATTTTTTCCAGCTCTGTCCAGGACCCACTATTGTGATCGTAGCCGGGCACCATCTAGTTGTACTGGAATCAGTCTGGTGGAGGCGGGGGTAGTTGTTGTCCATTAGTTCTCTGGACTAATCTTTCCCTTGTGCCTTTAGTTTTATTTTCCCTTGCTGCCGAAGTGGTGAGACCAGTGGAGTACCTTGGATGGACGCTCACAAGCTTTTAAGACCCCAGATGCTACTCACCAAAGTAGAATGTAGAACATTTTCTTTATAAACTGTTATGCTGATATCTCTTCTAAATGAAAGTAACTGTTGCAAAACCTCATTCATGCTATTATATAAATTTATGAGAAATAATGTATGTTATATTGAATTATGTGGACCTAGCTCCAAACACTTTTTAAAAAATTATTCAGTTACAAGAGGCTTTCCATAGCAGCTGTACTGTTGTCAGGCAGCTTTGGGTTGAGGAGGGAGTTCAGCCCCACCACCTCACTAGGATGTCACAGGACCCAAAGCTGACTTTTCCAAACATCATCATGAGAGGACAGACTAATAGTTGATTTCAATTAGTAACTATTTAGTGGATCCCTATGGATAACGTTCAAGTTATCTGGATATTAGAGATATTAAAAAATGTTTTTTGGTAAAAATAACACTGTTTCTGCCTACAGGGCCTCATACATATTTGGCATTCTGTAAATATTTATTGATGATGAATGCTTTTTTTTCTTATATAATCATGGTAATTTCCTCAGACCTAAATATAATTGGCCGTAAGGGAAAATATGGCCAAAGTTTTTTATAAAATTGTTTTATACTGCTGGTTCAACATGTGTAATTTTGATTGAGTAAATATGCTATTAGAACTAATAAGATGTTTGAACGTCTTCGTGTATTTTTCTTAATGTGAATTGTCATTTCAGAAATGTGCAAAATAACTTTGGACTCACTGTGTCAAAGATAAGGAATATGACAACAGCAAAAAAATATGGAGACTCTTTTTAGATGGTTTAGTTAGTAACAGACTTCAAAGAGATAGCTATTTCTGTAAGTACATTTGAAAGGCCAACATGTAGCAAGTGTTCCTTTTCACATTTAACAAAATCTAGTGATTCATTTTCAGTGTGGATGGAAGACTCAAAATCCCAATCCAGCCACTGCCAAGTTAACTGACTTAGGTACCAACATCTTGTTTCCAACTCTTCCATTCTAGGGTTTGAATCTGAAGTCATGCTTTATTTGTAGCTATGCCTCTTAGGGAGCCCTGGGAGCGCAGTGATTAAGAGGTCGGCTGCTAACCAAATGGTTGGCAGTTCAAATCCACCGGCTGCTGGGCAGTTTTACTCCATCTTATGGGGTCACTATGAGTTGGAATCGACTTGATGGCAACGGTTTTTTTTTTCTTTTTTTTTTTGATGCCTCTTAGACCCAGCATAGCCAGAGTATCTAATTCCCTGGTGCAGTGGTTAAGTGCTTGGCTGTTAACCGAAAGGTCGGCAGTTCAAATCCACCAGCTGCTCCTTGGAAACCCTATGGGGCAGTTCTACTCTGTCCTATAGGGTTGCTGAGTCAACAGCGACTTGAGGGCAACAGGTTTTTCGGTTTTGATGATTTAGATATGGGCCCCTAGCCTGAGCTGCACCAATCAGAGGCTTCCCTGAGACTCCTGCTAGAGCTATCAGGAAGTTGTATTTCTGCTGAGACTAGTGTACTGGTAGGTTGTATGTCTGGGCCTGCAGGCAGCTGTGTCTCCCCAATAGGCAGATGGAGTCACGAGTTACTTGGACCCACTATTCCTAAAGCCACCTGTACTCTGGACCTCCCAGTTATGTGAACCTATTAATGCCTGTTTTTTGTTTTAATACTAGTATGAGTTTCTGTCATTTGCAACTGAAAGAATCTTATTATTATAAGTAGAAAGAGATGTCTCATCAATGAGCTGGTCACTTTTATAAAATAAAAAAGGATCTCAACAAATGCTTCTCTGATTAAAGGAAGAAGTCATCTGCTTTTCACTTTTAAAAAGTGAAAGGCAATGGGATGAAGCCAAGCAGGGGATGGAATCTGAGTTCGGAGAAAAATAGATAATTGAGGGGCAATGTGGGGATTAAGGAATCATTTTGTGTGTATTTTTAAGAAGTGGACAAATATAAGGCCAGAAAAAAAGATGTGCACAAGCCAATACTTCTCGAACTTTAGGTCCCTTAAAAATTCCTATTATACTCAAGGTTATCAGAGGTCTTCGTAGGAGTTTGTTGAGATTTGCGGTGTACATAACCAGGAGTGCTGACAAGAAGTAAAGCTTTGAGTGCTGCTCCATCTCTTGTTGCTGTTGTTAGCTGCTTTTGAATTGGTTCTGACTCTTAGCGACAACAGAATGAAATGCCTCCCAGTCCTGTACCATCCTAATAATACTAGGTATGTTGCATCCCCTGCATCAATCCATCTCATGGAGGGTCTTCCTCTTTTTCGCAGATCCTCTACTTTACCAAGCATGATGTCCTTCTCCAGGGACTGGTCCCTCCTGATAACATGTCCAAAGGACATGAGATGAAGTCCAGCCATCCTTGCTTCTAAGGAGTGTTCTGGCTGTACTTCTTCCAAGATAGATGTGTTCGTTCTTCTAGCAGTCCATGGTATATTCAATATTCTTCACCAACACCATAATTTAAAGGCATCAATTCTTCTTCGGTCTCCCTTACTCACTGTCCAGCTTTTTGCACACATATGAGGTGACTGAAAATACCATGGCTTGGGTCAGGTGCACCTTAGTCCTCAAAGTGACATCTTTGCTTTAAAGAGGTCTTTTGCAAGCAGATCCTTCTCTTAATCATCATTAAACGGCTTTAAATTTGTTATTACCAATGAGATAAAATGTCACACTAGCTGTTAAAAAAACAAATGCATGGAATGACACCAAGAAAAATCTGCACGTCTATTTTATTTCCATTAGAAAAATATCTATTTTATAAAATTCTAGTCCGCTTTATTCTTCTTTGCCTCTGCCATTCAACTTGAATACTTTACTTTTACTCAAGTAGAAGCAGAATCACTTATCTGACATGAGAACCAAACATATTTCACATCATTAAATTAGTAGGATTTAATTAGATTAAGTGAGCTGTATTCTCAAGAAGAGTAATTTACCTTTTCTACATATTGTTTCCCTTCACTTTTATTTATTTGAGTAACTATGTAATGAGTGAACCTTCTTCCACATTCAGTGATGTGAGTGTGTGCATAAATGTAATTTGTAACATCAGCAACTGGATTCATCATCTAATCTTCAATTCATGTTCAATTCCCCCATTACAGGGAATTTTCATAAATATCTTCAGATATTTTCATCAGACTTACACTCTGAACATCAATGGTAAAAACTGAGATGTTAATTATGAGAATGCCATGCTAAACAACACCGGACCATTTATAGTAATGCTGGTGAGAGTGGTCCTTGGACAGCAACTGCTTCAATCTCAACACGGCTTCCCTGTAAGGAAAATAATGAAACAATGTTTAGATCAGTTTTTACAAACTCAGAGCGCTCCATAATACCCTACTAAAAACATGCAACAGCAAAACAGCATTATTATCATCAAACTTTTCAAAGAAGGGAAGGAGGAGGAGATGTTCACTAAAAATCTATGATGGGCCAGGTACTATGCTAGACATGTTTACCTATGTTACCTCATATGATTCTCAAAGCAGCACTCTAAGACAAGTGGCCCCCCCACCTCCCTCCAAGCTCAAAAACCAAACCCATTGCCACTGAGTCAACTCTGACTCATAGTACCCTATAGGATAGAGTAGAACTACCCCACAGAGTTTCCAAGGCTGTATTCTTTATGGAAGTAGACTGCCACGGCTTTCTCCTGGGGAGCAACTGGTGGGTTTGAACCATTGACCTTCTGGTTAGCAGCTGAGTACCTAACCACTGTGCCACCAGGGCTCCTAATCACTGAAGCTTAGAGAGATTAATTAATTCATCCCAGGTCAGAAAGCTAAATGACAGAGGTTCAAACTAATGTCTTGGGATTCTAAGCCCAGAGCTCTTTCTACTACACCCAATACTCTTCTAAGTTTGAGATACTGATCATTCCAAATAACAACCAATTAAAGGAATAAAAATACTACTCTTAGAAGATAAATTTTCTTCAGTGGAAAAGTATAAATGGAAGTCACTAAGAGCTACTTCTCTGTAAGTAGGAATATTGTGCAGCTAAGAATCACAGGAAAAGAGCTTCCAGTTAGATTAGAATATCAAAAACAAAAGAATGGTGAGAAATATGCCCCTGGTTTAGAGATTATTTCTCTAATGGAACCAAAAACTAAACCCGTTGCCATCGAGTTGATCTGGACTCATAATGACCCAACAGGACAGAGTAGAACTGTCCCACAGAGTTTCCAAGGAGTGGCTGGTGGATTCAAACTGCTGACGTTTTGGTTAGCAGCCAAGCTCTTAACCACTGCACAACCAGAGTTCTTTTCTAATGGAAGATCTGGATTTCTTATTGTATAATAGCCAAGCAAATTTATTACTGCAGACCTCACAAATCTGGCTCAAATTTATAGTCCCTAAGTAACTACAATACAGTTGCTGTTTTATATTTCCTCACAATTTAAGTACTCTGATTCTGCTATGTCCGTGTGTGTTGCCTTATAAAGTATCTTACTTTTACCCCATGCATATAATATTGGCTGTTTCATTTTAGACTTTAAGCTCCTGGAAAGCAGGAAAAACTTTTTAAAAATTGCCTTCCATAGTGCTTAGTTCATGTAGAAAATTAAAACTGCTTCCCTTAGTTCTTTTAAAGTGTACTTACTTTGGGCAAAGCAGCAACTTGGTAAGCAGCTCTAGCAGGAAAACTACTCTTGAAAACTGAATTTAAAAAAAATTTCATTTTAGTTTTCAGAAATAATTATATTGTTACTCAACACTGCATAATCAAGACTCTGGTAAGCGCTTCATAGACTATTGAGTTCTTAGATATAAGCAACATAAAAAAAGAAGCTCATATGTCAGATTTGTTTTTGCTAAAATATTTTGCCATATGATTCTTACATTTAATACTTTTCTAAATGACTTCGCTTTCTGGAAAACAAGTGAAAATATTCACATACTCTTACACTTTGATCTTGTCTGATGTGTGAAAAAATTACTAGGAGGGCTTAAAAAGCCTGAGAAGGATGTAAAAAAAGTTAAACTTTACGAAAATGGATTTGTAGAGTTATATTATTCGAGGGAATGCAATAGAAATGTCTTAGATCTTTTTTATGCAGACATACTGTATACTTCCACCAGACAATTAGCCCTTTTAAGACAAAACTATGGCAATTTCTTTAGCATCTTCTATCACTCTTAATGCATAATAGGCACTCATGATATTAACAGATTCATTTCTTTTTAAAATGGAAAATAGGAGTAAAGCCAAATTACTTACACTGTTTGTAGATTTCATTGACAGCAGTCAAGTCATTTATGTCAGCCAGCAACACAGTTGTTTTTACCACTGGAAGATATATACATCATCATTAGGTTTAGCTATTTGGTCTGATCCAAAATATTACTTAGAAAAACAGTATACAGTTCTGTGACTGTCTTGATTAATATGGGATTGAAATAAGAAGCAAAGTAGAACTAAAAGCATCATTTGCCAGATCATTAAAACAACAACTTTAAGAAGCAATGACAATATGGTATAACATATTATTGGATTCCATGTTTTCTTCAAAAAGACCAAAGAAATATCAAACAGAAATGTGAATAATAGTCAAGTAACTCACCATTAGTGTAGTCACAGCCTGCAGCTTTCAGAATTTCACCAATGTTTATAAGAGCCTGTGAACCAAGACAAGAACAGCCTAAGGCAACGATGCAATATTAACGTTTTAATTAAATTCAGTTAATCATCTTTTACTAAGCCTCCTTAAACAGCTTATGTTGCAGAAAAATTCTGCCTACTCTTTCTGGGCTGCCTCTGTGCAAATGAGTTACTCCTGGGCTTTTCTTTGATGTAATGAATCTTTCTGGAATACAGTGAGAAGCCTGTCTCCTTTTGTGAGTAAAAGAACTGGGCAAAAATCCCTTCTTCAGTGCTAAACTATATGCTGTATTCAGCCAATGTCCACTAAGCTGAAACAGAAATAATTTCTGGGGTTCCTCACTCTACATTAATTCAAGGATAAGTATGAGTTAGTAGGCATTTAAAAAATGTTTTCTATTAAAGCAGTATTTATCAGGCTCTTTTTCTAAATAAACAATATTTGTAAATGGTATGTATCTTTGACACTATGGCCTTTGGAAAAACACGTTTTTTTTTACCCTCTCCTTAACTTATATGGCAAAAAATTCAAAAGCACATGCAATGAAAGATGTCTCCCACCCTCACTCCTCCTCTCCAGTTTTCCTCCTCAGAGGCAACCACTGTTTCTAGTTTCTTCTATGGTTCCAGAGACACTCAATGCTTATACCAACATCAGTGTATATATCTTTAAGCACACAGACACACACACACAGACACACACAGACACACACACACACAGGGTGGCATACGGTGCATGCTGTTCTGCATCTTGGTTTTACCATGAGACAATTTATCTTAGACATCTTTCTATATCAATTCCGTCTAATGATTCTAGTATGATTTACTCAACCAGCTCCTTATGGGTGGACATTTAGGTTGTTTTCTATCTTTGGGTATGTCTATCTTTGGCTACTTGTTGGACAGAATTATATTCCTCATTCATATTTTAAAAATATACTGTGTGTAATCTTTGGTATTTTTCTCCCACTGACAAATGCTGACTTTTAGCTCTATGATGCTATTTTTTGGTTTTGTTTTGTTTCTGCAGGTCAGTGGCTCTGAAAAGAAAATTTCCCAGCCTGTGTGGAAGTGACAAGATGTTATCTGATTTTGACAATTTAGGTTTAAGGTCACTTTAGTCATAAAGAGGAGGAATCTCTTTTTGGTTGTTAAATGATTCATCAAATTTTCAACTCTCAACTGACGTAAAACTGTCTTAATTAAGTAGTATGTAGCTAAAACATACTTATCTGGTAATCTCTATAAAACAAATCAGTCAAATGAATTCTTAATATTCCCCTAAAATAAACAGTCGTAGGAAGGGGAAGTTCAAATGTGGAAAATGACTTACTTGTTTAGCTTCTTCTACCAGTCCTCCTGGGACAAGCTGTCCACTTGAAAGGTCCATACCTATCTGTCCCGAAATGTAAACGGTCCTGTCGATTAACACAGCTTGACTGTAACGACAGAAATTAAGTGTCAAATAAAAAATATAAAATTCAATGCCAAAAGATTTCTTAGATAGGACACAAAAACACAAACTATAAAAGAAAAAAGAAAAAAACTGATAAATTACATTTCATTAAAATTAAAAACTTTTACCAAAAGACAGCTTTAAGAAAGTAAAAAGGGAAGTCACAGATTGGGAGACAATATCTGTAAAACATGTATCTAACAAAGGGCAATGATTTGAACAGATACTAAACAAAAAAAGATATAAGAGCCAAGAACACATGAAAGATGCTCAACATTATTAGTCATTGCTGTTGTTGTTTAGTCACTAGGAAAATGAGAATCAAAACTGCAATAAAATACCACTACATACAATAAGATAGCACTGAGAATCACAAGTAAGGATGTGGAGCCACTGGAACCCTCATTCATTGCTGGTGGGAATACAAAACAGTACAGCCACTTTGGAAAACAATTTGGCAGTTTCTTAAAAATTTAAACATAAACTTAACTTACAACCCAGCAATTTTTTTCTTGTACTTCTATCCAAGAAAAATGAAAATATATGTTCATACAAAGACTTTACATGAATGTTCAGAATAGCATTATTCATGATAGCCAAAAAAAAAAAAAAAAAAATAGTGAACACCCTAAATATCTATCAACTGTTGAATGGGTTTTAAAAAAAGTGATATATCTACACAGTGGAATACTATTCAGCAATAAGAAGGAATGAACCGCTATGAATTTTATTATATATAAATTATATCTCAATCAAGCTGTAAAACAAACAAAATGCAATACCAAGAAGCACTCTAAGAAGTAAAGTAATTATTCTCAGACAAGACTGGTCACTGGTTTTTGAAGAGTCGAGTAAGTATCCACTTGTGAGGGGATAGTACTTCATTTTTGCCAAGTGCTTACTTTTGAACTGACTTTTTCTGCAATAAAGATACTAAATTTCAGAATTAGTAGAAAATTATACAAAAAAGAATAAACTGCATTGATAACCTGAAAAAAAGCCAAACAAACAACCTGAAATGAAATTTATTAGTTTTAGGATAAAGAAAGCTCCTCTGTTTTACAGATGTTGATAAAGAGAAAAGCCTTAACGTCTTTAATTTAGAAGCTTTAACGTCTGCATGCTTATTTAAAAATTTAGTGCATTCTCATTCCGATTATCTTCTTCTCGTTCTCTATATTTTCTGTTTCCTAACATGCTTTAAACTTTCCTATCTTTTATTTCATGAGGGTCTTCCTGATCTTCTCAATCACATCTTTTTTTTCCTTATAATTTAATTCTTAGAATAGGTAGACCATTCATATGGCTCAAAAATCCAGAAAAGATACAAAGAATCACAGTGAAAAGTCTCCTTCTATTTTGTTCCCCATTTGCTCACTTCCCAGCCCCTACTGAGAGACATTGCTATCATTTACATATCCTTTCAAAGTTTCTTCATGCACGTGTGAACCAAATGAGTATATTTTTTCTCTTCCCTTTTACACAAAATATGGTATATTAAACACTCTTCTACATTTCACTTTTTTCACTTAACAGTATATCATGGAGATCTTTCCATACCGTACATAGTATGCGGCCTCATTTTTTTTTTTTTAACATGCATTGTATTTCATTGTATGGATGTATTTTAATACATTTGTCACCATTGTTTCCAATAATTTGCTATAACAAACAAAACTACAATGAAACACATTATATACACACATCTCACTTCCCCTAAGTAACTAAGCTTTTCTTTCCTCTGAGTCCCAGAGGGACTCTGGTTGAAACTTTCTTATAACTATGATAACTATGTGCAGCATCTGACCTTATGTTACAGCTAGTCCTGTTCTTATTCTGGGGAGCCCCGGTGGTGCAGTTGTTATCCACCAGCTACTTCATGGGACAAAGATGTGGCAGTCTGCTCCTGTAAAGATGACAGCCTTGGAAACCCATGGGGCAGTTCTACTCTGTCTTATAGGGTCACTGTGAATAGAAATTGACTTGCTGGCAATAGGTTTTGAGTTCTTATCCTAGACTAAACTCCCTGAAGGCAGTATCTCACTATGTCTTTGCATCTGTGCAGGGCCTGGGTGATTCTTTGTACATAGAAGGCACACAGTAACTACTTGCAGATGTTTTAATTTTGGTTGTCAATAAAATATCTTTTTAGCAGGACCTTTTAGCTTATGGGGCCCTGGTGGCATAGTGGTTAAGCATTCGACTGCTAACCAAAAAGTCAGCAGTTCGAATCCACCAGCAGCTCCTTGGAAACGCTATGGGGGCATTTCTGCTCTGTCCCGTAGGGTTGCTATGAGTCAGAATTGACTTGACGGTAACGGGTTTGGTTTGCTTTTTTTTTTTAGCATATAGTGTGGGCTTGGAGAGCTGAAGAGAGGTAGATTTATCTAAACTCTTCTCAACTACTTCACCCTCTCACCCTGGCCCACAAATAGGTAACTGCTGAACTTGGTTTGTAAGTTCTTCTCAGGCTGAATAGTAACATCAGCTAACATTGACTGTTTCTATTAAATGTCCTGTGGAGAACTAGTTGTGTGTCTATATCCTTTGCAAAGTATCTTCAATTCTTCCCATATCTGCAACATAGTTTAAGTCCATAAGCATTATAATTAATTAAAAACTTTATGATAATAAAAAGGAACTCATGTATTCTCAGAATATTAAAAGTAAGCACTGGAACTCCAAGACTATCTGAGCTATGCGAAGTTTTATCTTATGATTAGTAAAAAGATTTGTTGGTTGTTGGAAGAAGTATGCAGAATTTGGTACACCAATGTTCACTGCAGCATTATTCACGACAGCTAAAGGTGAAAATAACCCAAGTGTCCATCAGCAGATGAACGGATAAACAAAATGGGTGACTCTTCAAAACATGCTAAGTGAAAGAAGCCAGACACAAAAGGACAAATATTGTAGGCTCCCACTTACATGAAGTATCTAGAACACAAAAACGCATAAAGACGAAAAGTTATATTAATGGTTACCAGGGGTTGGGGGAATAGGAGTTATTGCTTAAGGAGTATTGAGTTTCTGTTTGGGATGATGAAAACTTTTGGAAATAGGTAGTAGTGATGGTAGTACAACATAAATATAATTAATATCACTGAATTATACACTTAAAAATGGCTAAAATGGCAAATTTTTTGTTACATATAGTACCAAAAAAAAAAAAAAAAAAAAACAGTAATTGGATAGTTGGCAAACTGGCACTTCCTGAGCCTAAGAATTCTACTATCCACAGACAAACTCTTAGGCTCCAGAAAATTGAAAACTGTTTTGTTCTACACAATACAAAGGGTGATAACACCACTTTCAAAGCACCCTAGTAATTATTACATGTCATAATCTACGTCACATGGTCTATCACTTCACAAATTTATAATCAGATGCTGTGCTAGCAATGCAATAGTGATGTGATGTTGAAATCTCTCAAGGTTCTGTCCTGCAGTGTTGCTGAAATGTGCTGAGCCCGTTAGTTAATTAGTGACAACATCTCATGCATCTCAATGCCAGGAACTGAAAGTTCAACACATTTGAATTTTTTACTGGACAGGACCCAGGAATTTTAAAAAATGTGCTCACTATAAACTCCATGCACATAGCAACTAAACAGATTTCTTGTTTACAAATGGTTCTTAAAAATGTCTAATCAGTTTTATCAGGATATAACTAGTTAGTTGGAGAGTGATTTATTCTTCAACATAAAGTACTGAAAATTAGCAGCATTTCAACGGGATAATAGTTATTGAATACAGTTTTTACTGAGCACTTACTGTGTGTCGGTACTGAAGTTGATAAAGGAAATGCAAGGTTGTGTCAGAAAGTAAGTACTGGGCATAAATCTTCTCTTGTTAAATATATGCATTATAGCCATGCCAGACTCATTTATACATGCATCCATTCATTCAACAAATATATACTGAGCAACAACTTTATGTATGGCACTCTGTTAGGTACTGGGGATACCGCAGAGAAAAAGACAGACAAGACCCCTCCTCTCCTGCTTCCAAAGCATATAGTATAAGAAAAACTTCTTTATTTCCTCTCATTCAATAGCACTTCTGAAAAGTCGAAATAAATGTCCACAGGCTAGACTTTCTGGCCAGTAGAACTGTATCTAGCTACAGCGTATTAGGCAATCTTAGAAAATGATCTTCATTGTGGTTTGTATTTGATTTTATTTGTGGGAAATGAGCACAGGCAATGAATTCATAAGCATCACAACACAATTCTAGACACGCTGGAAAAAAGTGAGTACTAAGACATACATGAGGAGCCCTGGTGTGCAATGGTTAAGCACTGGGCTGCCGACCAAAAGGTTGGCAGTTGGAACCCACAGTGAGCTCAGCAGGAGAAAAGACCTGGCGATCTGATCCTGTAAAGATTATAGGCTAGGAAACCCTATGGGACAGTTCTACTCTGTCCTATAGGGTTGCTATGAGTCCGAATCGACTGGAGGGCACACAACAACAAGACTTCGTAGATGTGCAGGGATTTCTATTTGCTAAACATTGTCGTGAAATAACTCAGCTCTCTCCAGAAGAGATACCCACATTTGTCATTGATGGGATTCACTCCTTAAAATTAAAAGAGGGTGCCCCATAGGGTTTCCAAGGCTGTAAATATTTATGGAAGCAGACTGCTACATCTTTCTCCCGTGGAGCAGCTGGTGGGTTCCAACTGCAGACTTTTTGCAGCCAAGCGCTTTAACCACTGTGCCTCCAAGGCTCAGATCAAACGTTATGCTACATGAAAGAAATCACTCACAAAAGATGGCATATTTTATGATTCCATTGTTATGGATTGAATTGTGTCCCCCTAAAATGTGTGTCGAGCTGGCTAGGCCATGATTCCAGTACCGTGTGGTAGTTTTCCATTTTGTGATCTGATGTAATTTTCCTATGTGTTGTAAATCCTAACCTCTATGATGTTAAATGAGGCAGGATTACAGGCAGTTATGTGAATGAGGCAGGACACTGTCTACACGATTAGGCTGTATTTTGAGTCAATCCCTTCTGAGATTTATAAAAGAGAACCCAGCAGAGAGGAGCGAGACCTCATTCCACAAAGAAAGAAGCGCCAGGAGCGGATGTGTCCTTTGGACCCGGGGTCTCTGCCCTGAGAAGCTGCTAGAACAGGGGGAGACTGATGACAAGCACCTTCCTCCAGAGCATTCCCCTGGAGCTGGCACCCTGAATTCAGGCTTCTAACCTCCTAGACTGTGAGAGAATAAATTTCTGTTTGTTAAAGTCAGGTACTTGTGGTATTTCTGTTATAGCAGCACTGGATAACTAAGACATCCATTTATAGGAAATGTCCAGAGTAGGCAAATCCATGGAGACAGAATGCAGGCAAGTGGCTGCCAGAGGCTGGGGAAGCAGGGAACGCGAGGAGTGACTGCTAATGAGTATGGAGCTCCTTTTTTGCGGCAATGAAAATGTTCTGGAATTAGACAGTGGTGATGGTTGCACAATTTTGTAAGTATAGTAAAAATCACTGAATTGTAGACTTGAAACAGGTGAATTTTATGGTATGAGAATTACATTTCAATAAAGCTGTTAAAAATAAAAAGAAACAAGTCAGGGTTAGACTACTTCCAGAGGGAGAGTCTGGCAGCAGGCAAGTCGGGCTCGGCGCGAGGCAGACCGTAGCTGGGGCAAAGTCTCTGGGAGCGCAGGCTCCCAGTCCCACCGCGGCTTCTAGCTAGCTGCGGGTCTTCAAGTGCTGAGGCGCTCCCAACCGGCTGTGCCCGCTTCCCGAGCTCAGCTTCCTTGCGTGTTGGATGGGGCTGGCCCCGATGAATCACAAGGCCGGCTCGGGTTCTGACCCGGAGTGACCTCAGTGCGCAGCCCCCCACCTCGCACGCCTCGGATCCGCCCCCGCCCCTACAAGCCACGTTACCTGTAGGCACCAAGAGGCCCTGGGGCTTTCGCAGTGCTGATCACCTTTCGGATCAAGGACGACATGGCTAACCCCTCTGTCCAGCGGTCCCTGGAAAGAGCAAACCCCTACACCAGCCCAGCTCACTTCTCCCCAAACCAGCCCGGGGCAGGGTCTCTGTCCTAAGGCGTCGCTCGGTATTCTGGGAGTTGTAGTCCCGGTGCGACTCCAGGCCACGTGGAGGAATCGTCCGGACAGACGCATGCGCCCGCCAGCCCGCTCGCAGTGCACGTCGCTTGGGAGGGCTCTGTAGCTGATGCTTGTCGTTCTGACCCGGGGAGCCCAGGGTTCCTCTCTCAGAGCATCTGGCAGGTAGGTCCCGAGGGCTTGTGTCTGCAGGTCCCCAGGATTGGTGGGAGCATGCGCTGCCGCCCGGTCCCAGCTCCCTATCGTCTCTCCCTCTGTCCCCAATGGCCTTTTCTCTCCTCGTTGCCTGCGCCCGGGCCTCCCTTCTCAGTCCCGCCCCTCTGTCGGGCCCTGCCCTCGAGAACCAGAGTTTACCGTTTCTCCACACTGCCCCGTTGGGCGGAGGCCGCCCTAGGAATAGGCTTACACCCCCTCTCCTGCCACCCTAAAGGAATAAAGTGGGCCATCCAGGGGACCACGCTGAGTTCTGGGCGTTGATCGCCTTCCTGCCCCTGTCCGTCCCCTTTTCCTCTCCTGAGTGGTCCTCAGGCTTTACAAGGTTTCTGCACGTTTACGTTCGACCTGAACAGAGCCCTAGTGACTGGGATCTGGTTTCAAAAAGGAAGATACTGATCCTAGTCCAACTGATGGTCCCAGAGCTGGTCACTGGGCAGACATTAGTCATGCTGGTTTCAGAAAGGGTGGTACTTGGCATAAATACTTCTTATCTTGTTAATACTGTATGCGTTATAGGCATGCCACACTCATTCGTTTATGTATTGATGCATGCATTCATTCGACAAATATATATTGAGCACCTACTTTGTGCAAGGCACTCTATTAGGTGCTGGGGATACCATAGAGAAAAAGACAAGGTCCTGGTCTTCTGCTTCCTAAACAGCATGAGAAAAACCTCATTATTTCCTCTCATTTTGCCCTACCTAATGCTAAAATTTTGGCTTTCTTGCTTCCTCAGACTTTTTTCATTGGTTTAGGACTTTGGTGTGGAATTAAAAAAACCTTCCAGTCTGGCCTCCTTACCTATTCAGTCTTCTGTCTCCCCACTCTAGTCAGGCCAGCGTCCTCCTGAATTGACACAGTAGATTCCTGAATACTTCTTCCCGTCTATCCAAATTCCAACTGAAACCCTATTTTCTTGTTGACTTTTCCTACTGGCTCACACTGTTTCTTTCCCTTATCCAGTTTTCCATTGTGCTATATGTGTATGGAGCCCTGGTGGCGCAGTGCTTAAGAGTTCAGCTAAGCAAAAGGTTGGCAGTTCAAATCCACCAGCAGCTCCTTGGGAACTCTATGGGGCAGTTCTACTCTGACCTATAGGGCCACTATGAGTCAGAATCTGCTCGATGGCCACAGGACTTTATACGTGTATACTGCAAAATTTAGTATACTGTTATATACTGTCTTATTCTTTCATTGTTTTTGTGTTTAAAGAATAGTGAATGAGTATGAAAACAAATGCAAACTATGACTATTAGCAATAGATGTAAAATTCACTTGAATGGTTACAGTAAACGTTAAGATTCCTTCTGGAAACAGTTTCAGGCTAAATCCTCAGACTTTACATTCATTCTCTCCTGCTGTTAGAACTGTTTGAGGATCACTGCTAGTTCAGTCAGCTAATTTTTTAGTTTGGAACCTAAAGTTCAGAGATGTGACTTCCCAAGGTTGCCCCAAGCCCCTGGTCCCAGCCTGTCCCCAGCCCATTCTAGTGTGAGCAGAGCCAGGGCTCTCAGGGTGGTGTTCTGTCCTGCTGATGCCCTGCTGGGTAAGTTCTGATTCAAGCAGATAACAGTAGATGAAATAAATTGTTTTGTAAAGTCATTTTGAATGTTTTTTTTGTTAATTTTTATTTTGTTATTTTTGTTGAGAATATACACAGCAAAACATACCCCAGTTCAACCGTTTCTCCATCTAGAATTCAGTGACATGGATTACATTCTTTAAGTTGTGCAGCCATTCGCACCTCCTTTTCTGAGTTGTTCCTCCTCCATTAACAGAAACTCACTGTCCCCTAAGGTTCCTATCTAATCTGATTTTCAATGGTTCCTAATGAACACTGTTAGGAATTGTGTGCTTTCAGTAGCCCACTAACTGGCTTTGCAGAACCGCGGCTATATAAACTCATTGCCTTTGAGTGGATTCTGACTCATAGTGACCCTATAGGGCACAGTAGAACTGCCCCATAGAGTTTCCAAGGCTGTAATCTTTATGAAGCAGACTGCCACATCATTTGCTCTTGGAACGGCTGGTAGGTTCGAGCAGCTGACCTTTCAGTTCGCAGCTGAGTGCCCAACCACTGCACCACCAGGGCTTCAACTACTTTTACACATATTGCTTAATTTGAACAATCTTTTTAGATGTAGATATATGTATCTCTCAGTTAGATGAAAGTAGAGTGGAGTGAAAAAGTGAGATGACACAATCTCTGTTATTTCATTTATTATTTAAGAGTACTAGTTACCATCTATTGAGCACTTGTTCTGTGCAAAGCCCCATACGAAGTGCGTTATGTACATTGCCTTGTTTAATTATCACAGCAACTTTGTGATTATTCCCATTTAGAGAGGAGAAAACGGAGGGACAAAAAGACAAAGTGATTTTCCTAAGGATTACACAGCTAAAAAGTGTTAAGGAAGGTCTTTCTAACTCCAAAGCCAAATCTCTTAAACACTATACCACACAGGCTGGCTGTTCTTAATTTTTTGTGAGGTGTTTATTGGAAAAGAAGGTAAGTGAATGGGCGATAGTTAATTCACTGGCTCTCAGTGGGAGTGGTGCAGAGCCTGATGGGGCATTTTGGAAGTTTGTGTGGATGTTTTTAGTTGGAGTAACGATTGGGTGGCGCCTCTGGGTGTTGCAAATGGTTAATGCGCTCAGCTGCTAACCAAACTTTGGAGGTTCAAGTCCACCCAGAGGTGCCTTGGAAAAAAAGCCTGGTGATCTACTTCTGAAAAATCAGCCACTGAAAACCCTATGAAACCCAATTCTACTCTGACACACATGGGGTTGCCATGAGGCAGTCAACTTGATGGCAACTGGTTTGGTTAATGTTTGAGTAACACTGCTGGCAATTTTTGGACAAGAGCCAGCTATGTTAGACACTCTGCAGCGTGCAGAAATGTCCCGCAGTAGCCCACCTAACTCTGATGTAGAAGTATTAGTTGCACTGTTTTAATATACACTGAGTTTTCCAGGAATGCAATAATAAATCGGGGGGTGGCGGGAAGGTTGTACTTTTTTTTATTTGGTACTTTACCAAGAATAGTACATCAGTTTGGAAAATTATGTCACCCGTGTCATTGCCAACTTCTCTTTGAAGCTCTGGTATAACACACCTGTATTTGCCTTTAAGCTGTTGCATTCATGGTAATTCTGTGTATAGATGTAAATAAGACTAGTATTTAAATACTGAAATACTCTGAGAACAGCTTGGTAAATAGCTGCTACCCCAAGCCTCCCTATTCCCTAGTGTCCCCCCTTGCAGGACCCTTCAGACCTCCCTACAGCCAGCAATGAACGAGTTAATGACTATTGCATCCAGACTTCCAGGATCCTTCACCAACTTTATTGACTTGTGCCAATCTGGTGCTGGTGCCTGTGTTGTTTTGATTATCCCCATGGGTTCAAAATATCTCTCTTCTTCGTAATGTCATCTAGTATAGTTATGAAATATTTACGTATGGAAATACATATTATTTTATTAAAATTTTTAGTTCTTTAAATTACAGTTAGGACATATATTGTAGGGCATACATAGATAAAAGTTTTGTGCCTACCAAAAAAAAAAAAGAAGGTCAAGAAGGGAGAGTGTTGACATGTCGTGGGGTTGTTAACCAATGTCATAAAACAATATGTGTACTGACTGTTTAATGAGAAACTATT